>NC_135382.1:27718739-28067489 GCF_049243985.1 Paroedura picta | reverse complement strand
ATCTCGCTCCCTAGCTCTCCGTCTGCCTATCTTTCCTTCCATCTTGCACTGAAGAAACAAGCTATGAAGGGTAAGTTGTCAGCACAAAGAAGAAATAACATGAACAATTCACTTCCGCAGCAAGCCACTGAATCACAACACAGAGACAGATTTCAGAAACAGCTGGATAATTTCCAGCTCATTAACAATATTTGTGCCTCTTGAAGCTGTAAGTTTCACAACAAACCTCACAATTCAGGGTGTAAAATAACTATGTCCTGTTCCAGTTTATTGATTCCTCTGCTGAGTGCACAACACATTTCACAAATAAGAGGGGAAGCGTCAACTTCTTAGAGGAATTAAAAATAATCGTTTGCTATTATTTTGTAGTTAGCTCCGTGGACTTCTTTTCTATCACACCCTTGGGATGCATCTCTGATATTCATTATCAAAAGAACAAGCAGGTTTATTATTCTGATTGTTGTTTGGCTGGTTGTGATGGATTATAGCAACCACATTCTGGAAAATGTCCAAATTGGTGTGTTAATTGCTTTAAATTATTCCCCCCCCCCCAGCTTTGTAAGGTAGTTTATTAATAGCCCCATTTTGGAGAACTAGGAATAACTTGTTCTTAGTTAATGATAGCATTGCTAGGAGAAATGCTTTTAATTCCTCTTCACCCAGTTTCTCCCTGGAGCCCAACAATCTGTTTTATTTCCTCTTTTATTTCCTCCCCCCCCCTATTTTGTTTTAAGAATTTGGAGTCTGTTTCCAATATTCTGTTTAGTTCCAAGCCAAATTAAAAGAGAGGAGGCAGGAAGAGAGGTTCAACGAAATGTCATAATTCCACTCTGTAGATGCTCAGGAGCAGACAATGTCTTTCTGTACCTTCCTGTCCTGGAGCACCACCAAGTGGCATGCAGCATCAAATCAGGCTGCGGTGACTGTTCAAGAACAGGAGAATTTATTTAACCTGCACAGTTGCTAAAGCAACTTGTCAGGTAGAAGGCAACAAAACTGAGACACCGTAGCTATTGCATAGTTCCAAGGTTCCTTGGCAGATGCCATCCCAATTTTCAGACAAACAATGGAATTGCCAAATGTCGGTGGGAAAAATCCTCAAGATTTGGGGGTGGACCCTGAGAAGGACAGGATTTGGAACGCGGCTGCAGAGGAAATGTCCCCACAGCCAGCAGGCGTGATGTGTGAGCTGGCGGGCTGTCTGAGCAGCAGGCTGGCCCAGGTGCTGTGGGAGTGCCCTCCTCGGAGGCCAGGGAGCATCTGGCAGTGAGGCTGCATGTGTGCCTTGAGGCTGGCTTCTGGGGGCGGCCACTCCAGGAGCTGGCCCAATCCAGTTTCTTTGCTGGGCATGCCCGGATTGGCCCATGGAGCCAGAAGTGGTATCCAGACACCTGGACGTGGGCCGGACAGTCCCCGAACAGGGCCTGGACACCGCTCCTCCCCCAGTGGCTCTTCCAAAATATTAACAGCATAAAAGCTACAAGCCATTGAAAGAGGCCCATGATATACTGTAGATTGGTTCAATCTCTTTAATGATTGTCAGCCAATGTTGAGCTTTTGAGGAAGAGGGAGTAAAATATTATCATAAACTATTCAAACAAAGTAGTAATTCTATCCCTAGACAGATGGAGAGGCAAAATGGTATCAACTCTCTCAAAGCCTCTGTGTTGTGATTAGAACATAGTAAATATGTGTCCTTTCCCACAATATGGAGAAAATGGAATAAAGTGATGTATGTTTTTAAAAAAATCGCTGTCTTGAATTTGTTTCAAACAAACTCCAGAGAGCAAGAGTTAACGTGCTAACACCCACATAAAGGAGTGAGGGAGGATTTTCTAACCTTATCCCTTTTAATCTGCTTATAATTTTTGCATAAATATTGTTATAAGAAGAGAAGCACATGGGATTGGGTCAGTTTTTCTCAGAGGGCAGATTGAGATGGCTTTTCTTCTCTAGGTGCCAATGATGCCTGCCTGTTTTTCTATTTTTGATAGTTGCCAAGCAAAAAAAAAAAAGTATTTTTTTAAAGCAATCCATCATGCACTTTCACATTTAAGTACTTTGGCATTTTAGAGGGTGGAAAATGCCATGAATTCATAGCCAACTAGCAGCCTTTCTCAACTTTTTTGCCATTGATAAACTCCTGAAACATTCTTTAAGTTTTGAGAAACCTCAGAATTGGTACAATTACCAGGAAGCATGGCTATATAGAACTCCCCCCCCCCCGGTCTCTCCCCTTCCCATCCCCTCCAGACCCATTGTTGACAATTTGAGGAGGTGGGGGGAGGTTGATATGACTATGCAAGTATGAGTCTGTTGATGATCCTGGGGTCCCGGGAAGCATGCCTGGCCTCAACCAGGGCCAGGGCCTTTTTGGTCCTGGCCCCAACCTGGTGGAATGAGATGTGGGCCCTATTGGAACTCTCTGGGTTCTGCAGGGTCTGCAAGACAGAGCTCTTCCACCAGGCATTTGGTTGAGGCTGGGTGCATGGAGTTCCAGGGAGTATGATCAAGTCCCTCCTCCCCTAGTTCCCCTAGGCTTAGATATTAGATCGGCCTGGATCCACCACCTTGTTTTTATGTCCTTGTTCTTATGTTTTTGTAACTGGGGATTTATTATTGTTGGGATTTTAATTGACTGTCTCCTGATGATTGACAATGATGGGGGCCAAGAACACCTCCCTGGGGAGGTTATTCCATAACTTTACGGCTGTCACAGAAAAGGTCATCTGATGAACCCACCAAATGAGCATATTTCATTGGTGCAGTCAGGAAGAGATCTTCCTGCAACCATAATTCCCAGGCAGGAATGTAGGGGAGAAGATTATCCTTTAGATACCCCAGCCCCAAGCCATGTAGAACTTTAAACTAATACCTTGATAGAATTAGGGATTACAATATTAGGGATTAGGGATTAAAATATGGAAACCTGCTTCTTTTTCTTCTTCTCTGGCTCACAAGGTATAGCCAAGTTGAATGCTACAATGGCCATCCAGACAAGGAAGTTCATGATGTACAGGTTGCTTCAGCATGAACAGATGGTGATTGATGTCCTTCATCCTGGAAAAGCCACAGTTCCCAAAACAAGACAACGCCTGATGTAATTTTTAACTTTGGCTGCAGGACTCATTTTGGGGGTGGAAAGACCACCGGCTTTGGCATGAGCTACGATCCCCTGAACTATGCCAAGAAGAATGAGGCAAAGCACAGATGGCTGGGCATGGCCTGTACAGAAAGAAAAAAGACTTCTAGCAAGCAGCACAACGTGCATAAGAAGAGGATGAATAAAATCAGGGGCATGGCTAAAGCCAACACTGGCCTTGGCAAGAAGTGAGCCAGCCAGCGGATTTCACAGAACAGCTGAATTATCCCAGTGGAGAAGGCTTGTTGATTTAGCAGCAAGTCTCCAAATAAATTTTATAAAAACTGGGAAAAAAAACTTTATGGAACAGCAGATTTAAAATGCTGATATGGTTTGCGACTGATTTGGCTGTCCATTAGGGAGCCAGAGGGCCCACATTGCATTGCCAGATACAAACATGCTGTTGATTGGATCTACTAACTGATGAACCATTTGCCAGAGCTCTTTAGGTGGCTGCACAACTGGGTTTTCACATAGCTGGGTTTCAGGTCGAAGGCGTCCACATCTAAAACTGGGATTGGCCCTTAGAACCTGTCAGCCACCTGGTCTGAACTCTGCTTTGGGTTGGAAAGAACAATTCTATCTGGAAGTAATGACAAAGCATGCTTTGTTACAAATGTAGAAGTGAATGACCCAGTCAGGTGGGGGAATTCATGATCCTAAGGATCCCCAAGCTTGGTGTAGTGGTTAGGAGTGCAGACTTTTAATCTGGCACGCCAGGTTTGATTCCCCACTCTTCCCCTACATGCAGCCAGCTAGGTGACCTTGGGCTCGCCACAGCACTGATAAAGCTGTTCTGACCGAGCAGTAATATCAAGGCTCTCTCAGCCTCACCTACCTCACAGAGTTTCTGTTGTGGGGAGAGGAAACTGTTAGCCGCTTTGAGACTCCTTCCGGTAGAGAAAAGTGGCATAGAAGAACCAACTCTTTGTCTTCATTTGGGTACATCTGACTCATGGTGTTATGTCAAAAGGGTGACTGAAGTTGGTTTGGAGCTACTTATGTGTGGTGTCAACTCTCCCCCCACCCCAACTCCATAACTCTGCCAAGAAAGTAATTTTAGGAAAGGTCTAAGTGTGAGAAATGAACCATTTATGCTTCTCTTCACATAAATGCAAGATGAAAAACAAGTCATTTCACCTTTGCAAAATGAGTAAAAATTTCACAGCAGTTCATACAGTGATTCTACTATAATACATCACTGTTCAAGCATCTCAGTCAGGTACTCATGATCTGATTTTTTTAAAACTTATTTATTGACAGAAATAACTTGTTAGTCGCCCTCCCCACAAAATAGAATTTGCAATACCCAAGATAATTTAACGCTGTCTTGAAACTGTTCTTGCGCTTCCCTTTTGGCAGTAATGTAAGAATGATACAGATGTTTCTATCTACTAAGACATGTATCCACAATAATCTGCATAGGCCCCTGTATAGGCTTGGGAGCACATGTTTGGTTCATCTGTGCATGGCTGTTTCCTGACCAATGGTGGATTCCTGTGGATTTCTGTGGCCTGTTGTCATCTGCCAGGGGTGGGTAGAGGGAAGGAAACATTACTGTTAATGTGGGTTGTTGTTGTGGGCTGTGGTTTTAAGTGTTTTTTTAATGGATTTTTATTTTAATGGTCCTTGTGGACCTCGTTGTGAATTGCCATGAGCTGATTGTTCAGAAGTGGTGGTTGACAAAAACAAGTATAAATAAATGTAGTTTAGTCTTTCTCAACCATGGTTTTGCAAAACTCTGAGTTTCTTGACAGCTCTGGAAGGGTTCTCCAGATGGGTGGGAGTTAATTATTGTTTTGTATTAAAAAAAACTGTTAAACTTTTATTTTGTGTTATGACCATATATAGTCACGTTGACCTTCCCCCTTCCCACAAATGGTCAATAAGGGGTGGGAAGGGGAAGGGACCTTATGAGGCATGTACACAACTATGAGTCCCAGCCATATTCAACACAATCACTGGCAGTCTTCAAGCAAAGGTTGGATACAGAGTTTTCTTAGATCCTTTAGGATGCTCTGGGCTGATCCTGCATTGAGCAGGGGGTTGGACTAGATGGCCTGTATGGCCCCTTCCAACTCTATAATTCTGTGATTCTATGATTCTACGGTCACTTGAAACCTGAAGAATGTTTCAGGGGTTTCTCAATGGTAAAGAAGTTGAAAAAGGTTGATCTGGATGTTTACCATTTGAAGAGACAGTATAGTTTACCATTTCATCACAGATGGGCCTTAAGAGAGGGATCTTTTGCAGAAGGACTGAAGACAGAGGGAAACGTTGCCAATCAGCTCCACTGGAACATGTTTACAGCATCTAGTAAATCTGCATTAGTATGGAATTATAGAGTCAATTGATTCATAAAGCAACTTAATTAAAGAGGAAGAACTAAGCGCGTCCTATGGGATGGATATTTTTATACTCCCTCACTCAAAATTCACGGCCGCATATCTGCCGTAACAACCGACTTCTCCACATGGTGTTTTTTAAACAAGTTGTTTGGAGGGGAGGGGGGCAATTTGGCAAACATGAAACCTTAATCCTTCAAGCCGTGGTGGCTGCAGTCCAGCTACCTCATGGCAGAGATGGTCAAGGAAGTGATTATATTCGATCCAGTTAGCCTCCTTGAAAGAATTAGAACAAGCCAGGGGATGAAGACACATCTCACAGACATAGCAGACACAGCAGAGAAGAAGAAGGAGTGTGGGGGGAGGGGGAAACTCGCCACCGAAAAGAAAACAACAGCAGCAGCCTCCAGCTCGACCCCCTATGGATTCTAAGAATGGGAAAAGCTTGCTGACAATTGCACTGGATGGAGGGAAAGCCTATAGGCTCAGCAGCAAACAAATGGCTTGAAGAACAAAAGGCTGCATTGATCCAGATCAGTGCTGAATGGAAAGGCTGAGCTGTCCATGGTCCTATGGTGTGAAAGGCAAATTCGCTGCCAAGGACAGAAAGAAACATTCTTTGCAATGAGTTAGCACACTGCGTGCTCTGAAAAGTTCTCCCGTGGAAGCTGAAGGCCAGGGGTAGTCAAACTGCGGCCCTCCAGATGTCCAAGGACTACAATTCCCATCAGCCCCTGCCAGCATTTGCATTGGATCCCACCTGATTTTCTGCTGATGAATAGGAAGGAAGAGTGCCTATTTGATCACCAATACAGCTATAATAGAAATTGTGGGCCATGCAGGGCAGGTGAGCAGTAGATAAAAATTGGGTAAACTGAGGGAAAATGTTGGCTGGATCCAACCCACTGACTGCTTAACATTTAGTTCTATAAACCTCATCCAAATTATTATGGATTTAAAAATAGATTTTTCAAAACCCAGAGAACAGAAAGTATAGGGGAGAAATGCAAATCATTTCTCCCCAAAGACTGATGAAATTCTGTGTGAGCTATGGGGAATGTTACCTCCAAGGAATATTAAGAATGAAACATATTCAAGCGGTTCAAAAACGTAAAAAGAAATAACATGTTAAGAGAATCAGGCTTGGAAATAGAAAAGGGGAAGCAAAATTACCACCACCCCCCCATGCTAATTGGCTTGTGGGCTCTGATATCTCCCCAAGTGAGCAGCTCCGGAGCAGTTTGACATGGTTTGATTCCGGTTTACAAGCTTCACAGAGGCTCAAAGTCATCCCTTAATTACATTTTCAGTCATTCTCAAATGCACCCAGACCACATAACAATCCCAAGGAAACTATTTGTTATCCAAAATTAATAAGCACACTGTGAATTAAATGGCAGCTGGAAGAAGAGAACATTTTAATGCAATCTTTCCCATTGCTTAAAGCACCAGTCTTTAATATTAAAGACACTAGAAGGTAAGCATGAGTGTTCTTGGAAAGAGAACATGTCGCCTGCGTTCCAGAAGCAGACAGAGCCATTAGAGTAAATGTTTTCAATAAGGAGGAGAATAAAGAAAGAGATGCAAATAGTGCTTTGAAAACAATGCCAGTATGCTCTCCCTCCATCAATGTTGCTTTGAAATCTCGTGTCTTCTGAGACCAGGGTCATGCTTTAGTAAAACGTTTAGCAGTCTGATCTGATAGATAGCTACAGGAGGAATCAGGGAAGCCTTAACAGTTCTTCTAATTCAAACTTCTCCTTGAATGTGGAAGTTCTGAATTTTTCCGGACTGACTGGTGGAACCAATGCATTCAGATTTTCTTAAAAAAAAAAAAAACAATCCAGAATGCAGAGAAATGCAAAGAAACAATGCATAGAAGCAATCAAGATTTTATGTGTGGTGTTTTGGTGTAGTGGTTAGGAGCGTGGACTTCTAATTTGGCATGCTGGGTTTGATTCTGCACTGCCCCACATGCAGCCAGCTGGGTGGCCTTGGGCTCGGGTTTTAGAGCCCCCTCCACCTGACTCCCGAGGCTGTCTAAGGGCAGGCTTGCATTTTGCCCAGATTTTCCTTGGGATGAGGGACATTGTAAGAAGTGGATTTGCAACTTTTCTCACAGAGCAGTTCTGTTAGAGTTCTCTCAGTCTCCTCAACCTCACAGGTGACTGTGGGGACAGGAAGGGAAAGGTGTTTGTAACCTACTTTGGGACTCCTTCAGGTGGTGAAAAGCAGAGTATAAAAAACGTATTTTATTATTCCCGTTTAATTTTGTTTTCCCCACACAAGCAGACTGCATCTAAACACGTTCATTTGGAGGCAAACTACTTTCATTTTAGTTTCATTTGTATGCAATCCACAGTTCTTCCAAATTGGCAAAATTAAGATGGAATCCTTTCACTCTGGTTATAACTCCCTCTTCACGAGTCTCTGCTGAGCAGAGCTGCATGTTTGGATCCTCTATTGCTCAGGTGACAGTTAAAAGGCATATCAACCCTGCCAAGGCACAGGCACCAAAGAATCATGTGCCAGGGATCTCATGACGATTATAGAAACTATTTGGCAGCCTGTTCAGGCAAATGAGGGCACTACATCCAAAAAGGTTTTCTGGTATCCCTGGGCACCCAGAAATGAAAATCCAAGTAACTGAGGATTAAACTGCTCTGTAATTAATTTCCTGGGCATCTGACAAAGGGAGTTTTGACCTTTGAAAGTGTATACCTCTTGTGGCGCAGAGTGGTAAGGCACGAGACATGCAGCCTGAAAACTCTGCCCATGAGGCCAGGAGTTCAATCCCAGCAGCCGGCTCAAGGTTGACTCAGCCTTCCATCCTTTCGAGGTTGGTAAAATGAGTACCCAGCTTGCTGGGGGGTAAACGGTAATGACTGGGGAAGGCACTGGCAAACCAACCCGTATTGAGTCTGCCGTGAAAACGCTAGAGGGCATCACCCCAAGGGTCAGACATGACCCGGTGCTTGCACAGGGGATACCTTTACCTTTTACCTTACCCTCAAAAGCTTGATGGTCTCTAAGGCGTGACTTGACTTGAATCTAGCTGTGCAAGAAAGGGGACTCTTAGCTCAACCAGACTTACAGGTTCCATCTTTACCTTATTTCCACCACAGTATTGAAGACAATTCAAAATGTCCTTCCCTCTTCCCATCTGTGGCTTATAAGGCAGCAGACCAAGCCACACCCACATCCTGTTTCTATGTACTCATGGGAAGAACTGTGCTCAGGCCTGTTCTTTCTCCAAGCAGCTGACGGATGAGCACATAATGATTTCCTCCTCTATTTTATCCACACAATCCTAGACACAGAGAATAAGTAGCCCAAGGTCTCCCAGGGAACCCTTTCTTGATAAATCAATGACATTTGGATGGCTCGGAACTGGGTCACCTTGGGCCAATTCTCTCACTCAGCTCCACCTACAGGGTATCTGTTGTGGGCCGAGGAAGGTCAGGCGATTGTAAGCTGCTTTGAGACTCCTTCAGATAGTAAAATAAGGGGTACAAAAAACAGCTCTCTTCTCCTTCTCCTTCTCCTTCTCCTTCTCCTTCTCCTTCTCCTTCTCCTTCTCCTTCTCCTTCTCCTTCTCCTTCTCCTTCTCCTTCTCCTTCTCCTTCTCCTTCTCCTTCTCCTTCTCCTTCTCCTTCTCCTTCTCCTTCTCCTTCTCCTTCTGTCTGACCCACTCATGTTTCCCCTGAAGTTTAATGGTCTGCAGTCCCTTTTTCTTTCATACTTTACATGTTCTTTTTTTTTACACACCTCTCTGTGTGTCACATTTTATGTCCCCTTTCACATCAGAGAGTTGTTTCCGCTAGCCAAGACATAGAGGTCTCCCACTACAAAGATGTGCCTTGCCTCCAGTGCTCACTGTAAAGACCTAAGCACATAAATTAGATCACTTTAATTTATGAACAGAATGACTCCTGGGCAAGTCTCATCTCTCTTTGCAATACTTTCAGGGATTATGAGTGCTGGCATAGCTTGAGTCTGAACTCCGCCCTGGCAAAGCTCGGCTGCCTTTCCTGAGCACACCCTCAGGAGTAAATCCCATTGAAGGCTTCATGATTTTGAGTCAACAGGCATAGGATTACATTACATTTCGCTTCAATTGCATTGGGAGACTTCATCGAGATCCATCACACAGCAGCCCAATTCCCAGTTTGTTTACTAAGAAAGCTTACTATATTCTGTGGGATATATGCCCCCACAGGTATTGCCAGGATTGTAGCTATGCATCTGAGTCCTATGCATATTTAGTTGTGAATTAATCCCACTAGCTGAATTGGATTCACTGTACAGGTAAATAAGGCCACAGCATTCAATACAGCTAACGTCTGTAACTTACCGTATTTTGTAATGAACGTGGATAAGATTACAATTTATAAATGCATGAGGTCATAAAAACGTAGATGTAGTTGTAAGAACCGGGTCATCTTTTGCACAATTTTGGGATTCTGGCAGTACATTGCTTATGGTAAAGAAAGAAGAATGAGAAAGTATTTTATTACATGTTATGGTTTTGCCCCTTTTCTTTCTTTCTTTCTTTCTTTCTTTCTTTCTTTCTTTCTTTCTTTCTCAGGAATCTCAGAAGATGGGGTGGAAAATAAATGTTGTTATAAAGCCTACACTTCAGTGGATGGAGAGAATAGAGAGCCTAATGGAGTCTGCTCCTTGCTTCAGCAAAGGACACACTGATCTCGTCTTTCTGAAGAAAGCGGAAGTGGATGGGAGCCCACCTTAAACAAAGGCGTCCCCAGGACATGTGCTCCAGGTTTTTCCTTTGCAACATCACCTGTGACCACTTGATGCACTAGTAAGCACACAGGTACAGCTCAACTGCTTAGATATCTTAACAGCCCTTCAAAGCTGACTTCACCAAATTACTTGCTGATTGTAATTCCAACAATTTCCCTCCATCCTTCCTAGCCACCTGGTCACCTCCATCTTTGACCTCAGTTAGAAGAAGAAGAAGAAGAGTTGGTTCTTATATGCCGCTTTTCCCTACCCGAAGGAGGCTCAAAGCCGCTTACAGTCGCCTTCCCATTCCTCTCCCCACAACAGACACCCTGTGAGGTGGGTGAGGCTTAGAGAGCCCTGATATCACTGCTCGGTTAGAACAGTTTTATCAGTGCTGTGGCGAGCCCAAGGTCACCCAGCTGGCTGCATGTGAGGGAGTGCAGAATTGAACCTGGCATGCCAGATTAGAAGTCTGCACTCCTAACCACTACACCAAACTGGCTCTCCAGTTATTGAGTGCTGTCCAAACTCCTTCTGATTTCTTTTCTTTTTGCAATATTTGTACATTCAGAGATATGTACAAATAATATTTTTAAAGGTTTTTGTTTTGCAGACCTGGATTGCTCTTTTGCTTTTTCAGAATTAGGATTCTGTCAGGCTAATGCCGTTGCGTGGATTATCTGCATCGCATGGATTATCCTTTTCAATTCAATTACAGAGATTGTTATTCCAAATCCCACAGATTCAATCTAAATGGGAACCTCTGGCAGTCAAACAGAAGACTATTGTTACGGAACAGCTTGTGAGTTGTTGTTAAGGAACTACTTTGTGAGTCCTCAGAAAGCAAATGGAAGAATGTTTCTTTCCCCCTTCATCAAGCCACGTTGTAAAAAAAATACATTTCTTGTTGAGTTTCATTTGTGTCCTTTTTATGCCAGATGCAGGTAGGATTGTTAAAAAATAATACTGTTGGAGATTCCAGGGAACATATTGGAAATTGTATTGCTGCTCTCGAAGAGATGGCTCCCACTTAAGGATTGAGAGCATTTCTGATATCACTTCTGGGCTTTAGCTTCTCCCCTTCCTTCCTTCCGTCCTTTTTTATTTAGCTACATTTAGTACAAAACGCTGTAGTTACATGGTTGGCAATTTTTTTTCTCTCTCTCTTTTACTCCTGGACTCATCAGTGGCTATTTTTCTCCCTGATACATCTTGCAGAGGCATCTTCGAATGGTTAAATTCGAGTTTCTAATCATCCGCTCCTGGCTACACGCTGCTTTCAACTACAGCTGGGAACAACTGAATTTCCCAGCATGCCATGATTAGCATTTTGGATCCTGACAAGAGCTTTGCGGTCTGCATACCAATGGCTTAGTGTTTGTTACCGGGTGAGGCTCAAGCATCCAATGTACTTATAACCTAGCGGTCCACTCTGGGCTTTCGCAAAAACACTTGATACTCTTACATTTCAACTGTATTAGCTTGTGATTTCTTCTGATTTAGACCCATACAAACGAGTGGTTATTACTTTTCTAAGGAGCTCAGGCGAGACACGGCCACCGCACAATCCTAGAAGTCTGAAAGATCATTGAAGTGTCAGGAATTGGCGTCTCTCGCTAGCAGCGCATTTTGCAGCTCCCAGCCACATGCAAACTGACAAGTATTTAACGTGCAACCAGATAGCATTTCTAATGGGAAGATTAACATAGCTGGCGAAAAATCCAATTATCCTTTCCTTGGTTGTTTGCCCTCATTATAGAGGTGGTATACAGCCCCCCCCTCTTTTCAGGGATAACTTTTTTTTGCATTGTGTAAAGCTGTTTGTTGAAGCAATACACATATCTTTCCAAAGAACCCCTAAAACAAGAGAAAACAGGTACTGGTGACTTCCGAGGCATCGTGGTGTGTGTTGAAAAGAAAAAGCAAAGGGGTAGAAGGTGGGTTTATTGTTGGATTCATTTCTGTCGATTTTACTCCAGTGGGGAAGAAGAAGAAGAAGAAGAAGAAGAAGAAGAAGAAGAAGAAGAAGAAGAAGAAGAAGAAGAAGAAGAAGAAGAAGAAGAAGAAGAAGAAGAAGAAGAAGAAGAAGAAGAAGAGTTGGTTCTTATATGCCGCTTTTCCCTACCTGAAGGAGGCTCAAAGTGGCTTTCAATCGCCTTCCCTTTCCTCTCCCCACAACAGACACCCTGTGGGGTGGGTGAGGCTGAGAGAGCCCTGATATCACTGCTCGGTCAGAACAGTTTTATCAGTGCCGTGGTGAGCCCAAGGTCACCCAGCTGGCTGCATGTGGGGGAGTGCAGAATCGAACCCGGCATGCCAGATTAGAAGTCCACAACAAACTGGATCCAAAGCAGATGCCATTTTCACATCCCCACTCCTGTCTTTTGTGCCATTAACAGCAGTTGGAGGTACACCGAGATGGGGAGGTCAGCTGCAAATGGATGGCTGTGACCCAATGAGCTATTGTGGCTGAGTGTCAATTTGAACCCGGAGTTCTCAGATCCTAACTTGTCACCCTAACCAAGACAGCATGGTAGCTTCAAGATAATTGTGCATGGGCTCATATGGGGGGGACTCCCATCTAGTATGGACCAGACCTGTATGAGCAAGTTGGCTGCAATCACATCCCTTCTAGCTATACCCTGAGACCAAAAATTTCTGATTCCATTACAATTATAACTGGGGCCAAACAATGAACAGCAATAGATTCTACTGTACTTCCCCAATAGTCAGGTGTGGAAGGTTGGGAATATTTCTGCAGCTCAGTGTAATTTGGGCTGAGTGTCTTTTCTCTCCTTTGTTACAAAGCATTATGCTGTGCTAAATGAGTTGGGCCAGCCTGGTACTCTAGATCAGGGGTAGTCAACCTGTGGTCCTCCAGATGTCCATGGACTACAATTTCCATGAGCCCCTGCCAACAAATTCTGGCAGGGTCTCATGGGAATTGTAGTCCATGAACATCTGGAGAACCACAGGTTGACTACCCCTGAGATTATTAAGAACATAAGGGAAGCTATGTTGGATCAGTCCAATGGACCATCCAGACCAACACTCTGTGTCACACAGTGGCCAAAACCCAGTGGGAGGTTCACCAATGGGACTGAACTCCAGAAGTTTTCCCACTGTTGCCCCCAGCACCAAGAAATATATAGCATCACTATCTATATCTTGTGGCTAATATGCCACTGATGGACCTCTTCTCCAGATGTTTATCCAGTGTCCTCTTGCAGCTGCCTATGCTTATAGTTGCCACCTCTTCCTGCAGTGAATTCCATGCATTCATTTATCTTTGGGTGAAGAGGGATTGAGGTGTTTCCTGTTAGTTTGAAGTGTGTTTTAATGTCCATTTTGAGCCTCCATGTGGAGAAGAGCTGGACAAAATTATTTTAGTTACTTCTTAAAACCCTTCCTTTGAATCTTCTCTCTGGATGTGGTTCTACCAATGATCTGATATCGTTGCCAAAGAGGAATCAATTAATTGGAATTCATTCATCATTTAAAAAAGAATTTAGCACAGTGCTGGATGCATGTGACCTTTGCCTTTTCACACGCCTCCTTTCCTCCATCATACCAATAGGTATGTGCACATTGACAAAAGACTCCGAAAAGCAATCTTGATGTGATGGGTTGTACAGCTGACTCAAGATTCTTTTTTGCTTTACCTGTGCGCTGAAATAGATTCATGTGTCAGTAAGCTGGTATAGCAAAAATCAATCACAAGAATCAAGGTTGCTTTGCTTTACAAATTTGCATATGCACAGTCATAAAGGATGGGAAATAAGGTGCAGATGAACAGGGGGAACATTGCTGCTCATTGCAGCAGTTATGGAATTAATTTTCAAAATTCTCCTTGTTAAACCAGAACACAGGAGGAGGGAAATAATCTGCAGAGAGATTTAGAAATTAGGAATATCCATTTTGCACAAACCTTCTTTCCCATCCAAAGATGCAGCCCATCAATTCTACAAGCATTGTAATGTAGTGACAGGGTGGGATGTGCCCTCAAGTGTGTGCATTTAAGTTTTTTGCAAGGTAGACTGCTTACAATCAACTAATGAATGAGGAATTCTCCATTGTTTTGAATTTTATTTTGGAACTTTGTATTACGAATGGGAAATTTGCTGCAGATTTCTGTTGGTACAGGGACCATTTTCACAGCAGAGTAAACCCCTGCAATGACATTTTAAAATCTACAAAGAAAGCAAAGATTTTGACACAGAAATCTGCCTTCTTGGAAGGAGGTTGGACTGTCGTGCTCACATACTCCGCAGTTCCCAAATCCTTATTCATTTATTTTTTACTTGTTGCGTTCAAAGTTGAATTCCAGCATTCATATTTCCCCCCCTCACACAGCAGTCCTTTTAGGGCCCTCTCACTCCCATCTACCTCACAGGGTGTCTGTTGTGGGAAGAAGAAGGGAAAGAAATTGTAAGCTGCTTTGAGACTCCTTCTGGTAGTGAAAAGTAGGGTATAAAACAAACATCAAGGTCTAGAAGAGCTGAGTCTCTTACCCAGCCAGCTCGACATAGTGGTTAAGAGCGGCAGCTTCTAATCTGGTGCGCTGGGTTTGATTCCCTGCTCCTCCTCCACATGTAGACAGCTGGGTGACCTTGGGCTTGTCACAGCCCTGTCCTCACAGGGCAGTCTCTCTCAGAGCTCTCTCAGTCTCCTAAGCTGCTTTGAGACCCCTATGGGCAGTGAAAAGCAGGGTATAAATAACAATTATTGTTCTGTCTCCACAGGCCTTGCTGTTTGGCCTCTTCTGGTGCCCCCATGCCAATCTCCCATTTACAATCCCTTTGGTTTTCTAGTCCCATGGTCTCAGCTGGTGGCCTATCTGAATCCTGGGTGTTTGGGTGCCTGGGAATCTCAGGACTACAAAGTATTCTGGGATCTGGATGCATCCCATCTGCCACCACCGACAGTTCCACCTCATTTCACAGTTTGAAACTCTGCAATTTATACATATGGAGCACGTAAGATATCAAATTACAGATACACTGTCCTTGCTCAAAAAAATGTTTCGCTGTGCAACCTTTTTGTAATTTCTCATGCATCCCGGTGCTGTATTAAATATACATTTATCATTTGAAATTCAGATTATTACAGTTACAAACCCGCTGATTTATAAAAATGAAAAATAGGAGAAAGGCCAGGGTCTTGACTCGCCTCATGATATACTGGGCTTTTATGATAATTTATATAAATTATTGAATTAACTGTACTCGGGAAGTACACTGGGACAAAATTTTCCACAGGATTAAGCGGCGACTGCTCCACTCAGAGCGTGCCCTACTTTGCAATACTTTGCATCTCACATCGAACAATCAGCTTTCATCTGACGACAGCAAAGCTTTCTCAAACAATACATATTTAAAGACGTTCGGCACCCACCCTTGTGTTAAGCAGATCACTGCCTTTCTTGTTTTAGCAGATTAAGGGCTTCAAGGATATAGCATGGATGGCTGCTGCCAAAGGCTGGCCCATTCAGACGGGACCACCTTCATGTATGGGAACACCTCCAAATATGGGGCCATTAGGTATAGATATCCCCTTGTATCAGAGAAAGTTTGATATTATAGCACTCCCTTGAATTTAGATGGTTTTCATGTGTCCTCATAAAAGAATAATAGAGTTGGAAGGGTCCATACAGGCCATCTAATCCAACCCCCTGCTCAACGCAGGATCAGCCCAAAACATCCTATCTTAAGGCCTTCCCAGGTAAAGGACCAGGAAGTTTAATGGGTGGTTTAGCTATTCTGGTCAGGAGAAGCCAACCATCTGGAGCTGGGGATGGTGTCATCTCCAGAAGAACATGTGCCTTTCCCTGTGCTCAGATAAGGACAGGGGTAGTCAAACTGCGGCCCTCCAGATGTCCATGGACTACAATTCCCAGAAGCCCCTGCCAGCGAATGCTGGCAGGGGGCTCCTGGGAATTGTAGTCCATGGACATCTGGAGGGCCGCAGTTTGACTACCCCTGGATAAGGAGACTCATAGGCCAAGCACTTAGCTCCAGGGCTTTCTCTATAAGCCTCCCAAGGGGAAAGTGTGGCCAGTAGATCCTATGTAACAATGCAAGGGCATTCAATATCAAATGGTTTGTGTCCTTACTTGATGGAATTGTAGCTGAGCTCTACACTGTGATATACAAAAGGTAACAACACTGCACCTAAGATTCCTTTCTATGTCCTTTGCATCTACTAGGCAGGGGATAAGGCTCAGTGGTAGAGTATCATTCTTGCATGCGGAGGATTTGAGGTTCAATAGTGCAGGGACTGGGGTGATGTGAAATCCTTCCACTGGAGATCCTGGACAGCTGCTGTCTACTGGAGCAGAGAATACTGCCCTCTTTGATAAACCAATGGCATGTCTCCCTAGAAGGCAGGGTTTGTCCCATTCTTCCTCGGATGATCTCCGGATGCCACACACCCTTTTAAGTCAGGGTTTGTCCCATTCTTCCTCGGATGATCTCCGGATGCCACGCACCCTTTTAAGTCAGCAATAGTACCGTGAAGTCAATGTTTGACAGAAGACAATTGCTTTAACTTGTGGATGAATGGGCATCTGAATCCAGGGCTCCCCCATGATATCCCAACCACTGCAGCCCTCTGCCTAGTTCGTCAAAGGAATTCATCTTCCAACTACATTTGAAACTGGGAGGCTGTTAGATGTATCATTTCTTGTTCTTTCAGCATAGTTGGGGGGAGGTTGGAGAGAAGCTGACTGACTGTAATGCCAGTGCATCTCCACAATGTGACACTGGTATTCAGAGATGTGCCAGCACAGCCCCTCCATGACTACAAGCCAATAAGCTGACAGAGTAACCACCAGCACAGTCCAAGGGTTGAAGGGAGTGCCAGTTGGCTACCTAAGCTGCCCTAACCTTAGAACACCCCCCTCCAGAACTGACAGAAAGTTATATCTGTGATAAATCAGGGCATTGCTCATAGGCAATCATAATGACTGGTGAACACTGTCCTCATTTGGCACCGTGACCCTCTGCCCTGAATCACACGAGTTGTGTGCTAACACATCAGCCAGCACCCATAGTTCCTGTTGGACCACCTGCCTCCCCTAAGACCAATATAAACCTTGTGCTGCGCATTGACAGACCAGATGCCAAGCCATGTGATGTAGGGCATGGTTGGTCATTCCTACACTGGTCATCTCTGGAAAAGAAAGTATGGTTACCATGGGGAAGTGCTGGGTTTCATCTCTCTTTCTGAGCCAAAGCAGGACTTTCCATTTCGGTCTTTGAGGACAGTAATAGCGTTTATATTAAGCCACTCATGTGCATGTTTTCCTGCCCTGTATAACAATGGTTCGCCCAAAAATTAATCATTGTAAAAGCCCGAAGTTGAGGGTAATCTGTCTCCTTCTGCAGATAATGAATGTCAGCAGTTGACAGGGAAGTGCAAAAAGGTGAGCGGAAGGGTTAGTAGTCCATGTCTACATGAAAAATCGCGGTCAGATTCTTACAATGGTCTTTGCTTTTGCAAGTCATAATTTTACCTTTTTTTAGGGTGGGGGAAAAGCACAGTAAGCAAAACACTATAACCTTTCATCTGAAATGGCTTTTGATTGAGAGCAAGGCCAGGGACCCATCTGCCGTTCGGAATTCTCTTCTAAACCACTTAGAGCAGGGGTAGTCAAACTGCATCCCTTTAGATGTCTATGGACTACAATTCCCATGAATCTCTGCCAGTAAACACATTTGCTGGCAGGGGCTCATTGGAATTGTAGTCCATGACCATCTAGAGGGACACAGTTTGACTACCCCTGACTTAGATTCTCAAAACCTAAAAACTGCTCAATGCCTGTTGGTGTGTGTGTATTTTTTAATTGCTTTACTTCTTTATTCAACAAGCGATTAAATGGTTGACCAATGCATGGATGAAATAGTGCTGAACTAGACTATTACCCATTGGCCTTCCAAAATATATTAAGACCACTGGTCTGATTCAGCAAGTTCGTCTTATGTCCTTAAGAGGACAGGTAGTTATGTAATCTTCAAATGAATCTCTCAGAATGTATGCCAGTCCACATCTCTTTAAGACAAATGGTCTGTTTTGTGCTTTTCTCATGGAAGCAAGCTGTTTTGGTTCTATCTAGCACAATGTTCTTATTAGATGAGACAGAGGCTGTCTTCTTCTTCTTCTTCTTCTTCTTCTTCTTCTTCTTCTTCGTATTCGTATTCGTATTCGTATTCGTATTCGTATTCGTATTCATATTCGTATTATTACCTTCAACAATTCCAGTTGTGAGTGTCTATCACATCCCACATAACACTTTTTTTTTTAAAAAGAGAAAAGAATGCCTTATTGATATACAGAAGGGGCACTCAAAATCTTTGTTGCAAAAACTCATAATTATGTCTTTAATCTGTAATGTGAGGTAGGAAGATGGGGAGTGGGGAAATAAGATGACAAGGGCTGAACACTCACCTATGGAAATCAAACCAGGGGGAAAAAGAGGCAATTAGCTGCAAAGGAAATATAACCTTACAGTAGAGATAAGCATCTCTTACCAAAGGCTTTATTAAACAGGGTACATCTTCAGCCCTGCAATCAAGCCCATTTGCATTAATTTGATATCCTGACTTGTTCAGTCTGGTTGCTTGCTTATTAAAGAGTATAAACATTGCTTACAGGCTTCAAGGAAGGAAACTCTATTGTTATTGAGATAATCACAGATTAATTAGGTGGGGAAGCCGGTATCGTGTGCACTCGAAAACAAAGTCTCCGAGGCCTTTGATAGGATCGGCTCATAAATATTTAATCCGGTGGCCATGCGTTGCTTGAAGTGCATATGCTGCGATTTCTTGAATTTCTTTGACTGGAAATGTAAATGAACATATGCACGCCGAAGTCACAGTTGTCAAGTGTTTGGCTAAGCCCAGCTTTTCCTCGGAGGTCTCCAGCTAATTTATTTGTTCACCAGTTGGTTGGTTGTTGTTTTTTTTTAACTCCCGCCTTTTCCCTCCTAAGAAACCCAAGGCAGTTGACAAGTACGCAAGGAGGAAAAAAAAAAACTTTACGAATCAGAATTCATGAAATAAATCAGAAACTACCACCACCAGTCAAAACCAATACCAAAGAAGATGAAAACAGCTAATTGCAGGCCCAGGGCTTAGTAAGAAGTAAGGCTTAGTAAGAAGAGGTCTTGTGGAGCAAGGGAGTCATGACTTGGGATGGAGCAAGGACACAAACACCAACCATAGTCTCATGGCAAGAAATTGGCCACAGCTTTGGGCAAATGAGCATTGGTGCATCATGGGTTCATCCTGCCATCATGTGGCCAGCACGCCAACAGCCAGACCTGGAGGCAAATGGAAACATACATGTATGGACTCATGGGATCAATGGTTTCTGGACACACAGCGGTTGGAAGGAAAGTGGGGAACCCTACGGGCATCAGTCTCTACCAGGTTCCCCCCTGCCACCCAGAAATATGAGCCAGGCAGCCATCCCCCCCTCCCTTCAGGTATCCTGCCAAAGAAACCTATCACGAATTCCAAACAGAATTAGAGAGCAGGAAAGAAAGTCTTCACCTACCTGTGGGACACGGAATTAAAATTGCCCTGCAGGAAATCATAACGTCACTGGGGCTGATCTAATTACAGTAACGGCAAACGGAAGGTAAATAAACCCAGGCGAACCTATTAATGACAATGGCAACTGCCAATTAAAAACCTGAAGCAGAACCTGCAGGGCGACGGGAGCATGACTGACCCTATTAAAGCTTAAAACGAGCGGGATTCAAGAGCAGCCGCGGTGGCGTTTGGCAATGCAAGAACAGAGACAACCAAGCCAGAACTAAATGCCAGCAATTATAACCTCCTGCAAACCACAGACACGATGTACTTAAGTGACCTGCCCAAACCCTAAGTCGAGACTCTTCAATATTAATATAATTCCATTATTTTTTAACTTAATCATTTGAACTACAACTTAACTATGTTCTTAACCTTAACTTTAAATTCCATTAAATTGTGGGTTTTTTTTATTACTTAATCAATTCTGCTGTAATTTAACTATAAACTTTAAAACCATAACGGCCAAAAAGACTCACCCAAAAGGAGAGGGGCGGTGAATTCAGGCCATGGTTGTGAACTAAAATCTGGGCTTCTTTAGGACTCTGAAGCTTTGAAGAGACACTCAACCCAGAAGGCAGCTTCTAGCCCAGGGGTAAACTGTGGCCCTCCAGATGTCCATGGACTACAATTCCCAGGAGCCCCCTGCCAGCATTCGCTGGCAGGGGGCTCCTGGGAATTGTAGTCCATGGACATCTGGAGGGCCACAGTTTGACTACCCAAGTAGCCCTATTAGAAGCACCAAACCTATAAGGCTCTGGCTTGCTGACACATAGGATTGCACCATAAATTACTCTACAGTAGGAAGATCAGGGTTTTGTTTTTTAAAGCTGAGATGATTTCTTAGGCAAGCAATCTATACTAAGTTGATTAGGCAGTATGTTTAAGATCTTATTTTCTCAAATTGGGTGGCTTATAACCAGTAATAAAATTGCTAAATTCAAGGTGGTGGCCAGGGAGGGGGGATTTTGTGCCTTATTGCTCTTTTTTTGTGCGGTAACTTTCCTGTATTTTTGGTAACTTGAGCTTTGTGAGTCATAAAAGATATGGCCTGTTTTCAGGCAGTGGATTTTATCAAGGCTTTTGTATGTTCTGCACATAGACTTTCCATTCCTCTAGTCTTCTGCTGTTCCACACTAATTAATGGAGGAGTCAAGATGTGGGAGGGCTGGTGTGGGACGGGATTGTTACATAGATCATCTGAATCTCTGTATTTATTTATTTGGAACATTTATATTCTGCTTTGTATCTCCAGTGGTAGCCTGGCTTAACCTATGATCTTTGGGCTTTCAGGAAGCATGGGAAGTCATGGTTGGCCATAGTTAGTACCTGGATGGGTGACCACCAAGGGAAACTGGGGTGGATACATGGAGGAAGTCAATGCCAAACTACCTCTGCTCCTCTCTTGACTGGAACATCTTGGAATTAGAATCAGTCAGTTGTGACTCAATTATACATTCTTTTTTCCTCCCCAATGGAGACCCCAAACAGCAAACTGACAGGGAAAAAATGAGACAAACTGAACAAGAAAGGAGAGGGAGTTTCTTATGATCAAGTAGGTTCTCTCTTACTACTGACTAGTCTGCCCAGCAGTAGGCCTGATCCTCAGGTGAAGAGCCCGTTGGCTCTTGGCCTTTAACCTGCCCCTTTGTACTTGGTTTCAGAGAAGAGAACAAACTCAGTGCAATGTTCCACACTCCTCTATAGCCAGCCAGCTGGGTTAACTGGGCTCAGCACTACCCTGATATTGTTGTTCTGACTGAACAGTTCTTTCAGACCTCTGTCAGCCCCATCTACCCCACAGAGTGCCTTTTGTGGAGAAAGGAAGGGAAGGAGATTGTAAGCTGCTTTGAAAGTCCTTCTGATAGAGAAAAGCAGCATATAAGAACTGACTCCTCTTCCTCCTTCTAATTTTAAAAAAGAAGAAGTCAGGCCCCCTTATAATTTGATGTCAGAAACTGCAGTTTATAGAGTCTATATGTAAATCTCTCTCTGAATCCTTCATTTGTATTGAATAGATCGATTTGCTTAGGGGTCTTGTAGAAACTTGGCCTGATGTCCTTTTCCAACCAATTGTTCCATTTCCCCCCTCCAAAAAAATCTGTCTGCAATTAGAGAAACTGCTAGCGTGAACTGCTACAGTATGAAGCATATTTAATTGAGAATTAATAAAGCAGTTGAAGGGAAATTAAATCCCAATTGATTGTTGGAAGAGCACCTATTGAGGTATAAGTATATAGAAGATAAATCTACTTGCCATGTAATTAATTCAAATCTGCAGAACCAATGAGTGTGTGACTCTCTTCCTATTATTGCATTGCGCCGGTGAGGAATGTTTAGCAATTTAATTACCATTTAGCCACACAACTAAAGGAAATTAGATATTAAGCATACTATCTAATTAACTTGGTATGGATTGCTTGCTAAACAAATATTACACATATCTAAACAATTTGTGCCAATTATAGGTCTCAACATTCGTAAGGTTTAAAGCATTAATACTGAAATTAATTATGCATGTCTGTAATTTGCATAGTATACTGAACAGTGATCTCCCCCCCCCCTTTTTAAAGATGTATGCAGCCCATAGGCTTTAATTATCAAAACACCCCAAGTATGTGGAATTGCAACAAAACTCCCGGTAGTAGCTGTTAAATTAGATTCAGCCTTCTGAAACCATTATTATTTTGTAAAGCATCAATCCATAATGGTGTCCCATATGCTAGGAACGCGATTCCTGCTGGCTTTGTAACACAAGCCATGGATTCCATCAGTCGAATCCATGGCGGTCTCAGTTAATACAAGTAAAGGGAGCATGTTGACTACATTGCAGAAGAAGAAGAAGAAGAGTTGGTTCTTATATGCCGCTTTTCTCTACCCAAAGGAGTCCCAAAATGACTTACAATCGCCTTCCCTTTCCTCTCCCCACAACAGACACCCTGTGAGGTAGGAGAGGCTGAGAGAGCCCTGATATTCCTGCTTGATCAGAGCAGTTTTCTCAGTGCCGTGGCAAGCCCAAGGTCACCCAAGTGGTTGCGTGTGGGGGAGCTCAGATTCAAACCTGGCTCACCAGATTAGAAGTCCGCACTCCTAACCACTACACCAAGCTTGCTCTCTGTATTGTCTCGGTTCCCTCACACAAGCATGCAACCCTGTCTAACCTGGGCTCATTCCACACATGCCAGAATGCACTTTAGCAGTAGATTTTGCTATTTTGCCCAGGAAAATACAGCTGCAGAAATACATTGAAAGTGCATTATCTTACTTGGGCAGAATGAATCCTGGACTCTTTTTTTCCTTGTGGCATAAATCCAACAGTTGCTTGCATTTCTGAACAAACTTTAAAATCTTCTGATTTTCACAGCATACCACAGTCACCCTTTGTATCTGCAAGAACACAAGAAGCAGCTTATACTGAGTCAGACCACTGGTCAGTATCACCAATTCGGGCTGCCAGCCACATTCCAGGTAGTCTTATATCACCAGCCACAGGTTCTTGTGTTACTGAACATGCTGTCGACTGATTCCTCTACTACCACTGAGCCATGGTCCCTCCAAGCTGGGAAACTATGCAAACAAATGGACCTCACATGGCCGAATAGGGACATGGGATTTTTATCTCGCCACAGATGGCAATTTTCTGTCCCTAAGCATCCTTATGAATTCCCTTTATTGGATTCAGACATCCTTCCCCAAATTGTAGTGTATTTTACAGTGAGTTGTAGGTTCTCCTCAATGGACACACTAATACATTGCACATTGAGGCCCTGACAAATGTGGAGAAGGGGTTTTGACCTTCCCTCTATGTTATTTTCTTGACCTGAAACAGTCCTAGGAAGGGTGGTTTTTTGGCTCATTGTGGAAAATCATGACAATCTTTTTTTTTTTTAATGGAGGTGTCCCTTGTGGTAGGAATCTAAAGTTGCCAGGTCCAGGTTGAGAAATTCTAGGAGACATGGGAGTTGACATCTGGAAGGTCCATCTCCACTTTCTCCAAGTCTTTCCTCCAGTGGCAGGGGGCTTACTCAGAGAAGCCCAAGTTATGTTACCTATGTGTCATCACATTTCAGCAAGTGCTGAAAGTGATCACATTGTGACAATTTAGTGATGATCATGTATTTGGGCAAAATCCCTATGGTAAAAATGGCTGCCCAGATACCAGAACATCAGCATGAAATGGGCAATGTGATGATGTCACTTCCATTACATGTCAGAAGATATGTTGCCATGTCACCAGCAATGTAGCCTGGGCCTCCTTCCTGCTTCTGTCAAGTCCACCATCTGGCCAGCTGATCAGGTGGGATCTGTGGGTAGGGAATCCCCTGTCTCAAGTAGAGCTGGAAACCCTAGGAGGGTAGGATTTGGGAAGAGGAAGGACTCAGAAAGATATAATACCAAGCAGTCCACCCTCTGCATGCCAATGAGCCTCCCTCCTAATTTAGTAGTCAGAAACGTAAAACAGCCAGACATTAAGTAATACAACTTAAGTCACATACAGACTAAAAATCTAGGCAAGAGTCCATCTGTGGCAACATCACAGCAAGCCATTAGAGGTTGCCTCACCAAACTGGTTGTTTTGCTCCTCTTTATAGAGGTCCTCCATAAAGCAGACTGAGGACCAGAGAAATGATCAAAAGGTTGGTTTTATTGGTCTCATGCTTTGTGCAGCATGCCACCACGATACTAACCCTAAACCTACCTGTGATCTGGCCTCTGCAGGAAACAAAATTGGCAAGAGTGTTTTTGTAATGGGCTGCACATTTTATTACACCTTTGCATCATCTCTCTGATGACTGTCCTTCTCTCCCATCCTTATGAAAAGCCATAAATCCATCTCTGAGACCAGGTGATTTCTCAGAAATCTTAGTCGTCTTGTATCTGCTTGGATCCTTACCGTTGCATTTTCCGAACATCATCTCTTGAGGTTTGTTTCCCATCTTTCCATTTTCCTCCATCTGGTGTATTTCAAAGCACAATACATTAAATCCTAACAAATTATCCCTGTGTTCAGAATAACCAGGAATCAACTGCAGAACACTAAGTAGTCTTTGGAGACATGGATTCTCATAGAACAGCTGAGCCCTTACCCCACTGAACAGACAAACAGAATGAAAGGGGGGGAGGAAGGAAGATATATCACCACTGAACCATACATAAAGACATTTCTTCTCAGAATAACCCCATATAACAATAGAATGGCTTTATCTCATATGCTGAAGGCCCAGAGAAACATCCAATTCTCTGAGATGCTTCAAACATAACTAAGTCTCATTGGAAAAGAAACATTTCCCATGTGAATCCAGAAATTCATCAGAGCCAGTCTGGTGGAATAGTTAAGAGCAAGAGATTAAAATTCCACAAAGCTTTCTGGGGGCGGGAGACCTTGGCCCTGGTACTTTCAAGGTTAACCTTCCTCATAGAATTATAGTGAAGGTACAGCGGAGGAAGGAAGAAATTTGATTGTTCCTCTGTGGAGGGAGGGTAGAATTAGAAAAATAAACATAATATAGATGATCTCCAAATATCACACTACTATGTGTGTGTGGTGTGTGTAGTATTAATAACTGGCATATTTATTCTCATCCATTCATTCACAGAAGCAGAGTACGACTTCTTCGGGTTTTCTCTTTTTTTCAGAAAACACTTGTACATATACTCCAAAATAATCTCCGAAGAAGGAGTTCTCTTTTAGTGTCTTGTGAGAAGACTAATAACAACACAAGATTGCCAGGGGTCTCCCTCTTCAATGTTTACTACTTGTAAAAAAATAATAATAATCTTGAAATGCTTCAATAGGATTTTTTTTTTGGTATAAAAATACTACAGTGAGAATTTGTACAAAGACAATACCTTTGAGCCTGGTGGGCCATAGTAATTAGACCATGTCACAAGAAACAATTTCACATTCAGCAACTGTCTGTGTATTGATTTCTTTCCCCCCGTCTTTTTAAAATTCCCTGTAAACCCCTCCTCCCCTAAGAAGAAATCTGACAGGGTGGAATGCTAACCTCTAGTGATCAGTTCTCTCTATAATAACTGCAAGTTCTCACTGCTAGAGGGTAGCTACCTTTTTCAAACTATAAATAGAGTAAGAGGGGGAAAGCCAAGTCGTGGAATGGTGACATGCATGAGTACACCTCATTTCTCTTTTAAAGGTAAAGGTATCCCCCGTGCAAGCACCGAGTCATGCCTGACCCTTGGGGTGACACCCTCCAGAGTTTTCATGGCAGACGCAATACGGGGTGGTTTGCCAGTGCCTTCCCCAGTCATTACCATTTTACCCCCCAGCAAGCTGGGTACTCATTTTACCGACCTCGGAAGGATGGAAGGCTGAGTCAACCTTTCATCTCAGGGTTGCCAACATCCAGGTGGGGTCTGAAGATCCTCCAAAACGACATCTGATTTTCAGATTATAGAGATCAGACCCTTTGGAGATAATGGCTGTTTTGGTGGGTCTCTGAGATTCTTCTCTGGTTTGCAATGAAAATTTACATGACTTTCCATGGCCCCAGTCTCCGTATTTAAGTATCCACAGATGAGGCCGTTTTGAGACTTAGCTATATTGATGTGAATAGCAGGAACGATCCAGCAGATAATGATGAGAGGAACCTGAAATACTTGTGCTCACCTGAAATGACATCTGCTTAACTTTAAACTTTCTTTTGCCGAGTTATTTTGCAGCTAAATCAGCTTCTCTTCACAATTCTCCTAGTTCCATTCGCTCCTTCTCTGTTAACCCCTTTTTGCCCTTTCCTCTCTTGCCTCCTTTGTCCAACAGATATTATTCCATCTCCACCAGCTCCCTCCTTCCCTTTCTATTAGCTGCCTTCTCCCCTCCATACCCCAGCAACACGCTGAGAGCCACTGTTATGCTCTCCATTTCTTTGTGTTTCTAAAGCCCTCAAAAATACACATGAAGCACAATGGAATGAAGTCACAAAGAGAAACTGTCAGAGGAAAAAATATAGGGGTGAGATGTACAGGTAGTATTTTGTGCTATCCCTGAAAGAACCAGCAGAAATAAAAGCAATGAAATCTGGAAAGAGACAAAACAGGGAAGCTGTGCTAATACGGGTTAAGTGAACTGCAGGTCAGAGAAGCACAATCTAAATTTGGACTTCACTGTTCAAGGGATATGGGTTGAATGCACAGAGAATAAATGAGATCAGCATATTTTTGTTGTTGTTATTATTATTATTAATTGTCACTATCAGGTATTTGACTGGTAGATAGTATTTTGCAGTTTGAGGTCCAGCCAAGTTCTTAGAAATTGCAGATGTATCATCTCAGCATTCTTGCTGTTCCAAGCAACATTGTCTTCTGTAGCTGAGCTAGTATTAATCGTTCAATGCCCAGAAAGTTTAGGTGTTTCTTGAGACTTTTAGGCACTGTTTCAAAGGCTTTAATGACAACTGGAACAATGGTCATTTTCTTCTCCCAGAGACTCTCTAACTCTGTTCATAGGTCTTGGTATTTGTAATCTTCTCCTGTTCTTTCTTTTCTGTTTTCCTGTCTCCATTTTTTTTATTTTTGTCCTATAACTGTGTTATCAGGGTGTTATGATCCAGGGATTTATCTGTTTGCAGTTGAAGGTCAAGAATAATCTTTGTTTCATTCTTGTCCATGATGGTGGTGATGATTTCTACCATGCTTTTCTTCCTCTTAGGGTCCACTAAAGTGGCTAGCAGTTAAAACAAGAATTATAAAATACAATAACAAAAACTCAAACAAAAATGCACATAACAACAGTAATTAAAACATAAAGCAGGAATTATACAGTAACTAATTGCTTGAGGAAGAAACTCAACACTTTCATTCCTTCTTTCCCAAAAGTTTTCAAAGCCTTCAACATTTTTCAAAGAGCTTAGTTCAGCTATGCCTTTCCATTCATGGAAGGAGTCTTCCCTTCCAAGCCAGGCCTCTTTTTTGCTCATAAGAACTTATTTGGTAACTGAAATTCTCCTTTGTTTAGGGGAAGGAAGCATTTGTTGCAATCCCTGTGTTTCAATACCATCTGACAGTTTATTTTGTATAAACAAATTACAAAGCCAAGTGAAATTTTCATTTCCGCTAAATACTAACGGCAGCTCTGTCTATTAATGACAAGTCTGTTCATCCTATTCACTTTGTGTAACATCACTTTGCATCACCTCCCCTGTTATTACTATAATAACTACCATATTTCTCCATGTACTTCAAGAAAGCTGGGCATTTGGTGTTAAAGAGACCCGTGATTAGATTTTGTTATTGGGAGCTGTCATGGTCCTTCTTCTTCTCAGAAGGCCAAAACTGCACCCTGGTACCCATTCCACTCCATACCACTTTTTCTATTAAAATTTGCCTGGCATTCTGCCCAGGATGCAGGCAAGAGGTCTTCTGGTCTCAGACTGTAGCAACCTTTTTCTCTCTCCCTGTTCTCTTTCCTGTTTGGTGTAGTGGTTAGGAGCGTGGACTTCTAATCTGACATGCTTGGTTCGATTCTGCACTCCCCCACATGCAGCCAGATGGGTGATCTTGGGCTTGCCATGGCACTGATAAAACTGTTCTGACCGAGCAGTGATATTAGGGTTCTCTCAGCCTCACCCACCTCACAGGGTGTCTGTTGTGGAGAGAGGAAAGAGAAGTCGACTGTAAGCCACTTTGAGATTCCTTCTGGTAGACAAAAACGACATATAAGAACCAAGACTTCTTCTTCTTCTTCTTCTTCTTCTTCTTCTTCTTCTTCTTCTTCTTCTTCTTCTTCTTCTTCTTCTTCTTCTTCTTCTTCTTCTTCTTCTTCTTCTTCTTCTTCTTCTTCTTCTCGGAACTCACAAGAATCTCAAACGTTCCATGTTGAGTTCTTCTGATTGCTAAAGTAGTCATAGACGACAAAGTGGCGTGCAATCTGCATTTCCCTGAATGCAAAGAAGGGCCACAAGAGCCAAGCACCGACACAGTCACTGGGTCACTGGAGTCACTGCAGTGTGTGTCAGCAATGTTATGCCTTCCTGTTCAGCAGGTACCAAAGTAGGGCTGAATCAACCACAGGTATACTTATTTTTTATTTGCTGGCTTATTTATTTAGTTGTTTATTTATTATATTTATATACTGCCCTCCCTTTCTGCCCGGGGCAGTTTACATTATAACTCTCATATGTGGTAAGGTACAAGGAACATTCAATATGTAACTTATTTAACAGTGAACTTGTATCAAACAGTGTAATATAATAACAGCATTCAGTAGCAGCAGCAACAAAGAGGGTGGTATAGCAGTATTCCAGAACAACAACAGTTTGGTCAGTCTGCACCATGGTCCGGTTTTCAGTTAGTGCAGATTATGGGGCTTCTGGTTGGTGGTAGCGGCTTGTTTACTCATCTTGGCCAAATGCCCAGTAGAAGAGCTCCTTTTTGCAGAATTGTTAAAACTCCAGGAGGGCCCTGATGTCCTCTGGGAGCTTGTTCCACCAGGTGGGGGTCAAGAATGACAAAGCCCTGGCTCCGGTTGTTGATAGACGAGCTTCCTTGGGGCCAGGGATCACTAGCATTTATAGAGTACATGCAATATCTATGTTCCAAAATAACATAAACATTGAATACATAAAACAAGTCAAATGTAACCCGAGGAAACAAAATGGTGTGTGTGTGCATATACACAGACTTGGGTTTGATTCTCACAAGTGGGAAGCAAAAGAGACACAGGAAGCTTTGAACTGACACAATACTTGAGGCTAAACTTTGGTTACAACTACACAGGACTGGAAGGAGGTGCAGGTTGCCATCACAACAGAAACATCATTGCGAGTTTTCTAATTCTCTAATGCAAGAGACCCAGCAAGAAATGATCTGAAACCAAGGACCTGGAAGACGGCTTATCTTGTCTTTGAAGAGAAGTGAGACTGCTGACCTCACACTTGCCTCCGAAGGAGAAATATGCTTTTGTTGTTTTCCGCACTGCACTTTCAACAAAACAAAGGAGGAAATCGACTTCCAATGAATTTAAGCATAAGCACATCCTTTTATGGAGGTTGGCGGAGCTACATGCATTTTGTCAGGTGTATATAGATCTGAACCAGATGTATGGCGCTGCACAAAGCAAAAAAGAAAAAAGAAAAGAAAAAAAGGAAAAGAAAAAGACAGAAAAAAAAGAAAAGAAAAAAGAAAAGCAAGGACGGTAATGTATAAAAGGAATCATCTGGAGGAGCTGTTGCTGAATGCAAACCATCCCATCCGCACTGAATTCTTGGGAAAGCATTCTCTGCAGACTACAAGATGAATTATGAAGCGTACAAAAGGTAGCTCGAAGACGTCTCAAAAAACAAATTAAAAATTAATGACGAACAAAATCAAATTTCTTTTGTGACTGATATTCCTTCACCTGCAGATAACTATAAAAAGCCATCAAAGGAAGAAAGGCATTAGTTTCTAATTTAATGTGACTTACTAGAAGGAAATAATCACTAAAGCTCTAATGATTAGCTTTTTTGACAACTTCCTAATCCTTACAAGTTGTAGGTAAGAGTCACATCAGCTCTGGCTGATTATCAATCCCCAGCTCCCTCCCTCTCCCCCATTGCCCCCATTGAGTAATTCAAACTAACTCACAACCTGCGATCGCACACTTGAAGTTGTAACTTTTTAAAGCATGACTACAGAGCAAGCCTTGCAGCAATGGATAAATAAAGAAATAAATCACAGCTTCTGGCTTATTTCTGTCATCCACACCAGACACACAAAAAACGAGAAATAAACATCTTTCCAAGGTACTGTAAAGGCATTTCAAATCGGATAACAGTATAGTTTCATCGGTGGAACTTGTTCAGGTGTGGCAACTGGCTAAACTAATTTGGTCGCTATCTTGATATCCCTTTTCTAAAAAACAAAAACAAAAAACCCTCTGAAATCTGAACCTTTGTTTTTTAGTTATGGGACTACGGCTCAGAAGGAGAACATCTGCTTGGCACATGATTCAATTCTCATGTTCGGTCTCTTCCAAGAGCTCCAGTTAAAATGACTGGTTAGTGATGAGAAAGATATGCCTGAGACTCTGGAGAGCTTACGCTGTTTTAACATCTACATAAAGGTATTTAGATAGTTGGAGCACGGTGTTATCAATAGGCCAGAAAGCTTTGGCTTTATCTTTCATTTCCTAGTAGAAATGTAAAACCAATGCCTCGGATCAGTGACGGGCTGAATGAGGAGGAACAAACCGAAGCTTAAGCCAGACAAAATGAAGGTATTGTTTGATGATGACACGCCTGCTTCTGAAGTGAGTAGATAAGAATGTCAGAGCCCTTCTGGTTCAAAACAAAGTTCCATCCAGCCAAGAATCCCACGTGAACCAGCCAAACATTTTTTGAAATTCCCACAAATAGCCCCATTGGTAGCATGCTTCCAATGTCTAAACCCTTAGCAACTGGAATTCAGAGGGAAGTAGGCTCGGAAGCTAGGGTTTCCTCTAGCTCTTCTGCAAAATAACTAGGAGACCGAATAGGCTAGCTTGGGTTACCCAGTTCATGGCTGTATTTGTCTAATCCTATTAAGTTGGTGAGCATCATCATGAACTAATTTCTGTTTGTTTCTTTTGGGGAGAGTTGCTTGTTTTCTTTATATATATAAAGGTCGACTCAGCCTTCCATCCTTCCGAGGTCGGTAAAATGAGCACCCAGCTTGCTGGGGGGTAAACAGTAATGACTGGGGAAGGCACTGGCAAACCACCCCATATTTCGGATACTTTGGGCTGATCTTGCGTTGAGCAGGGGGTTGGACTAGATAGCCTGTATGACCCCTTCCAACTCTATGATTCTATGATTGAGTTTGCCATGAAAACTCTAGAGGGCATCACCCCAAGGGTCAGACATGACCTGGTGCTTGCACAGGGGATACCTTTACCTTTACCTTTTATGCCACCTTTTCCAAGTTGGTGAGCATATCAACATTAAAAACTAGGGCATGCACCAAGAAAAAAAAAGTTGTACTTTTATATCATGTGTATGTGTTTGAATGTGTTTGAGAAAGAGAGAGAGAGAGAGAGAGAGAGAGAGAGAGAGAGCATATTTTCCATAATGGCTTAAAATCATGTAGGACATTACCAGCTTGGGATGTGATTGTCTGGGTTCTGGAGTTTTGAGATCATTCCTCTCTATAGGGAATCTACTGAAGGGTCTGGGGCAGCTGTTTATGAAGATAATGTTACCAAAATTCCTTAGAACATATTCCTCTCTCTCATCTAAAAAACTCCTAAGAGTCAAGTGAGTGGGACCAGGGGATTTGCTTTTACAGACCACTGAAGTAAATGTTCCTTGGTTCAGGCTCAGTTTTAAGCTACTGATTTCTGGGGAGGTACTTCGAGGTTTGGAAGTCCTGTCCATGTTCATTTCATTTCCCTATTCTTATTAACACTTTAAAAAATCTGTTGAAAATCCTGTGCTCGGCATGCTTCCTTGTTGCAGTCTGCTTCACAAAGTACAGAAGCATTATTCCCTATAGGTGGTGTGGTTTTTTTCAGGGGTGTTTGAGTGAGTTTTTCAAACAAATGTCAGAAAATTGCAGAACTATGAGTGCTACCTGTTCCTTCAAGACCACCTGAGCTTCAGGCAAATCGGACCGAGGGTTCCAGTCCTAAGGGCTGTCCAACAAGGTGCCCCCAAACATCCTACCTGCAGCAGAGAAAAGGGTCCTGTTATCTCAAATGAGAGAAAGGAGGAATAGTGACAGTTCTTTGCAACTTGTCTCCAAAGGTAATTGGCTGGCTCTGTTCCCATCCCTTGCCAGGATCTGATTGGAAGGGAGAAATGTTGGCCAGGAAATCAGTGGAATGAAAGACGAAATTGAGTGGGCAAATTGAGAGGACTGAATTGTTTCCAGGAAGGGGGTTTCATTATACCAACAGATGTGTATTACCATTCTGGGAAATCACTGTCCTGACCCGAATCAGCAGTTTTTGAATCTATCTTCAGCCTGGGAATTTCTTTATTCACATCCCTATTTTAAAAACATTTAAATTAAGGTATATATACACTACTTCAATCAACACACAAACATACATAACACCAAGTCCTGGGAGAAGACCTATAACAAGCGTTAGGGGCATGCCAAACAGATTAAAAGGGCTTCAACTCTTAATTGTGTATTTTATAAATAAGAATTGCTTTTGACTTCAATTACAACGTGAATGTAGATAGGCTGCAAGGATGAGCAAGACAGAGAACCAAGACATGCTGGGGGGAAATTAACACTCCAGTTTGCTTAGCTCGGCTAGTCCCCAAATAACTTTATGCAACAAATGCCCTTGAGAATGCCACTTGCCATGTTTATAAAATCAGAGTAGACTTTGTGTCAGGACTTGTGCCAGTTGGATCTGCTATATTTTTAATGGTTATGAACTTCTTGGCAAATGTCCATAGAATCTTTTTAAAAAAAAACACAAGGCACTATCAAATCTCTTATGCACTTGGTCCGAGTCAAGTGGCTATAAAACACTTGCTTAATCTGAGCTTCCCTTAGCAATGAGTCACACGATGGAGGCATTAAGCAGAACAGAAAGCAGTATATCAGTTTGAATATTGACTCCCTAGGTACTAGTTGTGTTTAAAATGTATCCTTGAAATGTCTGCATCCCCTTCCCCTTAAACACTCTGGCAACTTCATTGATCAGTTGAAGGCCTCGCTATATTTTGGTGGATGTAGAGAAGAAAGAGAGAATTAGCTATCAAACTGGTATCTCAGTTGAAACAACCTTTTAAAACCTCTTTAAAATGAATCAGCACGCCATTATAGTGACTAGGGATATATCTTATTTATTGGCTCGATGGCATTTCAAACACAAGTGGTTGGATGGAGATGAGACTTCAATCCTCACTCTTCCAAGACAAGGATGCTCTGCCCCGCTTGCAACCCATAAGCCATCCCTCTATAATCAGCATGGCCAAGTGTATATAATGTCAGACCTGTATATAATGTCAGACCTGAACCAAGGAACCACGGAAGAGTTGTTTTGAGCTTCTAGAAAGGCCCTAGTGAGAAACAGGTTATTGGGCATCACCTTTTTCTTATCCAGTTTACCCATCTGTGACACTGTTCATGGAATTAAGAATTAGTTCTACCAACAGGATGATAGAACTTCTTAAACTGATTAGGAAAAGTCATTGATTTGCTATTAATTTCTTTGAAGTCCCACCTGCAAATGTAGGGGTCCCACCTAGTAAAGAAGACTACCTATGATCCAGTCTATGATATATCTCAAAGCTTACTGGATCATCTTGAAAGCGATGCCAGTGGATAGGGTAGCCAACCGCCAATTGTGTGATCTCCCTGGATTACAATCGACCTACAGACAACAAAGATTGGATCCTTTGGAGGAAATGGTTGCCTTAGAGAGTGGACTCTCTGGCATTATACCCTGACCTCAGTCACTGTTCCCTACCCAAATTTTCAGGCATTTCCCCAACCCCAACAATGGAGGGTGGCATTATTTTGGTAGACTGCACTCCATATTGGGTGGTGGTAGAAAGTGCAGTCAAGTTGCAGCTGTTTCTGGCCAAGAGATGTTCAGAGGTGGCTTGCCATTGCCTGACTCTGCATCATGACCTTGGCACTCCTTGGAGGTCTCCCATCCATATTCTAGCCAGTGACAACCTTGCTTCGCTTCTAAGATCTGACAACCTGATCTGACAAGATCAGGTTAGCCTGGGCTATCCAGGTCAGGGCAACCCATATTTACAAAGCTTGAAATTCCATGCAAATGTATCCTGAGTTTATTTTTGTTTAACATTTTCCCCATGGAGAGTAAATGCTGAATCTCTGCTCTTCCCCACCCCTGATTTATATATATATATATGTGATTTTCTGGAATTTGTCATTCTTGTGGTTTTTTCCAACCTCTTATATGTTGGAAACCATTTTACAACAGATAGGCTGCAGGGGCTTCTATGACTAAATTATAGATCACATGCTGCTGTTTTACTCTTCATTCAAAATATCAAAGGCATCAATTTAGAATGGCAGGGAGAATGTTAACAATTTGCATTAGCCATACTTGTCACAAGTGGTGGTTTATCATTTATATTCACTTCAAGTGTTTAACCATATCATTCTGCTGTCAGCACTGTAAATGCCCAAAATGTACAAGACCCTTAGAAGAGAGGATGGCTCCGTGTCACAACTGTCATGAGATGAACACAGAAGGGCTCTGTTTTTATAGAAGGCTACCTCCCACAGTCTGCCATTTGCAAGTGCCGACATTTTTAAAGGTCTACCTCAGCTTTGTTTTTCCCACTTGACCCAGAGAAGTGGGGCCCCAATGTGACTCTGGATTTTGATGCCAGCTGGAGAGACAGATGTGAATATTATCAACTCCAGGTGGCCTCTTTAAGAGGCTGTGTGTAGATCCTGAGTCCTCAGCCTTCTTGAACCTGTCAGTGCTTTTGGAGTTTGGAAATGACTGAGTGGGTACCATGGACAAAATGGCTGCCGTGGAAGCTTGGACCAAAAACAAAATAGTGGAATGTGCTAAGTTGTGTCCTCTCAGATGGATGTTTCTGAATGGGTGCTCACCTTCACAAAGGCGAAGATTCCTGGGCTCTTCTGAAGTACCTTCTGCTCCAGGGAGATGGAGGCAAGCTAGGACTGCTTTGATGAAAAGATGCTTTAGGAAAGAAGGAAGTGGGATGAGGAAATACAACAGTGAAGAAAATAGTCAACCCCCAGAGATGATCTACCCTCTATGAAGGAGTGAAGTCATTGAGAAAAAATGCCAAATAGTCCCATTCAAGCTAAACAGTCCAAAAGGATTAGGTGGGCTGGCTAGAATCTGGATAAGCCTTGGAACCCAAGTTTTGTCTCTCTCTGGCTCAAAATGTCAAGGCAAAAACATGAGTTCTCCAAACTAAACTGCCAGTTCCCCACCCCACCAGTAAAGCATTCAGGGAGATCAGTGAGCTGCAGTTGATGGAATGACCATTAGGGTTTTCCTTCTTGTAAAACATCCTGTCATTAGAAATAGAGAATGTTGGATGCATCCCAGTGAGGCAAGAAATTTTCATCCTGACATTGGAAAAGTGAGTCCTGATCCAACACAATGTTTTGAGATCTGGATGGAAGAACTGAAGACTTGAACAATCAACATGGAGTGTGTACATGACTCAAATTCAATCTTTTAATCGAAAAAGTGGCAAACAACAAATTTCCAACCAAAATAAGTGAAATAGCTGCTGTGTCTGTAGACAATTCAGCATGGAACAAGGACTGGAACTGTGATCTCTTGTTAAGGATTCGCTAGGTCCTGGTTTACAGGCAAGCAGACTTATGGATCTACCATGGGTCTCCGTTAAGGACCATTCACATGTCTTGGCAGGAGTTTCAAGCATGTATATAAGTTCTCCCATTATGATGGCCTGTGTTCTGTATTTCTGGTTCTAGTAAAATTGTTGGTTGTTGGAGCTGAGTGTCCCTATCTTACTGAACCCATGGCTTTCATAGTAGTCAACTCAGTTCTGCTAAGAGGAGGCAGGCCAGGCCATGATGAGATAAGGAAGGAATGTGAGAGAATAAGGGAATGAAGCCACAAGCATACTCTTGTTTTTCTCTCAAAATGAATATGGATCTCAAGGCTAAAACCCCTTGGTGGATGACTTTACAGGCAGCTGGAGAGCATTACCAAACAGAATACCTGCTGAGGCAAACATTTACTGTATTTACTTTGGTCTAGTAATGATCAGTGATACATATGGAAAATGGAAATGAAAGCCTAACACTTTAAGTAAAAACAAATCTGGGAATGTGTCTGTGCTGCATGGAACCCTGCTTGTCTTTTGTTGTTGTGCATTATATGGTCTACCCATCTTATGCCATATCTCCTGCCTTAGTGAATACCAGATCACATGGAAAAACTGTTCCTGGACCACTTCAGCTGGGTGGGGTGGGGTGGAGCAATTCTGGAATTAATCCTAGTTAAATTGGACTGGAATTTAGGACAAATGTATTTAATCAGGATGTAATACTAATATCTTATTGATCAACAGTCTTATTTGTTGGCTTGAATTCCTGCTTTGCTGTTCTTATATTATTAAAGGTAAAGGTATTCCCTGTGAAAGCACCGAGTCATGTCTGACCCTTGGGGTGATGCCCTCTAGCTTTTTCATGTCAGACTCAATACGGGGTGGTTTGCCAGTGCCTTCCCCAGTCATTACCGTTTACCCCCCAGCAAGCTGGGTACTCATTTTACCGACCTTGGAAGGATGGAAGGCTGAGTCAACCTTGAGCTGGCTGCTGGGACTGAACTCCCGGCCTCATGGGCAGAGCTTCAAACAGCATGTCTGCTGCTTTCCCACTCTGCACCACAAGATGTTCTTTCTTATATTATTACCTTTGTATTTTTATACTCAGTGTTGCATATTCAAACATCTGTGGAGCTTCTGGAAAAGGACTTTTCCTCTTCTTCCTCCTACTCTTCCCTCCCCATAAGTGTTGTTCCTGTGGGCCAGCAGACTCACCAGGAATGGCACAGGAGCAATGTCAAGGTCTATTGTGAATCAGCAGATCTTATTACTCTCACAAAATAAAATATTGTTCTACTGGAGGAACTTTCTGGTCGGACACCTGTCAAGATGACCAAATTTGTCTATATTGCTATGCTGACGTGAGCCAGATGTCATTTCCCTTGACACCAGGGCCTATTCTGCACACAATAGATAATGCACTTTCAATGCACTTTAGAAGTAGATTTTCCTGTTCTGCACAAGAAAATCCAGCTGCCAAAGCATGTTGAAAGTGCATTATCCTATGTGTGCGGAATGGGCCCAGGGCTGCTAATTGGTAAAGGAACCTTCAGATAATATTGGTCAGCCATCAGAACAAAACCCTTCAAGCTCATAATCAGGTGACAATGGCTGAACCAACCACCATTCACCTCCACCTCTGAACATTTTAAGTCTACTGTCATCAGAGGATGTCATTAGCTTCAAAATCTTCAAAACATATTTCCTTATCTTTCCCCAGTCAGCCAATTTCCTTTGCATTCTTTTATTAGTATAGCTGTCTCTGTCTGTTACATTAAGTCTAGCATGAACTTTCTCTTTGCATCTGTTTTGTTTCTGTAAAAAGCAATATAATTTGATTCCTTTCCCCCTTACTCTGGGATGGTCTTACGCATAACAACTTATGGGTAGATCACCACCAGCTGTGCCAGAGCTGATGTGAGTTAAATATAAATTTAATCAGGATGAATGCACAGCAAGACATCCATGCAGTAAAGTGTTTTGAAGAGAAGCCAAGGTGCATTACCCATCTGTAGGTTGGTTATTGATACAAGGATCATTTATGAATTGGAGGGGGGTGGGAGAAGGAGATGAAAACACTCAACATAAAGCACGTCTAGTATAAGGGAGGCTGCTTTTACCATAATAAATATATTTCAAGCATTGACAATTGTAGCCTCAACTTATCATATTCTTCTGCCCATAATAAACTCAATAATGATTTAGGGGTTTTGGAACCCCTTCCAATTCTGCTTCCATTCATCATATCTCTACTTTATGTATTGTATTACGTTAAAAGTTATGATAATGGAAAAAATGCTTTTTTTTGGAACTAGAAGTGAGACCGGGAGTATTGGTGGAGTATTATGCAGAAGTGAGAAATGCTAAGTGATTTCTAATCAAGGATATTAAATAATATAATTTTGGATCCAGTGATGCACTAGAAAGAAGACACGGAAAATGGATATAGCACAGTTTTGCTTGCAACATTTAGCTGTTTCTTTCCTATATTTTCTAATGTTCAGGAAATCTCTTGAGAGTGTGGGGAAATGGCTTGAACTTGGGATATTCAAGGTTGAGCTTGGCACAAGAGATGCGGGCAAGTGTGAGGATTATTTTACAAGGAGCCTAGATCACGTTGAAAACTTTTGGTGGATCCAAGCCATAGACTTCTCTCTCTCTCTCTCTTTCCGTCCGTCAATACAATTTATATCCCACCCCTTATAATGTCTCAGGGTGACTAACAGTCTAAAATTTGCTGCAAATTAGACAAGAAAAATATTCATTAAAACTACTCATTAGAAATTCCATATCAATATCAGCAGCTTCTCCATGAAATAGGCTACCAAAACCCCACCTTATTGGTCCCAGCATGAGTAAAATTGAATGACCATGAAGAGATGGTATTTGCATCTTTGGATGGCTAAGGAAAAAGTGAGGAATTTTTGGAGAATACAATTAAATTCCTTTGGACAGGAGCCTGTCTTTCTGATGATCAGAAGGTAAGGGCTTCAGTGGGTTTAGAAGCAGAATGAATAGCACCAGGAGTCTTTGTCCCTTTGCTCTACTTGGCACTCTAGGAGATTACATGCTCATGGCTTCCTCTCTTAAGAGCTGTTTTGATGGAGCACTTTGAACATTAGATCTAGACTGGGAAGACCTGAGCTTGAACCTTTACTTGAGATATGAAGCTCATTGGCTGATCTCATATCCTCTCAGCCTAATCTACTGCACAAGGCTGATGTGATGGAGAGAGAAAAAAATGAAACTACTTCACTGATATCTGAACTCCTTGGAAGGAGGTATGAAACTCTAAGTGCTTACTGTGTTTTCCTCCTTGGGTCTAGGTCAGTGGTCCCCAACCTTTTTATCACCGGGGACCACTCAACGCCGGGGACCACTCACCGGGGACCACTCAACACCTTTTACTGAGGCCCGGTGGGGGGGGGGGTAGTTTACTCCTCTACTTTCAACCACTGCCCTAACGCTCTCTGATCACTATGGCAATGTTTAAACATCCCTTCAAAATAAGATACAGACATGCCACAACAATGAACATAAGGAACATTTTATTTTCATGGAAATTTTAACTCATGACAATGACAAATCAATGGGAACCCTGAGCTTGTTTCTCTGCAATGAGATAGTCCCATCTGGGAGTGATGGGAGACAATGACACCCAAAGTGTGTTGTAAAGGGCCGGGGGGGGGGATGAAGTAAAGGGCTGGGGGGGAAGAAGGCATCCTTCAGGGCCCACCTCCAATTAGTCGAAGGACCACATGTGGTCCGCAGCCCACAGGTTGGGGATTGCTAGTCTAGGTGATTAGAAGTGAGGGTATACTTGGGTCTGATTTGATTGGATGTGTGTAGATGCCAATGTATGCATCTCCTGTTTCTCTGACCTAAATGTCCCTCAGGGACATTTGCCCTATTTGCCCCATTGGGAAAACATAAGCATGCCCCATCACTAGTACTAGAGCTCTCAATAAGGTAAAAAGTATCTCCGGTCAACAGCCATTTTGGATTGTCTAGGCAATTACAGACTGTTATCTGAGGCTGTGCAGACAATCCAGGATGTCTTGTGAGGAAATCTCAAGAGGTTTCAGCTTTTTAAGTTTGTTTTTATCATTGCCTTTTATCCCCCACCTCCTAATTTTGTGAAAACCTGAGGATACGCCTAGGTCAACAGAAACATCTTCCCTTTCTGCTCCTGGCCTCATTAAATAGATTGCTTTGATCTGCTTCCTGGACCCAGTTCAAAGTTAGATATTTAAATATGGAAATTTCAGTGAAATGCCAGTTCACGGCTAGAGTCCTCCCCTTCTTTTAATTTCCTCTCCCGCCCCACATGATTGAATGCTCAGTATTCAAAAAGCTTTAAATGCATCTTGAAATCTTTATGATACCCATGTAAGGGCTTATTGGCATCCCTATATTGCAAAATCGAGGCTGAGAAAATGAGAGTGTTTGACCTATGGCTGTATAAAACATTTGTGGCAGGAGTTGCATTTCGCTATGCTATACAAATGCACCTTTGCACGCTCGCTCGCTCTCCTGTATACATTTAGATTTTAAAATGTGCTTGTAGAAATATCTGGCATGAACATTTCAGTGTGCACTGCCTGCCAGAGCACAGCAGGTCGAACACATGATCTTTAAAGTCCATTTTTAGTGTTCCTGGTCTTTGGTTCTATTATAAGGCTCAAAGCTGGCTTTCTCCGTTTTCCCATTCCTCATTGCTTTGTATGGTCCAAAAGTTATTAAGCAATCTTTCGCCACTTTATCTGAAGATGCTGACATCAAATGTAATATAGACTCACTATCACGAGCATATAACGCTGCTCTATGAAACAGTTTTCTTTTAGCTTCTCACTGCTAGCAATGGATACACTAAACGTACCCCTGCTAACCGTCACACTGGAAAATCCAATTTCCTGCACCAAAGGATAGATATTGATAGATGCAATTCCACTTGATAGATCCATAGAAACCTAGCTCACTTATAAATAAGATACTGTATTCATATAACTAGACCAATATATTCTTCAGATTGAGCACAAAACCACGGGGGGGGGGGAGGTGAAAGGGGTTGAAATACATAATCCAACTGCATGCATGTAGGTGAAGTGACAGGGATTATGTGTGCCGAACAAAGGCAGTTTCTAAAATCAGTAACTGATTGTAAGAATAAAGTGTATGTGCTTCGCATAATAGTTATCCTTCCAGAATCATTGTTCCTATGAACAAATACCACGTAGTGGAACAGTTCTTTCTCAATTAAGTGTTCAGTCAAAATTAAGATACATGTAGGGGTGCCAGCTTTCAGGTGGAGCCTGGGGAAACTGAATTACAACTGATCTTCAGAGATCAGTTCCTCTAGGAACCAGCTTGGTGTAGTGGTTAGGAGTGTGGACTTCTAATCTGGCGAGCCAGGTTTGATTCCCCACTCCTCCACATGCAGCCAACTGGGTGACCTTGGGCTCACCACAGCGCTGATAAAGCTGTTCTGATTGAGCAGTGATATCAGGGCTCTCTCAGCCTCACCCACCTCACAGGGTGTCTGTTGTGGGGAGAGGGAAAGGAAGGCAATTTTAAACTGTTTTGAATCTCCTTTGGATATAGAAAAGCGGCATATAAGAACAAACTTTTCCTCTATCAGGCCTCTCTCAGGGAAGGCAAATGTAAGCCGCTTTGAGACTCCCTTGGATAGAGAAAAGTGGCATATAAAAATCAACTCCTCCACCTCCTTCTCCTCTACTTCCTCTTCCTCTTCCTCTAGGAGAAAATGTTGTTTCGGAGGATAGACTATGGTATTTCATCCCTTCTGAGCCCCCTCTCTTCCTCAAACATTGCCCTGCCCGGGGTCCAGTCCCAAATCTCCAGGAACTTCCCAAAGCTGGAGTTGTCAGCCCTAGATACAAGCCAGGCAGTGGGCTGTATGAAGGAACATGTTGCCTTTCTTCTACTCAAACACTGCAGTGCTCCATTGAACTATCAGATGAATTCTCAGCCCAGAAGCAAACCAAGTGAAGCAAGTCATTTGTACTTCTAATCAGGCAATCCAGTTTCCATCCCTGGTTAGTTTCAGGATAGGACCAGTAGACGACACTACATTACCAGTATCCTCAGGCACAAACTACTGCCAGGTGGTATTTATATTCAACACACGCACACACACACACGTACACCACCTTTCCCCAGGTGGGTTCAAGGCAACTTCTATCAAGGAAAATTGTATTACACGTCCTTGAATATCCAAAAAAGTTACCTGTTTTAGGATAGTTCTGAGATTTTTTTTTAATTTTTCTTTTTTCTCCCTTGTATCTGGACTCCCTTGCCCCTCCAGTGCTGTATCTGCTTTACATAACGTACTGGAAATGGCAGACATGGCTCTTTCAATGGCCGATTGCTTCATAAGCATCGCGCTCTGAAAGCTGGTGGAGGGTGTCGGACCTGGATCAACGCTCTTTCTCTTCCGAAAAGTGGAAATCCTATATTCATGCCAAGGGATTTCCCATTGCACATGTTGAGCATCGTTGGGAGTGAGAACCCCTTCCATGCACCGGGCTCCCAGCTGGAGCCCCTGGAATGCAGCCAATTTATATAAAAGATGTTCACGAGGCATCAGCTCTTTAATTCAGCTCATTAGTTCTTGATATTATTTGGTACTTACGGAAGATGAATAAATCAATCACAGCGTTGCTTCGAAACAGTGGAGCCACCCTCCTTGCAAAAGACACATCAATGGATCAGAAATGGTTAGTGAAGTATATACATGAAATCAGTATTTAGAGATTCGGCGCAGGCAGTAATTAGAGTCCCGCTTGTCAGTTCCCGTGCGTTGTGAAATATTGTGGCATGTTGTGACTTTATTTTGCAGGATCTGTTACATACCTGTCACTTCAATTCAACTCAAAGGTGTTCTTTATGACAATTCATCTACTATCAGAAAGTTAGTCAGGGATGTTTATCATCGCGTTCCTGTGCATCGCAGCGCGGAGACGGAATTGGAAAAGCCAGGGGGGCAGAAGGCACAGTTCAGGAAGGCTAAACTAAGGAAGCAGGAGGATGTCGGATGGAATTGTTTCCTTCCTGTGTTTATCTCTTTCCCAGCACACACTGGTGCACTTCCCGGGTCTCTTTGGGGCTTGCTAAATGGAGGGTGTTGAGCCGTTCACGTTGCACCGCATTGCAGAAATCAGAGGCAAGGAAACAAGTCAAAAGACAGTAGGCGAACTTCACGGAGAGCACAGGGATAAGTGGAAAATATTTGCGGGTGGGCAGGGGGGGGAAGAGATCAGTCCTGCCTGCTCCTTAGAAGGCCAGATCCTGAAGATGAAACTCAAATACTTTGGCCACCTCATGAGAAGGAAGGACTCCCTGGAGAAGAGCCTAATGCTGGGAGCGATTGAGGGCAAAAGAAGAAGGGGACGACAGAGAATGAGGTGGCTGGATGGAGTCACTGAAGCAGTAGGTGCAAACTTAAATGGACTCCGGGGAATGGTAGAGGACAGGAAGGCTTGGAGGATCATTGTCCATGGGGTTGCGATGGGTCGGACACGACTTTGCACCTAACAACAACAACAATAAGGTGGGGAAGTAGTTTTGGAAGGAAATGTTTGTCAGGCTTCTTATTACAACTGGTTATAATCCTTTGGCTTCACCTGAGGGATGTGTAAAGGTAAAGGTAAAGGTATCCCCTGTGCAAGCACCGAGTCATGTCTGACCCTTGGGGTGATGCCCTCTAGCGTTTTCATGGCAGACTCAGTACGGGGTGGTTTGCCAGTGCCTTCCCCAGTCATTACCGTTTACCCCCCAGCAGCAAGCTGGGTACTCATTTTACCGAGGGATGTGTAGAACGCACCATAAACATTTTGCTAGTTTTATTAAAAGCCTTTAGCCTCCTTGTGGTTTCTTGAAAGTTCCACTTAAAGTAGAATGGATTTAAGGTCAAACATATACTTTTGTTCCATGTTTTCTTAATTTCGACAAAGAGTGAAGGATTTCTTCACTAGAACTGAACAATGCATCAAGGAGTTGGCTCCTAGCTCCCCACAAGCAGACAGTGTATGAACTGTCAAGTCACAGTTTACTCTGTTGAGTTTTCAAGTTATTATCCTAAAAAGCAATGGAAACGAAACTTTGTGGATGTCCTCAGATTAAGTGGCAAGTGAGAAAATAAGCTTTTTGTGCCTGGGTCTATTTAGGGAAATTCAGAAAAAGGACCTGCAGAAATGGGTTTAAGCTACTTGTAGAATGGTACCACCTAGATATCAGGATTTGGTGGTGAGCTCCCCCTCACTGGCAGTCTTCAAGCAGCAGCTGGATAAATACTTACCCTGGATGCATTAGGGGGCCCTTGCATTAAGCAGGAGGTTGGACTAGATGGCCTGTATGGCCCCTTATAACTTTACGATTTTATGATGAATTCTATTCTATAAAAAACAAAATCCACTGGTGCAGTTCTCACATGGGCCTGTGAAGCCACAGGCCTTCTGATCTTCTATGGTCATGCTGAGGATATATTACTGCCAATATCATGGGCTCTTCATGAAGTCAGAGCTCAACCGAAACAGTGTTCTGATGAGATCCCCGAGGAAAGATGTTCTCTCCTTGCAACACACTTATCACAATCCTTCCCCAAGCGCTTTGCAGTTTCTCTGATTTGCTACCTCCATTCACAGCTCCTTAGCTTCCTTGACCAGCTCCCCAGCTAGCTGTGCATTCCTCTTTCCCAGCATTCTCCAGGCAATTTCTAATATTTCAGCAAATGCCAACAGTTTAGACTGGGAGGGAACATGAAGGAAAAATGATTTTTTTTTTGAACTGCTTTAAGGCTGAAAAAAACAAGAAGCATCAATATAAATTCACAGGATGTTACACAACCAAGTGAATTTTCATGGAATATCAGATGGCCACCATATTTTCAGGGCATCCACTGTGCTTCTACAGCTGGAGAAAGGGAGGGGATGGTGCAGAGAAAAGCCCAAATGATGTTGTCTTCTCTTTGTCCATTTGTCACAAGAAACTCTCCTTGGATTACTTTTGGTTAATGAACCAATTTCAACTATATTTAAAACTCATGCAAGAGGGCATTTTTAGAACCTTGATTACATTCTTTCCTCATTTTGTTATCCCGTTTTGTTGCGTTAAGAGCCTCTTGTGGCGCAGAGTGGTAAGCGGCAGAAATGCTGTCTGAAGCTGTCTGCCCATGAGGTTGGGAGTTCGATCCCAGCAGTCGGCTCAAGGTCGACTCAGCCTTCCATCCTTCCGAGGTCGGTAAAATGAGTACCCAGCTTGCTGGGGGGTAAACGGTAATGACTGGGGAAGGCACTGGCAAACCACCCCATATTTAGTATGTCATGAAAACGCTGGAGGGCATCACCCCAAGGGTGAGACATGACCCAGTGCTTGAACAGGGGATACCTTTACCTTTACCTTTGTTGCGTTATTTTTTTTTTCATATATTGTAATGCGACTTTTGCAATGTTTAAAATAATTTTTTTTCTTTGGAATTCAGATTTATTATATTGTTTACTGTATGCCTGACATTGTTTTGTTGTATTGCTTTTAATGTGTCCCTTGTTGAGTTTCAGGGAGAAAAGAGATGTATAATTGAAGCAAGTAAGCAAGTCCATCTTCACAGTTGTTAATAATCTATGGGTTGAAACATACCATAATTTATCAGCGACATGAGTCGCTGGTTTTCCGATGACCACACAAACCCTACTGGCATTCAATCATGGTTTTGCTTTAGTTCTCAGGTAAGACCACATCAGCATATTGATCTGCCTTTCATTTTATCTGACAGTAGTTCACCATTAATTATATTACTGCCTATTAGTGCAACAAATTTAATCCTGTAGGCCAGGGGTGGACAAACTGTGGCTCTTCAGATGTCCATGGACTACAAGCATGGGCTCAAGGTACTTGTATTCTGCAGATATCGGGAGACCCACAGGCCTATTATGCACGGCCGCTGAAACAGCAGCATGGAGAATGCGGAGGAGGAAGAAGCAAAGCAAACCGCTTACACACAGGACGGAACGCAATGGCGGCAAAACCCAGAGTATCCGATAATGCACGTGGCTACTCCTGAGCTGCTTCTGGTTGTGCCCTGGTCCCGGGAAGTTCCACTTTCTTCCGCATCTCGCTAATGCAGCTTTTTCAGAGCTATACGCTGACTCTGCGCCCGGTTACCGCCTGCAGCGTGCATAATTGGTGATTTTAACCGCCACCATTCCACCCTGAATGCGGACCTTCCACTCCGTGCATAATGGGCCACAGTTCGGTCACCCCCTCTTCATATTTCTGTCTATTCCAGTGTTAAAACGTGTTGCAAGAAATACCACTGTAAGGAAATAGACACCATTTCCCCACCCCCTAGCAGTAGTTCTGAAGTATTTTATGCTACTAAAAAAAATGGTGCGCTTTAGATTAATGTGATGACTTCTAAACAGCATAAACAATATTTGAATTACTTGATATTATGCTACAATTGGAGCCTCTGGACCACCTTAGAGCTGTTAGAAAATGGTTATTTGCTCCATAAATGTAGAGTAGGTATAATCAACGTATCTTCTACGATCCTGCTAGTGTTGCAATTTGTTTTTTTATTAACATGGGAAGGGATAGTGGTAGTCTATGAACATGAAATATTGTTTGTTCCTTGTAGAGGAGATGCTGCTGGGGTTATGGTTTGAATAAGGAAAAAAAAAGAGCTTTTAAGAAAGTAGACTATAATTCTACCTGTATTTGTCACACATAAATCATTGCTGCATTATCTCGATATTTTATGTCTCTACCCAGTCTTTCAGTGCCCCCAGACAAATATCTAATTATTTTAAATATTAAAAGGTAAAGGTATCCCCTGTGCAAGCACTGGGTCATGTCTGACCCTTGGAGTGACACCCTCTAGCGTTTTCATGGCAGACTCAATACGGGGTGGTTTGCCAGTGCCTTCCCCAGTCATTACCGTTTACCCCCCAGCAAGCTGGGTACTCATTTTACCGACCTCGGAAGGATGGAAGGCTGAGTCAACCCTGAGCTGGCTGCTGGGATCGAACTCTCAGCCTCATGGTCAGAGCTTCAGACTGCATGTCTGCTGCCTTAGCACTCTGCTCCACAAGAGGCTCTATTTTAAATATTAGAGCAGTTTCCCCCAATCCCCCAAATATTTTCCCCCAATCTGTCCACCATGCACAGTAGCTTGAAGTTATTTCCAATCATGCTGTAGGGAAAAATGAAAAATTCAACTCTCTACATCTTAGGGTTGCCAACCAGCTATTGTCAACTAATGGAGGATATGGGAGGTTTACTGGTGGATGATGATATAACATCAGTTCCAGGGAAAACCTGGAAGTGATATCATGTCTTGCTAGGCATTGAAACTCTATTGTGAAAAACATAACGTTGCCAGATATTCCTAAAGCAGACTGACTTCACTTTTAGATTTTCTCCACAAGCGATGTCAAGTGACCACCTGAAAGTGATTATTTTCCTCCAGACAGCTTCTGGTGAAGAAACAGGAAATGGCATGTGTCTGCCTGCTGATGCCTCCTTAGATGAGGAAGAAACAGAGGAAACCAGCCCCAGCCTTCAGCTGCCATAGCTGGAAACTCTGTCAGGTGCAGTGGGGGAGTCTCAGGACAAAGGCAGCATGCCATGTATTGTTCTGCAGCTACCAGCCTCATCCTCAGGGTCACCAGAGCCCTTGGTATTCCAGAGAAGGTACGAGTGGAAGGAGACACAGGACCACTGTCATAGCATGGTTGGCAGCCCATTTCTGGTCCACCTCTATCTGTGAATTTGAGTCACCACAGAACTAGCAGTAACACAGGCTGTTTTGCCATTGATGGGCAGGGGCTCATGGGAATTGTAGTCCATGAACATATGGAGGACCACAGGTTGACTACCCCTGTGGTAGATGACTCCAATACAACCTTTCATGAGTTGGGCCAATGGTGATGTATAAGGAGCCACACTGGAGATCGATGCTCTATGACCCAGTGCAAGCAGGGCACAGGCCACAGCCAACTTGACAACATCCATCAGTCAGACAATGGCAGCTAATGCTGCCCCTGTGAGTGGCATACCCAGTACCAAGTACCAAGTCCCATTCCAACCACTGCCCTCCAGGAAGACCCAGAGGACAGGGGAGAAATGTCCAGTAATGGGGCAACCCTAACAGACAGACATGGTTGAGTGCACCACCAGACCATGGGGGACAGGCACCTGTATGGTGAGCAGGAGGCCTACTCCTTCCCCCACTATAGACAAGAGGTTAGCATTGCTCTGAGGCATTGCCACACTGGTGGCCAGCCACGGTGAAGCACCACTCATGCTCCATGGCCATATTTCAGCGATATGGCAGTGCATCTTGCCTGGGGGTCCCACCAGGGAGTTGGTTGGAGTAGAGGTGTGGTTATTTTTACCACCATGTTGTTATTTACTGGTTTAGTTCATTTTACTGGGGGTTTTTATGGGAGTTTTATTGCATGGGGGTTTTATCATGTAACCCGCCATGAGCCAGTTAGCCGAGAGTGGCGGGAAATAAATCAAATTAACAAATAAATAAAATATCTCAGATCGATGCTGATCTGTGCATCCTAGGAGACCTGAGTGCTTCACCTCCCTCTCTGTATTGTGCTGTAAGGGGATGTCAAAAGGGGGTTACACGATTGAAAAACAGAGGAATTACCAAAGGACACGGAATGTTAAAAGGTGCCCCGTGAATTATATGCAATAATGATGCTATAACCGCACCAAAGCGTTTTGTTCTGAAAGCTAGCCTTGCAGAAATGAAAAAGATCAGAGAAGCGATAAGCATTCGGCAAGAGAAGAGATAACTTCTTGAAATTAAGGTCCATCAATCGAGATGCTTCCAGGCAAGCATCCTAACACAAAAAGATTCCTTAAGAACTATTAGTATGGTTTCCTTGGGGGAGGAGGGGCACCCAAACCACGGGCCTAATGAGGAACTTTCAAATGTAAGACTTAGATGAGCTTCTCAATTCAATTTTTATGTATTTCAAATTTGCCAGGTGCATTGAATTAGGAAGGAAAAGAAGAAGGAAGAAAGTCACGTATTGTGAAGGGAATGTGGAATTAGAGTCATTTTTGCATCTGTCTTACATTCTGCCTTGGTTAAAAAAAAAATACGACTCTCTCCACTTTTATTATAGAATTGTTGATGTATTGTGGGGAGTGGGTGATGTTGGATTAATATGCAACAGCTGCGACGACTTCATAATAGTTTCCTAAGTACATAGGTAGGGTTGGATTATTTCTTTTTAATTGTGCCATTCACACTGTAAGTGCTAATACCTCCTCAATTCAGGATCACTTAGATATTGAATTGCCTTTCCTAATAGGCATAAGGAAATGGAAATATGGCTACACCTGCGACCAAAAGCAAATTCCGAATGAACATTCAGTACAAGAAACATTCATTACTGTTGTGGAAACATTAATCCAGAGGTTTTTGGTTTTTTGTTTTAAATGAAAGGAAATGAAATACTGTGAAACACCAATCAAAATGTTCTAACATCATCTGGATACCTTATTATCAACGGCCTTTCTTTTGTATTTCCCTTTCCACCCGAGAATCGGCACTGGGTAGTTTTTTTATGAAAAATGGGCTCTAATCTGGAGAACAGGGTTTGACCCCTCTCCCTCCTCCACATAAAGCCTTCTGAGTATCCTTGGGCCAGTCACAGTTCTCCCAAAACTCTAAACCTAGAACAAGAGTTGGTTTTTATACTCCCCTTTTCATTCATAAGTGACTTACAATCACCTTCCCTTCCTCTCCCCACAACAGTGTGTGTTAGGTGGGGCTGAGAGAGCAATGACAGAACTACTCTATGAGAGCAGCTCTATCAGGACTGTGACTGGCCCAAGGTCACCCAGCTGGCTGCATGTGGAGGGGTGGGGAATCAAACCTGGCTTGTCAGATTAAAGGTTGCTGCTCTTAGCCACTACACCAAACTGGCTGCACCAAACCGGAACCAATGCCAACCCAACAGAGCCAAATTCACATCAGAGAATCTCTGAAGTAGAAACTGAGAAGGAGGTGGCATGTTTAGAAACTAGAACTAGTGCAATGTACTGGAGCCCAGAAGCAGAACCCTGTGCTACACTGATAATGCCAGCAGCAGAACTCAGAGCAAACCTGCTAGTACCCAGCAGCAAAACACAGTGCTCCATTACAATACAGTGCTCCAATACAAATACCAGCTCAACAGGGCTGGAGCACAGAATCACAATCCTGGGCAAACTGATTGGTTTCCTGAAGGATCCTGCCGTGGGCCAACCATGCAGGCTGCAGCTAGTCCGGTGGAATCCACTGTATTCCGTATTTGCTTTTCTTTCTTCCTGTTCCTCTCCAAGTAGATAAAATGTGTCCAGTTTAGTTTAGCAGACTTTTAATATTATTATTATACTAGGGGCCAAGCCTGTTGCATTCAGGAATATGAGTTCTAGATTGGGGGGGGGGGGTTTGAAGAACTCTATGGATGGCCTCCCCCTCCCCGCAATACCTGGAAAGGCTGCATGCAGCAGTTAGTGAACTCACCGGCAGGGGCAGCTCTCACATGGCAGAGATCTGCAGCCTCCGAGCCTCAGAGGGAAGTGGAAGAAGGAGGGGGTGGTCATGGGTGGGGGACGGAAGGCAATTGGCTGGCTGCTGGACAGGCAGGCAAGCTGGTTGGGGGAGAAGATACTCAGGGGTGGGACAGCCACCATGAGTGGGTGTTAAGCGCTGAGTGGTACTTAAGCCATGAGACCCGCTCCTCCTCCAAGGAGAAATATGTGGAACAGATTCTACGCTAACTACATTTTTTGAATGTGCCAAGATTGCTTTGATTCACCTCTAATAAACAACATACTTAATTGTGTTTTTTTTCTCCTTCCCCTTTCCTTGTGCTTGATTACTCTATTGGAATATGCTGAAGATCTAATTAGATTTTGCACTTAATAAATAAAGATTCTGCTGAACCTCGAGGTAGAATTGCCATTGGAGACCATCTTTCAATTATTATGGCAAACCTCCATTTATCACCGTTGGAACGACAACAAAACAATTTGTCTTCCAGTCATTTACAAACTTGTTCTCCCCCTACTCTTTTAGCCTCTTCCAATTAATATGAACACATAAAGAGCTATTATTACAAACTTAAGAACATAACCCATAGTTGACTTTTTGCCTTGCACTTATTTATTTATAACTGTCTACATTATCTTCCTGAGAAGTTTATTCAACAAATTATATGTAATTATATGGTGTAATGGCAAGACAAAAAGTTACACATTCCTCAATCCCTGAGCCCAATCTCCTCTTCTTTCTAGCTATTATAGATCTTGAAGACTTGTTGGAAAGTTAATCAGTGTTTGCTCGAGATCGCTGTAGAAGAGATACATTTATTCTCCTCTGATCTCTCAGATCCCCCTGTAGATTCTGCTTCTTCTTTGTGCAAACGGGACCAATAATTTTTTTTTCATCATCTTCTGCTTCAAAAAAGTTGATCTTTGTAAGTTTCAGTGCTGAAAGACTATTTTGATCAGCTTTAAAATGAGTCTGCCTAAACTGAGTTATTGGAACAAGGACTTATGAGACAACCACATACTGGCCAGGGATTTTGGGGATTTTTTTTGGGGGGGCATCATCTGGGCATGGAATTGGGGTCACTGTGCATGGGCAGGTAGTTGTGCATTGCCTGCCTTCTATAGGAGGTGGGACTAGATGGTCCTGATCCACTCCAACTCTCTGTTTCTATAATTCTATATACTACACTGTCTCGTTGCTTTAAAGCAGGGGTAGTCAAACTGTGTCCCTCCAGATGTCCATGGACTACAATTCCCCTGCATTCGCTGGCAGGGGCTTATGGGAATTGTAGTCCATGGGCATCTGGAGGGCCGCAGTTTGGCTACCCCTGCTTTAAACAGATATGTTCAAATGAGCTGTTCCCCCCCCCCTTCTTCAGTTCCAGCTCAACTGCATTATTTTGTGTTTATAGGAACCTTGGCTGTTTGATACCAATGTGATTGTACCTTGCAATCCTCAGGACCACCAAATATGTCTGATGTTATATTTTGTAATCGAATCATTGATTGACCAAAAAAAGATTTTTTAACCATTCTTGTAATCTTCCTTGGACCCAAACCAGCCATCAAAAGCATTCTTCTGTCCTCACAATGGCAATCAGGTAAGATGGGCTAAGCTGAGAGTTTGGGGTCGTCCCAAAGTCACCCGGCAAGCTTCTATAGTAGAATGGGAATTCGAACCTGGGTCTCCCAGGGCCTGCTTAGAATTGTTCGCCATGTGAATTAAACTTGATGAAACTTTTTAAAAAGTCAACAGGTTCGATAGATAGATAGATAGATAGATAGATAGACAGACAGACAGACAGACAGACAGACAGACAGACAGACAGACAGACAGACAGACAGACAGATAGATAGATAGATAGATAGATAGATGCTCATCCCTTCACCAGCATCCATAAAAGAACTTACCAAGACTATTATTTTATGTTATTGACCAGGGGTAGTCAAACTGCAGCCCTCCAGATGTCCGCGGACTACAATTCCCATGAGCCCCTGCCAGCATTCGCTGGCAGGGGCTCATGGGAATTGTAGTTTGCGGACATCTGGAGGGCCGCAGTTTGACTACCCCTGTTATAGACCATGCTGTGGCCCTCCTTTCTCCTTCAATAGTGACAATAACCTTCCTTACTGCTCTTAATCAAATTGACTCACTGCTTTCATCTTTCTCCGACCTCAATGGATTATTTAGATTCAGGCCCAGTGACAAATATTTTCTCAGGTACGCTTCCATGTTGACACGTACCGTGATAACGGATTTCCATTTTCTAAAGCCATTGCAGTGATGTTCAGCCATTACCCTTCAGAAGAGACAAATATCGCCTAGAGAGGCAAAATGCCAATGCATTCTGCACTCCCCCAGAACTGTAGTCCAAGGTTTTTAGTTAGAAGATGCCAAGATGGGCAGAGAGAGAGACATTCCCTTTGGAGAGTCAGTTTTGTGGAGGGATGTGTAAGAGAGAGAGAGAGAGAGAGAGAGAGAGAGAGAGAGAGAGAGAGAGAGAGAGAACCTGTGTGTTAGTCAGCCAAAGTAACACAAATTAAAATTCCCATTCCAGCCATAAGCAAGGTGTGGGGGTGAGACAGCTGTTCTTCTCACTCTCATTAAGTACCCCGATTTATGGCTTGGAGTAAACAGTATATGTTAATTTTAATTTAATGGGGCATTCAATTTCTATTTAGAACTGCTGACTACCCAATATCATGTTCCTGGTCATTGTGACTGATGAGGAAAATTGGCCATGCCTCCTTTGAGACATGGAGAACCTCCTTTTTGACATTAGATCAGCCTTTCTCTCTCTCTCTCTCTTTTTTTTTACCACGGTGAAACCCCTGAAACATTCTTCAGGCTTTGAAAAAACCCCAAAGAGGCATGGCCATGCAGAATATGGTTGGAAAATTCCTGGTCATGTCCGGATTGAGCCTCTGGAAGGCTGGATTTGGAGGGGGGGAGGGACTTCAGCAAGTTGGAATGTCATGTGGTCCACCCCGTTATCTGGAGATCAATTGTCATTTGGGAGATTTCCAGGCCCGACCTGTCGGTTGGCATCCCTAATTTCAGGCCATCTTATTCTATTTGTTGTTTGCAATGATTAAATCATATTATCTTTCTTTGACATGTTCTATGAACATTTCGGGGCGGCTCTGTACTTCAATTAGCATGACGTGGCCATCTAGTTTCAAAACTGCAGCGCACAAACTCCCTTGGAGATATTTGCAAGTCCCTAAAGAGTAATTAGTCATCTGAGAAAAAGCAGCAAAGTTCAAATGACTGTCAGATTTGCAAACACATCCCACACTGCACGAGGCTGATTTGTGAGAGGCATTCTTCATAGAAGGAAAAATTGAAAAAGGAGCAGGGAAAGCACGCTGTTTAAATTAAAGTCAGATGCAAAGGAGAAATGTAAACACATATTTGGAGATGTTCATTTTAAAATGAAAAGCAGAATGAAGGGCATCGTTCATTTGTTTGCTGCTCATTTGGTATTATTATAGAATAACATTTATTGTATCTCAGATTCTCAGTATATAACACTGGGGTTTGCCAGGAAGTTTGAATTCTGCAACAGCAATATGGTCTCTGAAATAGGATTAATTTTTATTCAAATAAAACATGAAGTAGTTTTATCAGTTTTGTAGTGCGTCTGTGATAGGGATTGGCACAAGCCTAAACATTTGGGTTTGGGTTGGAGGTTGGACAGCCCCTGGACCAAACCAGGCTGGGATTTCCTTGTATTAGCCTATTCTGACCCCCCTGGATAAGTCTTACTGTGTCCACGGAAAAGGGGGTGGATCACTGAGGAAGGATTAAATGCCTAGCAGCCTTCCGCAAACATTGATTTGAGGGCTACGAACTGGACTACATTCCTTCTGAATTTTGGCTTGTGAACTGGTTTGTGTCCATCTGTGTTGCCCTTTTATCTGTTGGTTTAACCCACTTGTTCTGTTTCTCCTGCTTCAATGGGGTGTGTTACACTAAAGGCATTGTTTTGCTTAAGGAAGGGGTGTTCTGTTCATAAAAGGATCTGACCTTCAGTATGATTTTATTTCAGTTTAACAAGTTGCATTGAATCTATCAAGTGCATCCTCCCCCCCCCCCCAGTCAAGGTTTCCTTGCAGATACGAAGTGCTTGCCTCTGTGTGGAATCTTCACAATGATCTTGTGAGGTGGGTTAAGCTAGCCCACGGTAGCCCTTCATTTTGGAACTGGGATTTGACCTCAAGTCTTCCAGTCCTTGATATTCTAACCGTTGCACCATACCAGCTCTCCCCAAACCTCTAACTTGATATGTATAAACTATATTTGTTCTGGATCATCTATTTAAAACAAACAAACAAACAAAAAAACACCTTTGCAACATTTTCCTTCATTGCTTCTTTGTGTAGACTTGAACAGCCAGACACACGGAAATCAGCTTTCCAAGTTGATCCAGAAGATTAATAATATGATTTGCTTTTATTGCTAATTGGAATGAAGTCCATGAATCCAGTGGATGTGTTGCTAACTTAGTTCATTTCAGTACTCAATGGCGCTCTTTTCCAAGAGCCAGGACAGCAAGATGGAGCCAGGTCTTTGGGCAAGGCCAGGGCAATTAGACCTAGCCCTCCCACCTGGATTGGCTAGAACAACTGCTACTCACCAGTGGCCATCTGTTACCATCTTATCCCCAGAGTGGGGGGAAGATGGTTTTTTCATCGCCAGGGTGGGATAGACTATTTTACTGGGGTTTTATTGAGGAATTTTAAATGTGTAACCCACCATGAGACAGCTTGTCTTGGAGTGGCGGGAAATGAATGAATGAATGAATGAATGAATGAATGAATGAATGAATGAATGAATGAATGATAATATGCTATACTACTGAGTACAACCGCCTTCTGTTGCATGGGTAGACCTGAGCTATTCAAATGGAGATATCCCAAGCAATTTGTGCTATGTAAACATGAAGATCACCAACAGAGACATTATCACTAAGAGAAATTATCACGAGCCACTAAACAAGACAGAGAAAGTTTAATAGTAGTCATTTCATGATAGACGCCTCTTCGCACTGAAGGGTCAGAGCTGAATTTCTTGATTAATACCATCATTTCCCCATGGTAATAAAATGGGCTAAAGAAGCAGCTGTTTAGATACAGTCTAAGAATCTTGGCGCCCCTCTTGTCAATAATACCACTGTTGTAAAATAAACCAGTTTTTTGGAGTAAAGGTAAGAGACATAAATGTTGACGCTTGCATAGAAGTATAGTTAGGCTTATTAGTATAGTAGAATTACCATCCCTGAGGTGGATTTAAAGCTCATTTTAATGCACAGGAATGTATGGAAATTGTATGTTTGGGGCATATAGGGAAATGAATGTGAGCTCAGCCCAGGAGGGAAAGTTTAGATGGAATTTCCCTGGTTGAACTGTATAAAAGATAGCTTTGGACCAGCAAGTTTTGAGTAAAGTCTTGGCTTTCACCAAAGAAGGTTAAGCTTTGCTCCTGTTTGCGCAAACATAAACTTACTTTCTTACTGAAGCCTGTTTGTGAAATGTATTTGGCCTAACACCGTTATAAGCCCCTTGGAGAAGACACCAGCCATTTCAGCTAGCTTTGAATTTCATTCTGGCTCTAAAATATACAAAAAAAGTGCCACTCCGCAGAAATGTGGCTTAAAAAAACTATTATTGAAATGTTGCCAGTATTGCTATCAAAGAATATTTTTGAAAGATATGCTAAGATCCTTATCAGTGTAAACCTTCAGCTTCAACTACCCACGTTTGTGAATGTCTTAGTACCTTTATGTTGAAGAGATGAGATGATAAAGAAGATTGCTGAAGTATATAAATGAGAAGATGAATGAATAAAATCCAATATTATTTCAAAAGAAAGAAGATGGCCTTATTTTACAGATCCTTGATATAGGACATACACACACACACAGATCCACACACAGAATCTCAGTGCTACCATATCACAAGAACTTAAGTTCAGAGAGCTCTGTTGGATCAGGCCAGTGGTCCATCAAATTTGGCATCCTATAAAACATAGCTCAATCAGTTGTCCTGGAGGACACCAAGTTCCTGTGGGAAGATGTCTGTTGTGTATACAGTTCCCTCCAGGGACAGAGCTTAAGATCTGAGCTGGGATCATAAAGCACCCAATCAGGAGACCCCAGCTGGGAAATGCAAGAACAGCCAATGGGGAACAAAGATTACCACTGTACTTAACCAATGAAATGCCAAAGCCAATGAGAAGCCTCTGTTTAGGACCTATGAGATTACTGGGTGGAGAGATACTTTTTGTTTTGTATGTGTATATAATTTGGGGCTATCGGTGGGTTTTTCTCAGTTCAGTTTTGGCTCTTATAACATCATGCTGAGATCACAGGAGAGAGCTCATTGAACTACCAGTATCCTGGCTTCGTTCAAACCCATGGATTTAACAAAGTTTCTCACTTAGGGTCATGTGTGTCAACTTGTGCTCCTTCAAGGGAAGGGTGTGCCATATTCTGGAACTGGCAAACAACACAGATGAATAATCCTTTAAAACTACATTCATATAAACTGAACATAAACCATTTTTACAGTATCCTCTAAACATTATTTTAGAACCAGTAAAAGTCATGGGATTTTAGGGCAAGCCCACAAATGATCAATTTCATAAGTTTGCAGAATATAGGGTAATACCTCTAAAATTGCAAATTCCATCACAGCTGCTGAGGTAAAAAAAACACACACAAAGGAAATTAATCGCAAAAGTTACGCAGTTATGACACCCTCCATTCAGAAGAGTATCACAGAGGAGCATTTTATATCCAGAAGGGTATTTTACATATAGTTTTACAAGCTTCTTTTTTCATGTTGCCCATCTCGATCACGGACAACTTGAATAGACCTTCTGTTCTGCTCTTGTCTAAGCCCTGCTTTGCTTTCTTCAGCTCAAATCCAGCAGAGCCGCTGCCTGGTTTCAAAGAGAATTGGGCCTAGCTATTAATTAATACCAGTTTGATTGAAATCAATGACTCGCTCATGCTTAATTTATTGAGACAAGGCTTGGGCTGTCTAAACCTTCTGGCTATTGTTTTCAACAAAACAACTCTGTTTTAATTTGCATGCATTATTATTTTTTTTTGAGGAGGGGGGAGATGGCTGCAGGAACTAGGGCTGCCTCCCTGCATTCTTCCCCCTGCTCTTTGTGTCATATGCATATAACATTCTCTTGCAGCTGCACATCACTCCGACTTCTATCTCTCCTTGGCAGGCTTCTCCAGCAGCTGTGTTGGCAATCGTATCACATAGGAAGGCTGGTTGATAGGCTTTCAGACTTGCCTCATTATAACTGCAGCATATTTGTTTTGTTATTCGCAAGGTCTGAGGACTTCATGAATGAAATTCCCAACCAAATCCCTCCAGAGATCTCTAGGAGAGGCAATATCTTCCTCTTTTGTCATGCAAATGTTTGCAGCAAGCCATGGAGGCAACCGCAGAACATTCATTCTAAATGTAGGCACCTTTCGGAAACGAAATTAGGGGGTTACCTGCTCATACTAGCTCATCAGTGGAAAACAAATGCTTTCATGTTTGTTCTGAATATATTTCGGTCGCAGGGAGGCACTGGGAAAACATATCACTGCTCTATCATCACTCAAAGTGGTGGATGCAGCCGTGAAATCAAACGGTGAATAACACTGAGCCGGAATGCAATGTTAGGCATGAATCAAATATGGAAGAGTAAGGATATCACCTTTAATACAAAATGCTGGCTAGTCAACGCCATTGTCTTCTCCATAGCAACCTATGGATGTGAAAGGAAGAAGGAAGACAAGAGGAGAATTGTTGTTGTTACGTGCGAAGTCATGTCTGACCCATCGCGACCCCATGGACAATGATCCTCCAGGCCTTCCTGTCCTTTACCATTCCTCAAAGTCCATTTAAGTTTGCACCGACTGCTTCAGTGACTCCATCCAGCCATCTCATTCTCTGTCGTCCCCTTCTTCTTTTGCCCTCGATCACTCCCAGCATTAGGCTCTTCTCCAGGGAGTCCTTGATCATATCATTCAATAAATGTTTATAGGAGCATATCACCCAATAAATGTTTAACAAATTTTAAAAATATATATTAAATATTAATAACTCCCACCCATTCAGAAAACCTTCCCAAGGCTGTCAAGAAACCCTTGGCTTAGAGCATACAGGAGAGCTTGTCTGTACCGGAAAGGTATTTCATTAAGTGTTTAAGTGGCAATAGTTCAGCATCTTGTATCTAAAGTGCAACCATTTTATTTCCATGTATTTCATTCAAACTGCTCTAAATCTCCATGAATGCTAATTGGCTTGCTGCAGATTTATCCTGCCTTAAAGGAGGGAAAATGTGACTCATGCTTGTAATGTGCAAATCTGAATACTGATCATACATCTGTGTACAGTAAGTCGGAATAAAAGGAAACATTTCAAGCCAGCACTTTCTCCATCAGTATCAGATAGTGAGGGGGTCAAATTCTCCATGGGTTTAGGCAGATTGATAGAATCATAGAGTTGGAAGGTATCTCCAGGGGACCTAATCTCTGTATTTTGGAGATGAGCTGCAATCACCAGGGATACTCAGGTGACTCCTGGAGGCTGGCATCCCTACTGATATCTCTGTAAGCAGATATAATCTTGTTTTTGCATGGAGCTCAAAGGTTTGCCTGCCCTGGGTTAGGCACGCCAATAGATCAGGTAGTTCCCTATACTTATTAAAATTCTCCCTCATTATCTTACTCTTAAGAGCCTCTTGTGACGCAGAGTGGTAAGGCAGCAGACATGCAGTCTGAAAGCTCTGCCCATGAGGTTGGGAGTTCAATCCAAGCAGCCGGCTCAAGGTTGACTCAGCCTTCCATCCTTCCGAGGTGGGTAAAATGAGTACCCAGCTTGCTGCTGGGGGGTAAAACGGTAATGACTGGGGAAGGCACTGGCAAACCATCCCGTATTGAGTCTGCCATGAAAACGCTAGAGGGCGTCACCCCAAGGGTCAGACATGACTCGGTGCTTGCCCAGGGGATACCTTTACCTTTACTTATTTTACTCTTACTCATAAGGAGGTTGCAGTATTAGGCTTTTGCAAGATTTGTTTCTGCCAATATTCTATGATGTACAATAACCAAGAACTGAGGAACACCTCAGGGTATAAACAAGCTAGAGATGGATCAGATTAATAAAGGAATTTGAGAATATGGACTGTGTGTGTGTATGAGATGGAACTCCCTCTCCATCCTGGCTTTGCATGATTGTTTTCCTCCCCTCCACCTCCACATTTTGAAACTTTACCATTCAGCCCACTTATTTCAATCTGTTTGACTCTCTGAGGTTTGCGTGGAGGGAAATCACTAAAAATGCCCACCCTCTTTGGGAAACCTTACGGACCTCAATATTCTCAGTCTGTCAGAAAGCCCAGAGATGTTCAGAATGTCCTGAAACTTGCTGGTATGTCACTGCTAATTTAATTCAGCCATCTGAGGAACAAACACCCCCCGAAAAAAACGACAGAGAGTGGTGAAGAGGATGTAGAATCTAAGAGCATACATAATCTCATTGATGCTTAATGATTAATTCTGACAGACATGGAAGTTATTTAGGAATTGGCAGTTCTGTGCGAGTGGAAAGGTGTTCTAAGTTGTCGGAAGAATATCCAAAACTTTCACGTTTCAATCAAAATGAGATGCTATAACAGAGCTGCCATTATCAGGTGGGAAGAAGAAGAAAAAGTCAAAGCTGACGATGACAAACCTGACGATGACATTTCAATGAAGTCAAAGTCAAAACGAGCCCCTAGGCAGATTGCTTGCTTTCAAAATATCTTCCTCAGCGACTCTAAAAGCATCAAATCCACACATTGGTTTCTGCGTTCAGTATGACCTGTGGATCCAGTAGTATATGCCTACAAAAGCAGCGGATTCTTATCTGGCAAGACAGGTTTGTTTCCTCGCATCTCCACATGCAGCCAGCTGGGTGACCTTGGGCTAGTTACAGCCCTAATAGTTCTGTTCTCACAGAGCAGTCCTGTTAGAGCTATCTCAGCCTCACTTTCCTCACAGGGACTAATTATGCACAGGATGGAACACCAGTGATGGCGACGACAGGGCTTCTGGGAAAATCCCCGATTATGCATGACATTGCCACCATCTGATGCATGGCCTGACCCAGGCCTTCAGAAGACCTGTGTTAAGGAAACACAGATTATTCCATGGGCCTGGAACTGCTGTGGGTGCAGGCTAGCCCTGTGCATAATTCGAGGCGCCAGGCTTTTGGGCCATGTAGGGGTCAGGGTGTTTGTTGTGAGGAGAAAGAGGGAAGGCGATTGTAACCCACTTTGAGACTCCTTCGGGCAGTGAAAAGCGGAGTATAAAAAAACAACTCTTCTTCTACATGTAAACAAAAGGAGGGGGAAATGCCAGGGGATAGTTGACTGACAGAAGATATCATTAATTAAGCTCTTTGCCATGGACAACTGCAGTACTCGAATGCTCAGGTGCCCCCTGCACGGCATCCTTTTTGCTCTGCCGGCACATTGCCAGGTGCAGCACATCCCCCCTCCCCCCCCCCCCCCGGAGCCTGTGCTGAGAACATCTATACGGCCTGTCATGATGTTGAATCCCATGAACTGCAGGCAGAAAACAACTCAAAACACGGCTCATTTTAAATTGCAAACAATTTATCAGTGGGTCGCTCAGTCTGCGGGGAAATGGACACTGCAAACAAGATAAGTTCAATTTTCAAACGTCTGTTTCAACAACGGAATCATCTCGCCACAGCAAAACTATGGAACAAATGGGAAGCAGAACAAATGCCAGTCATCAAACCTTAGTCTTTACTTGAAGTGAGCGATTGAAAATGGGGAAGAAAAGAAGTACGGAATGAAGTTGCCTGTGATAAGAATGGGTAATGATACTTTCTGCACAAATCATTGCTTGGGGAAAAGAATGCTGCTTTTAAAGGGCACATTCTTCCTTACATAAGTAACATTGCACGAGCACTCCTTTAATTCTTTCAAGTCCTTGGGCTTTCTTTCTTTTTTTTTGCTTTGCCGGTTTGCAGGCCCTGCACCAAGCGGGAAGGGAGACAGCAAGGCTAACCCGCATGACAAACAAGAGGCAACCGATACTTCTTGGGGGATTTCCGCATCCTTTAAAAATAGTGAGCTACTTACCTTTCATTGTCGTTATATTCCGGTCCCTCCACATGATGTCACCAACATGCAGCATCTGAGCAGTAAACAGCCGGCTACATCCTCCATTTTAAAGCGCTAGCTGGTGAATCCCAAAAAGTGGCTTCACCAACATATGTAGCTCTGCCTACTGGAGAGCGACCAGCAGGCCACCAGCAAAAAAAGTGTATGGAGGTGAGGAAGTGCTATTTCCACCTCCAGTGTCCTGCCCTTGAACCCACCTCCCTCTCCCTTCTCCCGAGGACAGGGTTTTTTTTTAAGTGAACTTCCTAGAGCAAAGAATAGGCATTCAATCGTGCAGGCAAAGGCAAAGGCAAAGGCAAAGGCAAAGGCAAAGGCAAAGGCAAAGGCAAAGGCAAAGGCAAAGGCAAAGGCAAAGGCAAAGGCAAAAAAAAAAGCCCCAGAGTTGTAGCACAAAACATGCCTCTCTAAGCTTCCCCCCATCCCAAATCAGGAAAAAGATTTATTTTTAAAGTGGTGGCAATAAAGAAGCACTATGCATCTATGCATCTATGAGTTTCATTTCAACTGAGAACTATTGATTTTTAATGAAATTAACAGGCATCACAGGCCCTTTAAAGCATGGAGAAAGGGGATTGGCTTCCTGGCTTGATAGACAGGTGGACGAGAGTCGCATATAGATTGTGTTGCTCTCTTCCGTCAATTCCAGCTGCACTTGTGAAGGGGGAGAAGCGCGAAATGGCCGCAGAGAAGAGTGAGACAGCAAGAAAGGTGAGGAGGGGCCAGGAGGTGTGACTGTATGTAGCGTTACGCCACACAGCCCGTATAACGGTATTTTTAACGATGTGCGGAAATGCCCTTGGAGTCGAAATGGCGACCACTGTCCTGATTATGACTGACAGAGCCTTGGCACAGCATGCGGCCATGAATTTCAGCATTGGTCGGTCCCCTTGCTGCCCAGTGGGCAGACGCAACCCTGGCCCACTTGCTGGGGAATACTATGGGCTGCCTACTGCATGATTCCACATAGGGGCAAGCCACTGCATGGTTTCCCTACCATTGAAAAGTGGGGGGCCTTTACATCCCATGGACTGGGCATCTCCTGTGAAAACCCTCACTCCCAAATCCATTACAGCAATCCCTAAATATGGGGAAAGCAGACACAATACTGCTAGAATGCAACTGTGATGAAGAAGACGAAGGATTAATGTGACAACTGCATTGCAGGTAGCCTCTGTCCCAATCATGGGCAGCTGCACCAGAACCAAAGATCTCCAAACATCTCCCAGCAATTATTCCCTTTGTCTCCTATCAAATTTGTCAAGGGCAAGATGGCGTGTGAAAGGGCTTTCTTTCTATATCTGGCCAAGGTGATATCAGAACAATTATAGTGTACCACAACTGACTCATACAGTTATCTCTATTCCCAGGCTGTTTTTTTTTCTTTCAGTTCTTTAGCTCTATTTGTAAGTTCTGTTTTTAAAAAAATGTTTTTTGCATTTATATAACCATATTTCCTTCCGTCAGAATATTTTTTACCAAAATATAAATCGTCCCATTCCCATCAAACCCAAAGTCTGCTGCATTCAATTGTAATTAAGAAAGGAGGGGGGCAAGGGACGGGATCCGTGCATTACCTTGTGGAGTGCAAGAAATCAGCTCCTTTGACATGTCAGCAGGAAACCTCTACAAGAACACAGCATGATTATCTAACTTGGCATTTCGCTACCGGACCTGAATGAATATAGCCACACTGGCAGAGTTTATTCCTTGTGGATTCTCAAACGGGAGACTTAAAAAAAAAATGATTCCAGTATATACCTGGACTGACCCTTTGGGACGTAATAGAAAATCACACAGAGCTTTGACAGGGGCACATGCAGCAAATCCAAAGCCAAATGAAAGAATGCTGAGAGGGAGAATTTGGAGTTGGAGATGGCTAAAGGACATCCATCCCTTAGCTCAGCATGAGATTTGGAGTGGCCTAGAATGTGACAGAGGAGTAAAATTTGGTGATCTGCCAAGCCCAGGAGTTTGCTATTTTTATGTCTGTCAAACTGGACACCACTTGGCCCCTACATCCCCCTGTCTCTAAATATCATAACCTGAATTTGTACATGGAGAGACACCTTGATAATTTCTGTGCAGGAAAGGCAGAGTTTATATGGGCAAAGGAGCCAAGCATGTGAAAGAGTGGGGAAACAAACCCAACAGGGTATTATAAAAACCTCTTCTTCTTCTTCCATTACTACTCCTGGCAGAAGAAGAATAGGTTTTAAGAAGTCTCAGAGCAGTTAACAATAGATTTCCCCACCCTTTCCCCACAATAGGTATCTGAGTTAGGTGGGGCTGAGTGAACTCTTAGACAATCCACCTGGCTTCATGTGGAGGAGGAGCAGGGAATCAAACCTGATTCTCCAGATTAGAGTCTGCTGGTCTTCTGAACCATACTGTTTCCCATGCATATTCCCATGCCCCCCCCCCATGACTGCCACTGCTGTCACTATAGTTACTGCTGCTATTGCTGTTGTTACTGCTATTATTCTTGTCATTATTAATACATACCTGGAATCCTATGCGTGCCCGCAAATGGCATAAGGAATATGTTGCCATCATCACAAATGTAATTGGGGAAGATCATTGGAAACAGCCAGTACTGGAATGAACTTCATGCACATAGCTAAATCGGTGGACATTTTTTTCATGGTAGAAAAAAATATGTCATTTTGTTCTTGTTGGGAACATACTTAAGAACTTAGCTGGTGGTTATCTGGGAAACACTATTTTCTACCAGCGTCCATAACAAGTGGCATAATTACAAGATGCTAGAATAGTTTAGGTACTTAAAGCTCACGTGAAGCTAAGTGTTTTGGGGTACTCTAAATACACTAGCCCCCATGTGGCCTTAGTTAAAAGTAGGTATGGGATTGAAATGCATTGAATTTCTCTCTGAGTTCTAAAATACCTATTCTACTCTCTGAAGTACAACTGATGCATCAAAAATGCTCTATGGATCTTTTTTTTTAAATTCAAAATATGGTACATAGTATTGAATGCATGCATGCTTGCTACAGGTGTCATTTCTTTGCAACCTTCATCTTTTATCCAAGCAATATGCTATTGATGTGCTTATGAGCATTGTCCTGCCTCCAAAAAGACTTGGAAAAAATACTATTCATAAATACATTTTCATATGATTTTTTAAATGGTGCCCCAGCACGCAGATGCACATTGATAAGACAGGGCACAAAAAAGAACCATAATGCCAATATCAGAGCCAGTTGTTCATAGATCAGATGTTAAGTATATGAAAGTGAAAGAAATTAAATCAGTATTAAACTGGTCGAGATGTTTATGAGGGTCTCTCTTGTAGGAATGTCTAGAAAAATGGGCAAGGAGAATTTGTTTCTGGCAGGAATTGCTCCTTGAAGCAAAATGCAAAGATTGTCTTGAGGATGCTTTAGGATGCTTTGGGCTGATCCTGCGTTGAGCAGCGGGTTGGACTAGATGGCCTGTATGGCCCCTTCCAACTCTATGATTCTATGATTCTAGGATGATCAAACAAGAGGGGTTAGAAAATGACAGGAAAATTTTAAAAAGGGGAGACTGGGAAGAGCAGAGTTTGAGGAGGATGTGATGTCACTTCTAGGTGACATCCACCAGATTTGCTACCCCAGTCTCTATGGTCTTTACCATTAAAAAAGGATAAATTCCTAGGATGTCATTATGCAGAGGTCATTTTTTTCTCCAGATTTTTTGGAAGTTGGACATTGGGGCAGATAAATCCCTACCCTGGGCAGGTGCATGAGAGACCTGGGCATGTATGCTGCCTTGGATTCCTTCAAGGAATGGTGAGATAAAAAGAATGATGAATCAATAAATATAATAGGTCCATATAAACCTCTATTTATTTCTGATTAAATAAACATGGAATCAGTTGGTTTTCTTGGGATGCCTAGATTCAGGAGATAATGGAGACAGTTCATTTGTCAAATATATTAATGGCTAGCTTAAATGGATGTCCTTTATGTTTGCACCCTAAATAGCTTCCAAGTAACTACTCATTTCTCGATACTTACAATTGGTGCAGTTAGGATTCATGGGGGTAAATTGGTTTTCTCCGAGTCATTGCCAAGCTAATGTAACGATCTTATGTTGTATGCTTTATTATTATCTGAAAATTTGGATTTTATTGAAACTCATCATGTCTGACTGCTGCAACTAATTAGCAATCCCTGACACTTGGCAAGGAATTAAATCTTACATGTAAAAGTTAGCAAACTACCATTGTCAGCCCTCTGCCAATTTAATAAGAATACTTTAACAAAGACGTGCACTTCAAACAAGACACACACAATTACTTTTCACAGTTTGGGGAACACAATCATCACTGGAAATTAGTTTGAAGATAATGATCCTGTTGTCTGCATTCACTCCATGCATCTTTGATCTCACCGGTTTTTAGGCCTTGAAAGTGGACATCCTTAATTTTAGCAAACCTGACAGCACACACCAGACCCTGCCAACTGCCAGATTGTTTCTGCATAAAAATACAGCTTCAGGACACGTTCCTAGGAATAAACCTCACTTATTGATATGGAACAAACATTTCTTAGGATTGCTCCCCATCTCACTTTTCCTTAGCAAGATAAAGAAGTAACAGAGAAGTGCAGTGATTGTTAGGGAAGAAAGTTCAGCTTGGTGGACTTGCCCAAGACCTGAAGGAATCACAGTGGAAACCCAAACAGACTGAAGAACAGAAGAAGAGCTGGTTTTCATAGCCCACTTTTTACTACCTGCAGTCTCAAAGCAGCTTACAATCGCCATACAGGCCACGTAGTCCAACCCCCTACTCAACGCAGGATCAGCCCAAAGCATCCTAAAGCTAAACCTACCATCCCTGCAACAGGCATGTGCGTGCTGTTTATTAATGTCCCAGCTTTGGGAGGTTTGAGCATGAGATGGATCCCACTGGTAAGGGGAGTCATGCCTGTGAGCCTGTATCCCATAGTTCTGGGAACAGCCCTAAAGATTCTCAATGTAGAGCCATTTCTGCAGCATGCCCATTTCAGGGAAAGTCTGTGGGGATCTCACCACCAGGTGGCAAGGGAACTAGGCAGTGGCTAGCAACCACATAGATACCAGGGGATCATCTCTCCTTGGTAGCACTCCAGCAGGTGAGCTGGGGATGCAGGCTACATCGGATAGCAGGCAGTTCACCTGATTCAGGAACCAACCCTAGCACCAATGCTCCTACTATGTAGCCAATAAAATCTGTAGCCTCTTTACTCTCCAAAATCAAGGTCTGTCAATTCCTTGCCTGCAGATTCTCTATGTCCATGGTGCCCACAATATTATTACTTGCTTCATAACAATGGTGTCTTCAAGGCAGCTGAATTTGGAGCTGACCAGTCATTGAAGGCCCAATTCTTCCATCTCAGCAAATGGTCTTTCAGGTTGGAAAAGCTGCATCAATCTATGGAATAAGCCGCATTTCACTAGAACACTGACTTGTGGCTTAGAAGTTAATGAAACCATTTGAGTTCAGTACTTTAATCTCTCAAATTGGTTTATCTCAGCCTAGTGGCCGCTTCTTATTCCATAATATGCCTAACACAAAATATCTGCGAAGGCTTACAAAATTAAACTAAGGCAAGAGTGTACAATTTTGAGCTCATTAGGAGCCATTCATATGTTCATCTGTCTCATTAGACATGATTTCATGAACTGGGAAAGTGCTTTGGAATTGCCAATTTTTAATTTCTCTGCCAACTGGTATAAGGGTGTTTTTTTAATTGTTATTTTATTTTAACATGTTAAAGGCTCAAAAGCAGGGGAATCGCAAACACAGAGACTACTGAGAAACAAGACAGATAGACAAGAAAATGATAGAATGAGCAAGGTGATTTATTTGAGAAGGTCTTGATCCCAGAAAATTCAACTAGGGTTGAAAGGATTCCTCCAAGTTCTGGGACTGAACAGATTTCTTTTGGGCTGGGCTCTTTTTGTGCGTTGGATTCTTTTCCAGTGGTCTTAGCTGGTAATTTATTTATTTCTCTGATGCATTCGTCTCCGCCCTCAGCCAAGGCCAGCTCACAGTGGCTTACAATATAAAAGGAGATGCATAAATATAACAGACCCCAATTTAACAAAGTCAATTAACCAACAAGCAGCAGAGGAAAAATTCACTCTATTTCCCTCCCCCAGTGATGGCTCTGAATCATAGACCCACCTTCCCATCAGACCCTGTGCATCAGGTGGATGAAAAGATATAATATCTGAGATATTATATCAGTCACGAGAGGGGAAGCAGGGACCCAAATATCTTCAAGCCCTAGCCTTGACCAATAAGTATAGACAGATAAGTATTCAGTAGAGGTTTTTTTTTTAAGTGATAGAATTCATCAAGGGTATATTAGAAACCCCACAGCATAAAAATAAAATCAGAAACAAAATTGTAATTAGTACCCCACCACCACCCAAAATAGGGGATGTTGTTTTGGTTTTTCTTTTTTTTAAAAAATAGTGAGAATCTATAGGAACTGCAATTCCTAGTTGAATCTTCTGGGACCATCAGCTCATGGAAAGAGTTGAAGGTGTTTTTTAGGGATGTCATTCTAAATTGGGAATTGGTTGGAGACAGAAGAAGAAGAAGATTTAAGAGCCCAATCATTTCCTGGGAAGAAGAAGAAGAAGAAGAAGAAGAAGAAGAAGAAGAAGAAGAAGAAGAAGAAGAAGAAGAAGAAGAAGAAGAAGAAGAAGAAGAAGAAGAAGAAGAAGAAGAAGAAGAAGAAGAAGAAGAGTTGGTTCTTATATGTCGCTTTTCTCTACTCAAAGGAGGCTCAAAGCGGCTTACAGTCACCTTCCCTTTCCTCTAACATGTATTCTAAACATGTCAGTTCATTTTTTGAATGTGGATGTCAGCTAAAAATCCCCTTCAGGCTTTAAAAAAAAATACATTTCCTTCATCTATTGGTTATATAACATAATCTGTTTTGCTGGGTTGGGTTCATTTGTTTAAAAACTTTCAAAGCCTGGATCGTATCCCCTCCTCCTCCCCCGGACGCCAGTCCGTTGTGTTTAGATATTCAGCACTTATGTTGATACTTCCGTATTTTGTTTGCTGTCTGGAAATTACCCTATCACATTGTGCTGACTCAGATTGCTGGGCATATAATAAATTTTTAAAAAGTGTATACTTCTATTGCAATTACATTTGTTTGAATAATCTGCACATTTATCCTCAAGAATGTCACTCTTTTTGTCAATAACCATATTGTGAAAGCGTCAGAGCTGGAATATTGATTCCATATCTAAGACCGGTTGCTAATGGATTACGCTGCATGATACGTTTTGTTAAATGCTTACATGTCTGCTTCTAAGTCTGCAGGATCCAGAACTTGAATTTGCATCTAATTTTTTTGAAAAAACTTGCGTTGCACTCAGCAACTTTAGTCTGAAATTTCCTATTTAAGAACGAGGAGGGTGCGTGTGTGTTAGGAATCATGTGTGCAAAAAGCAGCTGTAACATCAAGACCAAAGGTCACAGCACTCACCTACCTCAGCCCTGACACAGATTGTCCTATGCCATCCTGGTGCATGTGGTCTCTTGTTGAACATCTTGATGTAGTCAGCCACTTCCTTCACCCTTCCCCGAATGGTATTGTGAAATAAAGGAAGTGACTATGAAGAACAGGTACCAAAGGGCTTGGTAAAGAATGTATGATCTAACGTGTATTACCCAATGAAAGTGCATTACCCAATTTTTGCAGAATGAAGAGCCAACCATGTCAATGTGGCACCAAACTAGAACTGGAGCACCATGCTTTAGAGGCTTAAGAAGTGAAGAAAGAGGACAAAAAGGCCACATACACTGTTATCAGCCCTACCAAGGAAGTGGTCAGAGACAGGCGAGGCAGAATTCTACTTTCCATTATCACTGAAGCTCTCCTTCTTGAGCAGTCTATGCACTTCCCATCTTCACTGGAAATGTCTTGCTGAAGCAATGAATTTGTGCAACAACCAGGTATGGCCAACTTGAACTTTCAATGGGTGTGCGTGTGAGTGAGGCTAGCATCGGATGCAGAAGTATTTTCAATAAAGGTTTATTTATTTTTACGGGAGCATTGCCTATGGCTCTCTGCCTCTTTGCTCACTGGCCCCAGGCTCTGTCTTAGGATCTGATCAATCCTGGGGGAGTGTGTGTGACAGATTCTAACTTCTAGTTTCAGATTTAACAAAAGAGAGACCTGCTAATTTTTCCAAGTGTACAGTATCTCTTCCAGCTACCTTTCTTCCACAGACCCTGGTTCATACTTGTATGGAACAAGGTGACCAAATTGCCCTCTGCTGAGTTAGATAATTGGCCCACCAAGGTTAGCATTGTCTTCAGCATCTCATGTAAAGGTCTTTATGGATGCCAACCTCTAGGTAGGCCCTCCCAAAATTACAGCTGATCTCCAGACAGCAGAGATCAGTTCCCCTGAAGAATATGGATGCTTTGGATGGAAGACTCTATGGCATTGGATCAAATGGACGTACTTGTCCTCCTAAGCTCCATTCCCAAATCTCCAGGACTTTCCCAACCTAGACCTGGCAAATCCATGCCCCCTCCATCTCTGCCAGTGGCCAGTGGGGACCTGGCAACTCTAAACCTCACTTCTTACTTGATCTTACCTGATTGCCTTGGTAGATGCAGGAGGCTGAAACAGGCATCTTCTGTGAGCAAATAATAGGCCTTCGTAGAAGGAGGAATTGGATTAACTTGGGCAGAAGAAAACTGTTAGATACGGCCCAACAACTGGAAATGTGTCCCTCACATACTACCTGAAAATAATGAATCTACTTTTTTTTTCTTTAATAGATAGCATGGTGGGCTGTTTCAGTCCCTTTTGCCACTTGCAAAAATATTCCAGAATAAATTGTTTAGCTCCATAGGAAGAAGACACCTTAATCTATTGCAAAACTTTTCATTTGGCAGAAGAAGGTCATAGGATCCAAAATAGCCTTCCTGTCTCCATTTATTTTAAGAAAAGCTTAAACAGAGCATTAACTATTCATATTAAACTGTGTTTTGAGATATTTTTCCCTGGGGGGGAGCACATTCTCACCTATTTTTTTGTCCCCAGGGAAAGCTTTTCAATTTTCCATTCTGGAAATCTATTTCAGCTTGCAATTGGACTTGCTGCAGGTGCAACCAACTATGAATACTGCTAGCTCAATGGCTTGGAAACAGCATTGGGAGACCAAATCTTTCACCCAGGAAGGGGAGAGAAATGTATTTAAGCCATATCAGAATCAAGGAAGATTATGCCCAAAATTATTATGCTCGTTGATCATCTTTTATGGAGCTTCAAATGCAAAATTAGCACTAAATGAAATAAAGCATTTAGTTATGTTCCAGGGTGGATTTTCTCCTCCTATCTCTCTCTTTTGTTTTAGGACAATGCATAGAACTCTTTCTTGCTGAAAAGTTGTTAAAATACTCATCTAAAGAGATGAGCACATATTCAGAGGAACATATGCAACTGTATTTTTTAAAATAGTGAATCATTTAAAAATCTGGGTTGCATCCATCGAGCAATTTACTCATATTTACCCTATTTCCTGGATTTATATCAGCCTTCATTCCATATGGCATTTTCCCACGCTGGTGCCATGATTCCCAAACATAAGTTTTATGGTGGCCTGAGGAGACTTCCTCTTTAGTTTGTCACCAATGGAAATGTCAGTTGGATTCAACCTGACAATTCTATATCGTGTTGTGTATCTGTTGTGGGGAGAGGCAGGGAAGGCGATAGTAAGCCACTTGGAGACTCCTTCAATATAGTGAACAGTGGGGTATAAAAAACAACTCCTCTCCATCTGCATAATCCACCTTGGATATCAGTGAGGAATGCAGACTAAAGAAATAAATTACTTCTATTGTAGAGTAGTTATTGTGTACATACTCAAAAACAAAGGTAGGATAAGATAACCTTGACATTATATATTTATTTGTGTAGTCAGTCAGTCAGTCACATTTATTGTATCTAGCCATTGGTCATCACAATAAGACAGGAAGAAGAAGAAGAAGAAGAAGAAGAAGAAGAAGAAGAAGAAGAAGAAGAAGAAGAAGAAGAAGAAGAAGAAGAAGAAGAAGAAGAAGTTGTATTTTATATCTTGCTTTCCAGTCCACCAGGGTTTCAGGAAACCCTGGGGTTTCTTGATGGCTCTCGAAGGGTTTCTCAAATAGGTGGGAGTTAATTAATTTTAAATTTGCAAAACATTTATGGGATGGTAGGACCATCTATGGTCATGTCAACCTGCCTGCCCCCTCACAAAATGGCCAATGATGGGCCTGGAGGAAGTGGGAAGGAAGGGGCAGGTACACAGCTAAGCTTCTCAACTGTATTCTGCACAATTGAGCCACTTCTGCGGTATCTTGAAGCCTGAATAATGTTTCAGGGGTTTTTCAATGGTATAAAGGCTGAGAAAGGCTGCCCAAACCACTACCCTGTACTGGTTCTCTGTTGCATGTTTATCTCATAAATAATAAATATTTTTGTAGTTATCTATACCCCACTTTACCTCCCAATCACCAATTATGCATGGCAGCAGCTGCATAATGAGCTTCCATGACAGAGAGAGGATTCAGATCTTGACCTCCCAGATCCTAGTCTGGTTCTCTAATAACTGCAACACCCTGGTGAAATATACTTTTAACCTGTTCTGGGCAACTTCCATGGCATCAATATGACATCTATCTTGGATATTTCTTCACATGTCATGTCTTGATTTTGTATCACTACATAGTCTCATGTTTAGTATTACTATGTTTGGGGGAGCTGTCATTTTATATAATCTATGCAATCAACTGCATAATGTGTTATTTCAACATATACTATTTGGACGCTAGAGGAAGGTTTATGGGGCGGAGGGGCAAGGGAAATTTCTCCCTGTAACATATATTCTGTTTTGCTTTATCAGGGCATACTGTGGAAGATAGATTAAAATGCCTGCTACTCTGTGATTTTTGTAAAATACACCTTGGCAAATATAAATCTGTCAAATATTGCAACTAAGTTTTGTATTATACAGCAGGAAAATAGCAATAGAACATTACTCTCCAATATAACTGAACTTCAGGTAACATTGGAGGGAAAATACTGAGAACCAGAGTTCAAATAAAATCTAACTATCTTTGATATGAAGAAGTTTATGATGGCATAACATCTGAGATTGGTATTTCTCTCTTTATTAATTCTTGTAGCTCCCCCTCAATATTACTCTTTTTGCTTCAGTTTATCATTTTACATTTCACTGTATTTTCCACAGCCTTATGGGGATTATTTTCCCCTCATTTTCTTCTGAAGGTTCACTAGATGTACTTTATTTTGAAGGATAAGCCTTTTTTCCCCCTTTATATTGTCCCTAGTTTTCTAGCCACATTTATAGTGACAAAAAGCATGAACCCTTCTGCTGACATTTGCATGTTTGAGGATGATGATGTTTGCCATTTAGTTGTGTCTGACTCTTGGTATGCTGGTCCCAAGCCTGGATCAATGGGGAGGGTTAAGGAAACATTTTGCCAAGAAAATCCTGTGGAACAGCCTTCCAACAATTTGCCTGTTTGCAAATATCATATTAGTTTTGCACATTTTCTCCATTGTACACCCTGTTTCCATGAAGGACCTTGTTCAGCCAGCTTTCCCACAAATTAGGACACTTTCTAAGAGTACATGGGAAGCTGTATTATACCGAGACAGGCCAATGGTCTAAAAAGGAAAGCAGAATGACAAGAAGATTATAAATGTAGGTGAACTTGGTCCATGGTGTTCCTCATTCTATGTCAATGCACCACAAATCTATTTTTGCTTTTGGTTACCTGTTTGTTCTGCATGCATCAGAAAAGGTGTCAGCAGGTGCTGTAGTACTACAGGGAACCCCTGGGTTAGATCCTACATGCTTTTCCACTAGCAAACATGGAAAGGAAGGTAATAGAAGAAGAAGAAGAAGAAGAAGAAGAAGAAGAAGAAGAAGAAGAAGAAGAAGAAGAAGAAGAAGAAGAAGAAGAAGAAGAAGAAGAAGAAGAAGAAGAAGAAGAAGAAGAGATGGTTCTTATATTACGCTTTTCCCTACCTGAAGGAGGCTCAAAGCAACTTACAGTCGCTTTCCCTTTCCTCTCCCCACAACATACACCCTATGATGTGGATGAGATTGAGAGAGCCCTGATATTACTGCTCGGTCAGAACAGCTTTATCAGTGCTGTGGTGAGTCCAAGGTCACCCAGCTATATGAGGGATGGTGGGACCCCATGAACAAAATCCATGGAGGACAGGGACAGCAGGGGGGAGGAGAACTGGGCCATGTTGAGTGGAAACACTGGTTGAATCCAACCTGCTGCATCATGCAAAATGAGATTTGGCTGCAGTGTTGCTGCATGAACCCTCATTTTAAAGAAGGCCTGGGCGTTTTTAGCAAAGAATTTTTCTCCTTCAGTTCTACAGTTCTATCAACAGAAGATTAATAAGAAGGATTTGCAATGAAAATACCCAAGCAATATATAAATACCATCCATGGAGCAAAACTCTGTTTGAAGGAGATCCAGGCTTCGAACCTTGGAAGAATTAGATCTGCAGAAACAATGTCAAGTCTAGCGAAGTGCAAGTGATCAATTCTACAGGGGCATTCAGCTGCATTCTTGTGCTGACACTTTACATAGGTCGTGACTGATGCAATACAAAATTTCAAATAGAATAAAGCAAGGTTATAGACAGTCAACAGTGTCAAAAGCAAACAAAAGACACAGCATTTGCTGTCTTAGCAGGTACATGAAAGTCAAAAAATAGAAACAGAGGGGAGGGGGAAGTGAGCAGGCAGAAAATATCTCCATGCCCCAAACTAGAATATCTTTTCCAGCAGATGCAGCTATTTATAACCACACATTTAATGACTAAGAATAATAACCCCCACACAGAAGGACTTTTTCCTTCCAAAATGTACAACCAGACAAAAAAGGAGCAGTTTCTTTTGGGAGGCAAATGTGGTTCCAAAAATAATACCGGTGCATAAATCAAGCCATTTAGGAACACAAGTTACCACCTTGTTCCGAGTCAAGCCATTTTGCTCATAAAGGTCAGTGTTAATGGCTCTGACTGGAAATGGCTCTCCTGGGCCACAGGTGCCATTGTTATGGAGAGGGGAAATTGTTTTTTTTTCCCCAAAAAAATTCACTTCTTTAGATATAGCATTGATGCCTCTTCTTCTGATTTTTTTCTTGTCTTTTAAAAGAGGGATTTCTCCTTTGTTTCTCTTTATTGCCCCCTTTTGCGACTTCCAGCCTTAAAGTTGCCTTCTGCTACATATGACATGGTGGGGCTTTATGGCCCATTATGCACGGGGGGGGGGGGATAGTGCGCATTCGGGGTGAAATGGCGGTGACTAAAATCACTGATAACGCACGGAGCCGGCTGCAACCGGCCGCAGATTCGGTGCATGCCGCTGAAAAAGCCGCGTTAGCGAAATGCGGAAGAAAGCGCAGCTTCCTGGTGACCGGGGCGCAACCAGAAGCGGTGCCGGGGTCACCGCAAGCATAATCGATTACTCTGGGTTTTGTCGTGTCCCATCCCATCCCGTGCATAAGCGGTTTGCTTTGCTTCTTACCCCTCCGCGTTTTCCATGTGACCCGAAGTCGCTGTTTCGGCGGCCGTGCATAATGGGCCTATTAGAAGCTTAGAAATCTTCGGAAAGATGTTGCCTGCTTCTGAGCAATGGAGATATATAATTCATCATTATAAAGGAGGAGGCATATAATTTATTATTGTTGTTATTATATAATTTATAATCCTCCATTCTCACTTGGACTCAAAACACATTATGCAGAATAAATCAATACACTCGACAGTAGGGATCGGCACAAACTGGGAAAATAAGGTTCATTTTGGCTCATGGCCAACCTACACGTCTGGGAGGTCCGTTTGCAAACTGAATGGTTTTGTGGTTTTGGTCCCCACAAACCACACTGAAAGGAATTACAGTCCCTTCCAATGGGGTTGGAAGAAAGCCTGCAAATATTGTTCAGTTGCTTCTAACTCCGGGGGATGAAGGAAGAGTAATAATTTTGCAAGCCATGTAACATCTTCAGTGAGAATTCCTTCTGCCCTTCCATCTTCTGGTTATTTATAAATGCTTGGACTTTGCCAGAGGTGTAAAACCTAAGGGACAGGAGCCTATGGTTCCTTTGTTATCTGGCTTTTATCCAGTAGCTCACAAATTGTGTCTTCAGACAAGTCTGCTAGTGAGTCCAGTTCTAGCCTGATTTGCACTCGTTTGCATTGTTTTCTTAGTTATGCACTTGTTCATTTATCTAGGTCATTGTTGTTCTAAGCAATTTCAGACTCCTTTGGGAAAAAAATGGGGCACAAACAATAAAGGGACAAAGGAGGCCCTTCATGCTTTTTCATTGCAGCCCCTAGTTGAGTTCTGGGGACCTGTGCTGTCTACATAGAGAAAGCAGCAGATAACTTTTTTTGATATTGTGTTGCCTGCTCCCATTTCTAATATTCCCTGGTATTTGGGGGTAGAAAGCGAAGACGGTAAGTTTTGGGGAGTGGAGGGACCTAATAAAGTACAATTCTATAGAGACCACTCTCCGAAACAGCCATTTTCTCCATGGTAACTGATTTATGTAGTCTGGCAATCCATTGCAATTCTGGGACCTCTCCAGGTTACACATGGAGGTTGGAAACCATACCTAGCTCTGTTTCATCCCCACTTTATTGCCATGGTTTAGGATTAATTTTGTGTGACCATTTCTCCTGGAGAAGGAGCACTCCTTACAGTGTGAACTTGGCTTGCCTCATTATCATATTGAGTGTGGAGTAGCGCTTGTGAAACATATTTTATAGGTATTGATTAATGTATTCCATTTTGTTTTTCCCTTGTTGTTTTCTTCGGGTCCCTCTGAGCGAACAAAATATTGTGGTTGTTCAGCTGGATGTTTACCCAATTAATTAGACTGTAAATTGCAAGAGATACCTAGTGTGGGCAACATGTGGAGTCAATTGCAGGAATGCTGAGATGTTATTTCAGGAAACATATATAGTGCCACCAGAAAGCACAATTTATTCTTAAGCAACCGTTCTGAAAACCAAGTACCTGATTTCTTATGTAGCATTCATTTTTTTAAAAAAATGTATGTTTTGGGGAGAGGACAGTCATTGGAATCCCAATGCCGATGAACTCTGAATGAAATTGCATTCTCACTGTTTTAATTCAGTTGTGGGTGTGGAATCTGCTTTTAAGTTTCCAGTTTGATCTTTTGAGTTGGAAATGAACTTTCACACTATTGGGTGATCTGGAGGTCTGTGGAACGACGTCTTTTTTATTCCTCAATTACTATGAAATGATGGTGGAAACAAAAGCCATTGAGCTAGGATCATCTATGTGTATTTCCATTGGCATATGAAAGAAGATGAAGATCTGGACCATTTTCTATTTGGTCCAAAATGATTTGGACTGAATTGCTGGTTCCAAATCATCTATAGCAGGGGTAGTCAACCTGTGGTCCTCCAGATGTTCATGGACTACAATTCCCCTAGGAATTGTAGTCCATGAACATCTGGAGGACCACAGGTTGACTACCCCTGATCTATAGTGTAGTTCAGATTCAGCCCAATCAATTCCATGGTGATTTTGTTCTTTTCTGGGCTCGGGGGTGGGGTGGGGGTGTTTGAGGCAAAGGCATCAAACTTGTCCTGTGATTGCAGGTACCACTCCTCAAAAGAACCCCAAGTGACAAAAAGATTGGACGAGGGGGTCCCATTCTTGGGGCATCCAAATATTTGAACTTGAGGCATCCAATGAAGCTGATGCACAGCAGGTTCAAGACAGATAAAAAGAAATACTACTTCATACCGGGGTGGGGAGGTGTGTGAATTTGTTGTCGGAGGATGTAGTGATGGCCACAGGAAGAAACAGCTTTAAAAGGGGATTAGGTTCATGGAGGGTCAGCCTGTCAATGGCTAACAGCTTTAAAAGGGGATTAGATTCATGGAGGATCAATTTGTCAATGGCTACCATTCATGGTGACAATGGGGAACTTCCACATTCTGAGGCACTAAGCCTCTGAATGCCAGGGCCTGGAGACAACATAAGGGAAGGCCTTGGCTTCTATGCCATGTTGTTGACCATCCACTGTGTGAGAAAGGATGATAGAATAGCCAGCACGATTGGTCTGCTTCAACAGGGGTTTTCTTAGATTCTTAGATTTTTGTCGCTGGACCCCCTTGAGAATTGATGGTTACTGAGCCATTAGTGAAGTTTAAAAAGAATAAATTTAAATTTTACCACAGTTCTTTAGTTTTATTAACTAAAACCAGTATTCAATTTGCATGGTATAATGTCACTTTGTGAAATATCTACAAAAAGAACTGCAGCTATTCACCCATGTTCAACATTTTCTAAGCAGTTTCCACATTCATATTATATTTGTGTGTAGAAGAAGAAGGGTTGTTTTTTTTTTAATATCCTGCTTTTCACTAGTGGAAGGAGGTTCAAAGTAGCTTACAATTGTCTACCTTTCCTCTCCCAACAACAGAGGTAGGTGGGGCTGAGAGACAGTAGATTCCAAACATGGCTGAATCATGATACAGCCAAGTCTGTTCTGAGATCACAAACACACTGGAGTGATAAGCACAAAATTGATCTATCATTGTGTTCTCCATCTCCCAGCCTCCTCAGGGAAGACTGAGAGGCCAAAATGGCTCTGGGAAAAAAAAAAACCCAGCTACTTGATGGAAGAATGATTGGGCCAGGTGAGTGGTGACACCACTCAATTGGGCTGAAGCTGGTCCAGTGGTCAGAGGGTCCTGGAGGTCAGGAGAGGAGACCCCTCGGGATATTTCTGGGTGGTCATAATGGCCAATTTGGCACAGTCATCCTTCCATGGTATGCAAAGCTGTAGTTCAAGATTTCCCAGTTTAGGCCAGTTTTCTATGAAATCCAAATTAGGGCTCATTGACAAGTTGGGAATGATGTCTTGCGCAGGCACCATGATTCTGAGCCAGGATTAATGTATCTTCTGTGAGTTGCTATGATCACCTACTCCCCCCTCCTCAAAAAAAAAACAGACTTGCTTTGTTTTAGTCACAATGACATGGCCATGCATCTCTACCTGTTTGGTGAAATGATAATATCACTAAGGGGAAATCGAATTAGAGCTGAGTTAGGGCCTTGCTTATTCTGGAAAAACTGAAGTCTCTCTAAAGGTAAAGGTATCCCCTGTGCAAGCACCGAGTCATGTCTGACCCTTGGGGTGACGCCCTCTAGCGTTTTCTTGGCAGACTCAATACGGGGTGGTTTGCCAGTGCCTTCCCCAGTCATCACCGTTTACCCCCCAGCAAGCTGGGTACTCATTTTACCGACCTCGGAAGGATGGAAGGCTGAGTCAACCTTGAGCCGGCTGCTGGGATTGAACTCCCAACCTCATGGGCAGACAGATTCAGACAGCATATCGCTGCCTTACCACTCTGCGCCACAAGAGGCTCTGTAAGTCTCTCTACTTTACGTTTATTTGCTCCAAGGCAACCCTGATCTCATCTGGGAGCTAAGTAGGGTTGTTCCTGGTCAGGATTTGACTGGGAGACCCACCAAGGAATGGTAGGATCGCCCTGCAGAGGCAGGCCATGACAATCCACCTCTGAATGTCTCTTTCCTTTAAAAAACTCTGTGAGGTTGCTACAGATTTGCAGTGACTTAACAGCAAAGGGAATAAAGGCCTCACAGCACCAAATCAGATTGGCTGCCTCAGGTTGTCACCGTTATCGCAAAGAAGGACGAGTTGTTAATGAAAGAAACGGTGCCAACGCTGTGGCTAATTGGGGCAGAAAATGTAGGCTTTGGGGGTGTTCAGGAAAACTCTTTACACATCCTTCCAGCCCACATCTCTTCTCCATGCCACAAAAATGTCCCCCAGAGAACAGCCAGGCAGCTTTACATTTTAGTACTCAAATGAATCTGTTGCTCACTTGAAAGATTCAGAAAAGAAAGATTTCCTGGAGGAGGCAAATCGAACGGGCAGCAGGTGGTGAGAATGAGCCCAGCTTGCACTAAAATGCATCCTCAGTCACATTAATATAAACAAGATAATCGAGATTTTTCTCTTCAGGCTTCCCTATGCATCCGAGGTGCTTCTCTGGAGGATTGTGATGGCACAATTAAAAATCATTTATAGGTGTCCTGGGGGGGGGGAGCTGCCACCTGTTAATTGTTGCCCCTCGTTACAGTCTGTTTATCGGCTTCTCTTTTACAAGCAACAGTTGTGCGGAGACGATTAAACTTTCACACTGTGTGATGCCTTTAAGAATGTCAGAGAAGCCAAGCTGGATCCATGCTGGGTCATGCAGTGGTCAAAACCCAGGTGTCATCAGGAGACCCAGTGGTAGGGCCGGGCTTTGTGACAAAGTATGTGTTACCCAGACCTGATTGGCCCAGGTTAGTCCCATTTCATCAGATGTCAGAAGGTAAGCAGAGTCAACTTTGGTTAGCATTTAGCTAGGAGACCACCCAAGAAGTTGGGTATCACTATGACTCGGTGCTTGCACAGGGGATACCTTTACCTTTTAAGAGCCTCTTGTGGTGCAGGGTGGTAAGGCAGCCGACATGCTGTCTGAAGCTTTGACCATGAGGCTGGGAGTTCGATCCCAGCAGCCGGCTCAAGGTTGACTCAGCCTTCCATCCTTCCGAGGTCGGTAAAATGAGCACCCAGCTTGCTGGGGGGTAAAACGGTAATGACTGGGGAAGTGAGTGGCAAACCACGCCCCAAGAAACTGTCTGGCATGAAGCCTCCAGTGTGGAAATGGTCTCACAGGGACATTTTCGACTGTTGTTGCCTAATTGGTGAATGTTGCTTGGTCCAGCATGGATTCTGGCCAGCTTGCCAGGCTGCATGTACCTTACATATGGTTGCTTGTTGTAATTTCCCCCTGTGGAACTTCCATAGGGTACAGACGAGCGGAACTGCTTTTGTGTTGGCTGCAAACCGCCACTGCAGCCCTCAGGATTGTGTTTTTAGTCAAATATACACAATTCTTCCTCACTGTTAGATGCATTGACCCTATGAGCCATGAACAAATGGCTTTATGTAAATCAAGGTCTGTAAAGAACCAGTGTGGGACTGATATCGGGTCTTATGCTTCAAATGAGTTTAAGCAATCGATGGAGATAGATGACGCTGAGAAATTCCCCAGCACTGTGGCATATTTGTTAATAGTTTTCATCCCTTCTTTATGAAGTGCTAAAGATGAATTAGGGTCTTTCCCTGGGAATAATGGGCAATTTTGTTGAAATTATGATGCCACTTCCCTAATTATCAATTGCTTTTTAATACAGTTTGCCTAAGGCAGCAAGCAAGAAGGGCTGTTAGTACATCAGAGTGGCATTCCCCCCAATATTTCCTGTACCACATTGATAAGTATGAATTTAATTTTCCAGTGCAAATAAGTGTGAAATTAACTATATACAAAACACCTTTTTAAAAAAGAAGAAGAAGAAGAAGAAGAAGGAACCTTCACTGGCTGTTGTCATTTAAAGTTTACCAAGCAATTTGCTTTTAAATACCGGTTTAGTGTTAGATGTTAATCACCCTAAAGACATTGTCCCCACAATACCGGGAATGATTTTGAAGAAACAACATGGGTGGGGAAAAACAAAAAACAAATCCCTGATTATTCTGTAAAATGGTCCCAACAAGGGTGACACACTTGGCAGCACTGAGCAACTACACAAAAAGTGTTAACTCTAACCATTTTTAAATTACCCCCTCTCCATCATTCTCTTGCCTACCTCCCCCCCAGAGCATTCTGGGAAGTTGATGCTGAAGGACTAGACTTCAGAAACTCTAAACTTACACAGCAAAGGGTGTTTAAAAACTTAAAAAAGAGAAGAAAACACACTTTCACAGGGGAAAAAAGAAATTGTATGAAGGTAAAATCATTTTGCAACAAGGTGGCTTCAGTTAATGAGATTATTGGATATAAAATCCTTCTGTTACGGATTATCTTTTGGGTTATGTTCAGCCTGCTCATTATGGACACATACAGAATGTTTTAATTGGAGCCAGAATCTGCCTAGCTAGACACAGCAAAAGGAATAGATTCCCATCTGTTAAGGAATGGCTACAAAAAAGTCTTCTTTGTTATGGAGATGAACAAGCTTAGGAGATACAAATGGTTCTACCAAGCTATGCGATTCAAAGATTTCCTGATGTCTGGAATCCTTTTATATTTCACTGGCTTATGGAAAGTCCATATTCTGTTGTAGAGTATGGTCTGCACTGTGTTTTCAAACTACACAACTATGTGATGTTCATTTTCAGAGATAGTTTTTAAAGAATCGACTTGGGAATGGGCAACATCCAACCACCCCCCAAGCCTTTGTAGTTTCTTTTTTGCTTGCTTGTTTGTACAACCATGAATTTTACAATTTTACAACTAATGAAGCCCCTATCCATTGTCTTAACTTGTGCAACCAAGTGGTCTTGTCTAACCCATGGAAAATCTCCGACAAACATTTTCAATTCTCTTCTTCTCTTGTCAGCCTAGAACAATGTACAAATAAACAGCAAAGATAAAGCAACTTCTGGGAAGAAGGGGGAAAAGTACATACTCTCCAACTAAAAAATATATCAAAAGTCCCTGTAGTACCATGTAGAATGGAGGTATCCCCCAAGAGGTCAAGAACAGAAAGTAGAATAAGCTAAGTTGGAGGACTACTTGAAGAGTGGAGTAGACAAAGTTTTGGATTGGAGTCTGGTGGACCCAAATTTGAATCCCCACTCTGCCATGAATGATTGCTAGATGACTTTTGTACCAGTCACACATTTTTTGCATCAGGTTGTTGCGAGGACAAAATGCAAGAGAGGAGAACAATGTAAGCCACTTTGGGTTTCCATTGGAGAGAAGGATATAAATGGAATCAATAAATAATTTTCAGAGATGGTTTTTAAGGTGTATGTCCTTTCTTCCGCTAGTGAATAAATTGTTTAGTAAATGTCTCTGAAACAAAAAAAAAAACATGTTTAAATAACTTCTGGCAAGAAGTGGAAGCATGTCCATACATACAAACAGAATTCTAAGTCAGGTCTTTATTTTTAGGATCGTTATGGCCTATTATGCACGGCCACTGAAACGGTGGCATGGAGATCGAGAAGGAGGAAGAAGCGAAGCAAACCGATTATGCACGGGACGGAACGCAAAACCCAGAATATCCGATTATGCACGCGGATACTCTGGAGCCACTTCTGGTTGCGCCCTAGTCCCAGGAAGCTCCACTTTCTTCTGCATCTCGCTAACGCGGCTTTTTGGGCGACATACGTTGACTCTGCGCCCGGTTGCCGCCTGCGCCGTGCATAATTGATGATTTTAGCCACCGCCATTCCACCCCGAATGCGGACTTTCCACTCCGTGCATAATGAGCCTATGTGTCCTTAATAGATAATTTAATCATTACTCTAGTTTTTTTCTAGTTATTCTACTGATATTCAATCCTGAAAAGTATTTGCTGTTATTTAAGTTGCTTGAAATTTTCCTATTAGTTTAGAAAGGTTGGAACTAAAACTATTCGGGAAATAGAGCCATTGGCTATCAGCATACGTTTTTCTCAGTTTGAACAGGGAGAGATAAATGAATTTGTCTTCTTAGACAGCTGAAACCAGGAATCTAGTTAAGAGCTTATTGGTAGCTGTCAAGTGATTCCGATGCCTTATTTGGAAAAAAAAATACAATTCCAAGGCTCACTTCCTAGGTACCCAATCTGGCTTTATTATGTTAATGAACAAAATAGCAGCAATTAAACAGACTTGGAGTGGGAAAAGAAATACTCAAGAAAACTTTATTAAGACTTGGCAGCTGTTTATTATGTATGGGAATTCAATTACATTGGAGGAGAGTACTAAAGTGGAAATTCTGAAGGGGATATGAACATGCCACTGATGGTGTCATTTTGAAATTATACAGTTTTGCAGGTTGATAGTGTCCTGGTCCATTCGTTTGGTACTGTATCTCCATTCATTTTGTTGGACTGATGGTAGCTTATATATGGTAAAAATATAAATGTATATGATTTGGCAGCCTTAGATGCCCATATAACCCTATAAAGTAAAGGTAAAGGTATCCCCTGTGCAAGCACCGGGTCATGTCTGACCCTTGGGGTGATGCCCTCTAGCGTTTTCATGGCAGACTCAATACGGGGTGGTTTGCCAGTGCCTTCCGCAGTCATTACCGTTTACCCCCCAGCAAGCTGGGTACTCATTTTACCAACCTTGGAAGGATGGAAGGCTGAGTCGACCTTGAGCCGGCTGCTGGGATTGGACTCCCAACCTCATGGGCAGAGCTTTCAGACAACATTTCTGCTGCCTTACCACTCTGCACCACAAGAGGTTCATATTTAACCCTATATACCCATCTAAATAAAGGATAAAGATAATGATAAAAAAGAAGTTTAAAAAAATGGTCTTAGTTGCAACAACAGTCAAAATTCAATAACAATAATTATAATTATTACAACAATAATAATAAACAAATCATTTATTATTATTAGGCTTTGGGTGGCTTGTAATATACTTAACATCAGGAAAAAAATCCTCGGAACCTTACAGTTTTAAAATGTCCATTGCTGTTTCCTTCATGTCTCCTTCTGAGATCCTGTGGCGTTCAGAAATTACTGGGTTAGATAGACCAATAATCTGTCCCAGTATGGATTCTTCACAAATCCAATCGATTTTGAAAAAAGTCCTTTTTAAAAGATAACAATTTATATTGCAATTGCTCACTTAATCAGTTTCTCGTGGTCTTGGGTGGACTGAAAATAAACACAGACCCTTTTCCTTGTATCAGTTATTTCCACTAAGTAACTATGGGGAACACGTTTTCACCCATTAATTACTTTTATGATCATAGATTCCCCTTTGGCTTGTTTCTTTTGTGTTACAGAGATGGCACTGTGACCCCTTTTGCATATCTTCAGCCTCTAGGTCAGAAGATCAACTGCTGTATAACCAAGACTTACATGGCTCAATAGCCTTTTAATGTTATGCTGAAATATGGGGGAATGGTTCAAAGAATAGACGTGCACACCCTTTTAATAATTGATTTTTGAGTCTGCTGGGGGAATTGGATCCAACTAGCTACTGTGGTGTTGAAAGAAGAGGTAAGCATATTTTTTACCTTTTGACCACCAAAAATTATATGCCTGTGATCATGGTACCTGCATGGACAAAAACCATGTGAGTTAAGAACTGGGGAATAAAGAGAGGAACTGGCCAATATTGAGTGAAAAGGATGGATGAATCAAACCCAAAGAGAATATACACATAAATAACAAATGTCCCTATGCATGGCTAGAAGTGTCTAGTAGAGCTTCCAAGTTCACAGTGCAAGCAGGGGATCCCTTTCACCCTGATCCTGTTGCAAGCTCTATTCTAAGAAATTCTATTTAAATCATAGATTTTCCAAGAATTCCTAGAGCTACCCTTTGCTATTTCTGGTAATCACTTCTGGTAAGTACCTGACACAGCATTAAAAAAAAAAAATCTCCCTCTTGATATTGCATTGTCCCTAATCCTTAAACTGGTTGACCAGTAACCTTTAGGTCTTCTACTTATGCAAGGAGGCTGGTTTGGATCCAGCCCTTTTATTTTGTTTTCTGAGAGTCTCCTATGTAGACTGTACTGTTAATTTATCATAATTAGTGTAAATAATATTGCTTTCAGTCTTGTCTCTTTAGAACTAGGAAATCTAACATCTACCCACCCTCAAACCATTTCCAGTGGGAAAAACCCATCCAATTCACTATGGCTCATTTTTCTGCCTTTAGTCTAAGGACTCTTTTTTTTTTTAAGTTGGGAATTCTGGCTTTCTACTATATTAATAAGAAATGTTCCATCAGTTATAAAATATACCAAGAGCAATCTTGCATTCACCAGGCTATAATTTTTCTGTCAGGAACATAAAGCAAATGCATGGACTTTTTGAACACAATTGTCAAGACAGTCATAAAAATAAAGAATCTCCAGTTTGCTTGCTAAAACCATTCACCGGTATATTTTTCAGAAATGCCAAGTTATCAATAGGCCTCAGTGAACTTCAGTGCTTTGAATGTCACTCCTTACATTACTTTTTTAAACATAAGGTTCTAAAACACATGTGAGGGAAGAGTGGCAGAGGGAGAATGCACACTACAATAAAGTATATTTAAACATTCCTTATTCATGAATTGATAAGGGGCTGTGACTCAGTGATAGAGCACATGACAAGTAGACAAATGTCCTGGCTTTGGTCCCCAGCATCTTCGTTTAAAAGGGCTAGGTAGCAGTAGGTAGACCCATACCTGAGATCTTGCAAAACCAAGGTCTGAACTGACCTTGACAGGCCAATAGTCTGATTCAATGTAAACTAGTTTAATGTGAGTTCCTAGGCCAAGCTTTCTCCACCAGGGTTTTGTGAAACTCTGGGCTTTCTTGATGACCAAGGGTTTCTGGAATGGGTGGAAGTTAATTAATTTAATTTTTTAATTAATATTGTTAAAAATTTATCAGGTGGTATGACCATATCACCCAACCATCCCTTCCCAAAATGGCCAAATATTATAGTATATAATATGGGCCTGGAGGGGATGGGAAGGGGAGAGACCTCGGGTAGATGTGTACACAGCTTTACTTCCCAACCATATTCTGCATGATCATGCCACTATGGAGGTTTCTCAAAGCCAGAAGTATGTTTCAGGGGGTTCTCAATGGTAAAATAAAGTTAAGAAAGTCTGCTTATCTCCGTCACCTCTGCCCATGCTTGAAGGCAATTTGTATCTCTAATCTAGTTGCTAGCTTGCATGTTCTTATTTTGACATGCATAAATAGTATAGAGGGTCACACTAGGCTCTGGTTCAAATGACTTTAGTGCCATGGATCTTCACTGGGACAGTCATTCTCTCCCAGCTGAACCTACTTCACAGGGGTGTTGTTCTGAGGATAAAAAGGAGGCAGGAACACTATTTCAAAGCCCTATGGGTCCTTATTGGGATGAAAAGCAGGGCATAATATATAATATATAAACAAATAAAAATAAATATATAAAACATTACAGGTGATTGAGCCAGTTTGGTGTAGTGGTCAGGAGTGTGAGCTTCTAATCTGGCATGCCAGATTAATCTGATTCTGCACTCCCCCGCATGCAGCCAGCTGGGTGACCTTGGGCTCACCAGGGCACTGATAAAACTGTTTTGACCGAGCAGTGATATCAGGGCTCTCTCAGCCTCACCTACCTCACAGGGTGTCTGTTGTGGGGAGAGGGAAGAAGGGAAGGTGACTGTAAGCCACTTTGAGCCTCCTTTGGGTAGAGAAAAGCGGCATATAAGAACCAACTCTTCTTCTTCTTCTTTCATCCCTGAGGGAAGTAGAGCTCTGTGTCTGTGTATGGCCACCAGCTGGCATTCCAACACCACCACTGACCCTTCTCTTTGTGCTACGGTGTTGGCCACCTCAGACTTTAGGGATTGCCAAGGAGGCCAAACCGTGCCGAAGCGCGCAACCCTAATTATTTGGAATAATGTGGTGTGACAGTGAAATGTCACAAAATACATAGAGAGATCTTGCCGGTAAGTCTGAAAAAAAGTCATCAGAAACCCCTGAAACGCCAACGCACATGCACATGTGCACAAATCTATATGGGCCTCTTCTCCACTGAAGAAGTGACTTTTCTGGCTCCTCCGAGAGACTTTACATTTCTCAGAATTTACAGCCTTAATTCACCATGCATAGAAGGTGAGCAGTCTGAAACTCTGGAGACCTGTTACGAGGTTCCTACATGACAGGAAACACAGTACAGTATCAAAACGTCTCTGGAGATTGTAAATTATTACCATCCAGGGTGTTATGACACCTGAATGCGGAGGAAGTAGGAATTCTGTAGCGTGCACCTTTCAGCTCCATCTGTCCCTTCAACTCCAAAGGAAAAGAGCAAGGAGCCATTAAAAGGAGAGCTGCTTTGAAATGCTTCAACCATTTTTACTTTAACCCGGAGGGGGATAATATTTCAGTTTTGCTTCTCCTTTTTGTGACTCCAGCCCATGGTGGATTTTTTTCCCCAGTTCTGTTTTCTCCTTTCCTTGTACGCCATTTCCCCTATAAAATGTTCATTTTTTTCCCAGTGTTACAAGCCCAGCAATAAATCCATTTTATCCATTATGTGCATGATTTACATTATATATAGAAATGCCACATCAAAATCATAAATGTGTGCATGCCATACAAGCCTATGTACAAAGCCAACAGTAAAAAGTGGAGGAGGAAACCCATGGGGGAGTAATGGAAATAAATAAAAAAGGAAATGAAAGAGGGAAAGTCCGTTCGTTGCTAATAAGAGACGGCCGTATCTAGCCATACCTTTAGAAGGAGCAGACTCGTTTATCAGGATGAATCCCTCTCTGGATCTATCAGCATGGGCATTTGCTGCAGTCTGGAAAAGAGAAGATGAAGTTAATAGGTGTGTGCAGTCTAGAAGGCATGCATCCTCTTGAGCAGGGGTAGTCAACCTGTGGTCCTCCAGATGTTCATGGACTACAAAACAAATGCTGGCAGGGGCTCATGGGAATTGTAGTCCATGAACATCTGGAGGACCACAGGTTGACTACCCCTACTCTTGAGTATAGTTTTAACGAAACTAGTTTCACAGTTCTTTGAATCATTGCACATGTGCACCATGAACTTGAACCAATCTCAGTTATAATTACTGTCATGGATATTAACCAAGGGCTGGTGAATACAATCAGGCATTCGGCCCTGTGTTTTAAAGCTATTTTATATGTCAGAGCTTTGGATGGAGTATAAGTTTTAGGTTGGTGGTGAATTGGGGTTTAATTATCGCTTGGATGTTTGTAAACGATCTTGATCCATGGGGGGTGGCGAGGTATAAATTAAAGCGACTTGACAGCCAATATCATATCCTGTCAATCTCTTGCCATCCTCAAGCCGGTTGGAATGGAAAGAAAATCAGAGTTCTAGTCTGAGAGCCAGTTTGGTGTAGCGGTTAGGAGTGCAGACTTCTAATCTGGCGAGCCAGGTTCGATTCTGCACTCCCCCACATGCAGCCAGCTGGGTGATCTTGGGCTCGCCACGGCGCTGATAAAGCTGTTCTGACTGAGCAGTGATATCAGGGCTCTCTCAGCCTCACCTACCCCACAGGGTGTCTGTTGTGGGTAGAGGAATGGGAAGGCAATTGTAAGCCACACTGAGACTTCTGGCAGAGAAAAGCGGCATATAAGAACCAACTCTTCTTTGCCTTCTTTTTCTGAATGTCGCACACACACACCGTCTGCTGGTCCCTCAAACTGTACTAACTGAACCTGTGATTTTCTGAAATCTTTCCTCCCTCTATTTGCTTCCAAATGGATAGAACCCAGGAAGTGGTGCCACTAGATTTTTCATTAGATTTCTGCCTGGGTTGGATTGCAAATAATACATTAATTAGATATTCCTGACCTTGATGAAAATATCACTTGGGGGGGAGGGGGGGTTGAAATCTCCCTAAAGGTAGACACGTTTAGAATGTTTCTGAAATTAGCAATTTTTAACCTCGTTGCATGGAGAACAAGCTATGCCTTTCGGAATGCTAAGTGACAGCGACTCGATGTTTTAAAACCTTGGAAAATGCAAGCACATAAATGTGACGTTATTAAAACCATTGTGACTATAATACGATAAAATGTACAAATGGGGGTTGATCTCAGGCTTTAAAACATATTGTGTAATCAGACAAACTGGAGATTGGTGCTAATGTAGTCTTTCAGATGTGTGAATGAAAATGTAAATGAAAAAAAAATGAAATTACCTCAAAGTGTTTTTCTCTATTTCTAAATGCCTAACATTTTTTTAAAAAAGAATATAGAAAACACCATTCTGCAGAAAACAAAGATAAACAAGCATCTCAGCTAACTGCTACCTTCAATCTTTTTTTCTTCTCCTTAAAGTGTTGTAAAATAACTTCAATATTAAAGCAGGCACTTAACACATTTAGGATTGACTGGAAATGTTTGGGAAGGATAAAAGCTTAGCAAACTAATTCAGGAAAAATCATATTTATCACATCCAATTTCTAAGGCTTGACATTTTATGATTTACTTCTAAGCTGCTAAAAAAGAGCTTAGGAAATCTCTTTTCTCATGGTTTGCCTGATTTTTCTCATGCAGTAGTTAATCCCTCTAGGGAAATTAAAAAAAAAGGAATATTTTTAACAATGACTTTTGAAGCAAACACTGTGTATTTCAAGATATTCGAGATTAGAAACAATGATGAGCTCTTCATTAAGCTCACGCAGAAAGCCAGAATCAGAAGGAAGGAAGGAAGGAAGGAAGGAAGGAAGGAAGGAAGGAAGGAAGGAAGGAAGGAAGGAAGGAAGGAAGGAAGGAAGGAAGGAAGGAAGGAAGGAAGGGTCTGTATGAAATATATACATAGAGTGTTGTTCATAGAAATGAGACTCAGTGTGGTGAAGTGGGTTAGGAACTGGGAAACCCAGGTTCAAATCCCCACTCTGAACTATTATGCATGGGCCAGGAAAGGCAAGTCAATGCCTGTATGCCACAGGGCCTAATTCACACCTACACGTAATGCTGGCACCATCCAGGCCCCCTCCTGGCCCTGGCCCATGTCAAGGCCTCTGATGGCCAATGGCAAAAGAACGTGGATTCTTTCGCATTCCCTTCCTTGCCGCAGCAGACATCAGAGGCCTGGCTGGACAAGTCCCATGCACCTCCCCTCACCTATAGTGTCCCTGCAGGGACACTAAATGCCCCATTTGGCTTTGCAGTGCTGCGAAGCGTAATGGGACATCCCCTCCACAATGACTTGTCACTATCCCAACATCGTGTGGTGGGACCATCTTGCCCCCTGTCCCCCCTGCTGCCTCCTCTGCAAGGCACAGCAGACTTCACCCACCCAGGTTTTGTGCATGTGCACATACAGCTCTGGGGCAGACCCTGTGCGCAGGGGAAGCAGTGGGAAATGCTGCCCCACTGCTAGGAATCGGTGGCAGCCTGGCATGGCCACCACCATACACAACTGCTGTCTGTCATGCAAACGTACTGGGTGACCTTGGGCCATTCATGCACTCCCAGGGGTTTTGTGAGGATAAAATGGACAAGGGGCCTTCTTAGGAGAGAAATGTGAGGTTTCAATGAGGAAATCCATTGACCTTTTATATATGACAAATAGGATTTTGCACAGGAAAACCCAGCAACAAAAGCACATTGAAAGTTCATTATCTAACATGTGCAGAACGGTCTCGAGTGTGGTGCTCTAACCAGGCCAACATACTGAAATCAGAAGCATGCTTAATCAGCATCTCTGTTTTTAGGTCTGACTAGTGCCCCTGAACGTACAATGGTTTATAGGGAAGAAAATGTATTAAAGGCTCACGCAAAAAAATCAAGAAAACCTCCATTCCCATTCTTCCCTCCACCCTTTTGTGTTTATTTTGTACAGAGAATAGAACTACACTGTAAATGTGAGAGAACACTTTCTACAGAGAACACTTTTTTGAAATATACCAAAACTTCTATTTTCCCCTCTCAACTTCAACAGTTTAAAGACTCCCCTCCCCAGTCAAGTCTTAAAGTTGAGAAGCAAAGTTATTATTATTTTACTCTTTAGCAAATTTAGGGGGAAATGCAAATTATCCATTTCACTGTGACATGGCTCTATTTTTAACACACATACACACACACACACATATATATATATATACTGAAACTCTTGCTAGCAAATCCACTATTAAGGTAATGAGCAGTTTGAACTGGAGTAATTGCTGAGTTCAAATTAGTGAGTTTGCCTTCCAAAGGTATCTGCCTCATGACATTTTAGCACATTCAACTGATCTACTGTGCTTCTCTCCAGCAAGCAATATATATATATATATATATATATATATATATATATATATATATATATATATAAAAGATAAGAGAACAAATCTTTGTTCCAAGTGTTGAGATTCTCAAGATCCTCAAATAACAATCAATAATCCAACTGAATGATAATCTAAACATCGAATGGTGATGTCTGTGGGGCTACACTGACACAAAACAGATTTTCCTGCAAACTTTGGGGACCCCCGGAGTTTGACAAAAATTCTGGGAAAAAATGTTATGGGGTTTAAATTTCACTGCAGATCAAAATCCCTCCTGTAACACTTCCTCCATGCATTGTTAGTGATGGAGGTGGGGGGGAGGGGGATGGCCAGGAGCTGTAGCAATTTAGGGGATGGCAATCAGGATGCTGCTGTGGGTCAACTGGCCCAACTGCATAGGCATCAATGAGGAAGCAGTCATGAGCTGTGGTCATCCCATTGACAGGAGCAGAGAGCCAACTCTTCTTCTTCTTCTTCTTCTTCTTCTTCTTCTTCTTCTTCTTCTTCTTCTTCTTCTTCTTCTTCTTCTTCTTCTTCTTCTTCTTCTTCTTCTTCTTCTTCTTCTTCTTCTTCTTCTTCTTCTCCTTCTCCTTCTCCTTCTCCTTCTCCTTCTCCTTCTCCTTCTCCTTCTCCTTCTCCTTCTCCTTCTCCTTCTCTCCTTCTCTCCTTCTCTCCTTCTCCTTCTCCTTCTCCTTCTCCTTCTCCTTCTCCTTCTCCTTCTCCTTCCCCTTCTCCTTCTTATTTCTTTTCTTTTTTTGTTGTTGGTATGTTTAATTTTTTTATTGGAAGGGGGGGGGGTTCCACTTGTCTTTGATGATTTGTTTCAATTGTGTCCAAAACCTGCTCAAAACCTGTGACTGCAAAGAGAGCAAGTTCAATCTTTTAAAGGCTTAAAACAATTAATATCTTCGTATAAATTTGGCTGGTGAATCTGTGAAAGGTCCCAGACGTGTTATAGGATTGTTTTCTACGAAAAGGAACTTCACTGTTCGGCTACATGCGTAACAGCAGAAAGCTTGTCACCAAAATAATTTAGAAACAAGCACACCTGGGTGATAAAGTTTTCAATAAGAACATTTACTCTGACACAGGAAGGGAGAATGAAACAAAGGCACGGCTCTTTGTGTCCGGTATAATGAGTCACTCTTCTCATTTTTCACGTGAAATCAATCGTTATGGTGCTCCTGCAAACACTGCCCCATCTATCCATATATATCATTCATCCAAAGAATGCTCTGGAGAGGACATAGATCAATATGACTTCATTTTTCCTAGTAATGGAAAATATTTGAAGTGTTCCGTTATCAGAAATCATACAGAACTTCAGGGAGTGGCATGCTTATGCTTCTCCCGAAGTCCAGGATGCATATGAACATCTGGCTTTACTTCTGTAGTTGGCCAGCTCAGTACACCACAGCTGACTCACACTCCCTGGTGATGCTCTCATGGACGCCTTGAATAAATCTTTGTTCGTCTTAAAGATCTATTGGACTCTGATTCTATTGTGCTATTTCAGACCAACATGGCTACTCATTTGAATCACAACAGTTTGTTGGGGATGTTGATGCTGAGGCCAAAGTGGGCGGCGGCTTTGTTTTTCTCCTTCCGGGGACAGCATCACAGGGAACCTGTCAGAATCTATTCTGGGAAGCTTCAGGGAGAGTGGATGAGTCAACCGCTCAGTGGATACATGGGATCAGCCTTCAGACACAGACATGGAGTGTTGGTGTGCATGAGAAGTTAAGGCTGGTGGCCATCTCCTCCTGCTGTTATGGATACAGTTATAAATTAATGTGCCACAATGGCAACAGCCACATAACTTTCCAGATACCCTGTAAGTCTTAAAGGGAAGAAAGGAGGACAGGAACTCATCACGGTTAGTTTTAATAAGCAGCTACACATGCCTTGCTAGTTCCTGTCAATCTGGAAGCTCTTCCAATTTCTCCCTAATGTGCTTCCAGGTCAGTCATGGGTGGGAGTGTATATTTGCTACCATTTAAAAATTAATATGACAAAATTGGGCGAACATTAAAAATGGAGAATATAGAAGGCCAGATCCTGAAGATGAAACTCAAATACTTTGGCCACCTCATGAGAAGGAAGGACTCCCTGGAGAAGAGCCTAATTCTGGGAGCGATTGAGGATAAAAGAAGAAGGGGACGACAGAGAATGAGGTGGCTGGATGGAGTCACTGAAGTAGTCGGTGCAAACTTAAATGGACTCCGGGAAATGGTAGAGGACAGAAAGGCCTGGAGGATCATTGTCCATGGGGTCGCGATGGGTCGGACACGACTTCTCAACTAACAACAACAAATGTGAATGGTACACTGTTAAGGTAAATATTACAGAAGTCTAGAATTTTATCAGAAATGCGTGTGTTTGTGTGTGTAGTCCAGCTCCTTACGTTCAGCGGAGGCTATTTTGATGAATATCCAAATCTAATTTCATTTCTAATTGCAATAACCCAGCAGTCATGAACTTCCCTTACTGCAAATTACAAATTTATTATGTGTGATTTTTTTTCAAAAAAAAAATCTATTTCATAGGCCTGTATTCTCCTCCTCTATAACTCCACCTAAAATATAAAGATATGTTTATGAAATGACAATGTATCAGATTCAAATCAGTGAAGTTGAAAATTGAATTGGATAGACCTCAGTTGGAATGCCTCATGGCATAGGAGGCTACTTATCAAAGCCTAAACTCTATTAACGACTTCAAAATTGGGGGGAAATTTGCTCTGTGAAACAGGCAGCCTCACTGAAGGAACTGACTTCAACATCATTTGGAGAATGTTGCATTTGTGTCAATTATGATGAAGAAGGTAGGTAACTTGAGCTCTCTGGGTTAGTTCTGCTCATAATAGACACAAGCAAATAGAAGGCAGCTAGTCTCTTCTTACAATGGGCTTAAGGGTGGGTGTCCATGATGTGCTAGATGGGAACAGATTCAATTCCCTGATCAACCCTGATGTTCATTTTCGACCAAATGACTTTATGCCTCTTCAAGGCTCTGTTTAGGCAGCAACCTAGCTGGGCATAATTTCCCCCTTGCTTTCTTTTAATTTCTCTAAAGGCTTTTCTGCTGTGTTCTAACTCCATCAACCCTTCCGCTCCATTCTTATTGAGGCCTAACCCCATCCTCAGCCTTCTCCTCATCCAGTCCCCCATCTAATATGGCAAATAGTATCTTCTCTACATGCCAGCTGCCCTTTGACTGGCAGGTGGCGACTTTCCAGCAACGACACGACTCCGTTTCTTGGCAAATAATTTGGCCGCAGCCTTTTATTAACGAGCAACCCCCCCCAACATGGGGTTGGCCTTATGCAGGTAAAGGGAGCCTGATACCCCAGCAGCCGTCCGGCTGCCCACTTTAATCCGCGGCGCTCCGGCTCCACGCCTCACTCCCAGCCGGGAGGATGGGACGCCTTCCGCCGCGGAATCCAAGGAAGCGGCCACAAGAGACCCAAAGGGCGTCCGCCTCCATTGGGTCCCCCTGCCGCTTGGCCCCGGGCCCCTGGCCTCCCAGCCGGGTAGGCCGCGCCCGGGTACTGCCGGTCTCTTTAAGGAGACCCCCACCTCAGGGAGTCCCGCACGCAGGCGGGCTCCCTGCCAACAGGCTCCCTGCCTAGCATAACCGCGGCTGCGACATTAACATTCAAAACAGGGAGAGGAGGGAGGGTGTCTGTTCCTGCGGCGGCCAGACGCGAAGAGGGCGGTGCGCGTGCGTCCAGCCTATTTAAGGCCGCGCGCCCCGCCCTTCGCCTGCCGCGCGCTGGCGCGGCCCGATGACGACATCGGGAGCCGCGTCGCCAGCTGGGCGCCCCCGCTACGTCAATGGCGGCCGCGCCGAGCCGCGGCCGCTCTTTGTGTGGAAAAATGCAGCTGACCAGAAGCTGTTCTCCCAGCAACTGCTAGAAGAAAAAGAAGAGCTACACGCTAGAAGCCCAAACAATAGCTTGATGGGTTTGTTCCTGAAAACTGGAAGTTTCCAAAGAGAGGACAATACCTGTTAAGTACTGGCCAATTACCAGGAAATGGTTTGGCTGAATGTTCATGTAAGGAATGACTGAGTCAGAATTGCTTACCTTGGTGAACCATGAATGAAGATGTGTTGGAAGGGGATACGTGATAGTCTTGTGTCCACTCTAGTCTTTGGGATGAAACTGTTTGTCCGAGCACATCCCATCTTGTTTGGTTCATACTCCATTTTCTGAGCACAGAGGCACCAGATTGCAATATAATTTTATTTCTATGGGTCTACAAGGACCAGTCTAGACTGTCCATCTAATCATTAAAAGAGAGGGGTGCCAGGCTGATCATGTTCATCTATTTATCAACCTGTTTGCAGTTATTTGGTGGAGGGAAGCATCTTACTATTTTGGCCACTATGCAGAAATTCCCTTAGTATCTGTGTGCTAACAACATATGCTTAGCACAATTCAGAACTAACAAATCCCCACTTTTCCAGGAGCAATATAACAAAACAATAATTAAAAAAAATATTGGTTCCCATTTCTATACAGGTTCCCTGTTCCCTATAGACACAAGGCACATGAGTTTCTTGTGTGGGTAAAGGTAAAGGTAAAGATATCCCCTGTGCAAGCACCAGGTCATGTCTGACCCTTGGGGTGACGCCCTCTAGCGTTTTCATGGCAGACTCAATATGGGGTGGCTTGCCAGTGCCTTCCCCAGTCATTACCGTTTACCCCCCAGCAAGCTGGGTCCTCATTTTACCGACCTCGGAAGGATGGAAGGCTGAGTCAGCTGCTCGGATTGAACTCCCAGCCTCATGAGCAGAGCTTTCAGACTGCATGTCAGCTGCCTTACCATTCTGCGCCACAAGAGGCTCTTGTATGGGTATCCGTATCTAAGTACAACATGTCAAGTGAGAAGCATCAAGTATTCCATGATACCAATTCCTCAGTTTCCATGATAACTGGGCACTGAGCTCCAGCAAGGATGGCTGTTTGTGGAACTCGCTGCATGCAAATCATTCTCTGCATCATCATTTGAACAAAATGATTCATCATAATTATGGCATGACATTCACTGGTTTCGTTCTCTGGAGAGCTATAAATTCTCATTTGAAAATGACCCTGTGGTTGGAAATGGGAAAGCAAGACAAAAAAAAATCCTTGTAGTTATTCTAGCACATAAATACATAATTCCCAGTCAAATCAATATGCCCCAGTCTAGGGTCTCTGGATTGTTTGCCGAGACTGTGATGTATTCATAGATGCAAGGAGAATGGCTGATGTGTTTCAATGTCAGGAAATGCTGAACCGGAGATCAGTCAGAAAGGGAGTGCCTTTCAAGTTCACAACCATGACTGGATCGTGTTTAAACATTGCTTCAGTTTTACGGAACTCTGTCTACGATCGCTGGGAGAAAGATTCTTAAGAGTAAAGATATGTCACCATAGTGTTTCCTATAGCTACCATGTATGGGTGTGAAAATCAGACAATGAAGAAAGCTGATAAGAAGAAAGTCGATCTGTTTGAAGTGTGGGATTGGAACAGAGTTCTGTGCCTTTCGTGGATGGCCAACAAATCAAATAAGTGGGGTCTACATCAAATGAAGCCTGAACTCTCTAGAGAAGTGAAAATGACTAATATGAGGCTATTGTACTTTGGCAACATTAGTGGAAGGCAGAAGGGAATGAGAAAGATCCACCATGAGATGGATGGGCTTAGTCAAGGAAGCCCCCAATCTCAGTTTGCAGGACCTGAGCAAGGCTTAAGAGAGTATGTTTTAGTGGTCATTAATTCGTAGGGCTGCCATAAATCAAAAGCAGCTTGATGGCACTGAAAATGTGCACACACCACTGTTATGGTTCTACAAATGAGGAAGCTCACTCGGCTAAGAGCTCCATGTACGCACTGGCATTTGGAACAAAAAGCAAGCCAGTGTTTGAATTTTTTACCTAGGTAGAAATCACCAGTAGCCCATCGATTCACTGTTTTGTCTTGCGCGACTGTAGGTCCCCTTCTGTTCGGAGCGGGAAAATGATCCGCTTCGCAAGGACATTCTGCAGCTCATACTGTAAAGAATGTTGCACATTAGAGAAGTGTGACAGAAAAGATTGATATTAATGATGCAGCCTTCCGGGCAAATAGAAATTCATTTGTGAAATCCAAGTCGCTAAGTGCAAAACATCCCGGTGCTAATTTACAAAAGCGCTTGAGTGCTAATTTATAAAAGTGTAACAACTCGCTGTGATGAAATCTACGGTTTGGAATTCTTTCCCTTTCTCTAACCTTTAGAATGCTAGGAAGAAAAGAAGGGTAAGGAATAGAAGACCCCCAGCAAAGAAAGGTGTGTGCATCTGTGGGGGAATGCTCAGTTCCTACCACCCTATGTGCCCTCTCCTGGGCATTTTCTGCATGATGGATAAGCTGATGAAAACTCACTAAATGCATTGTTGTTTTTCTGATCTCTGCACAGAAGAGTGAATTTACTCCACAAAACTGATTTTGCTCTGCATGGTGAACTGACTCTTCAGTGCTTTAAGTGTCTTTTAAGCGTTGTTTCTGAAAGATGTTTTTCACCGATTCATTTCTCTCCTGCCTGCCTAAGATGATCTATCAGCCATGCAGAGAAGCTCTTTAGTTATGCGGATTAGTGACTGCATTAGAGAACGAAGCGGAGTTGGCAAAACTACAGGGGGCAGGGCTATGAATTGTTTCATGCAGAGAGCATTGCAATGTAGTTTTTCAGCAGACTGTATTCAATGCAGAACAACGATTGTAATATAATAAAGTGGTCTAAACTGGTTGTTTTTTAAACTGTTTTATTTGGCTCCATGCAGAATACCTCTTGGTAAACCCCCACACCCAACACATTTTATACATGGCTAAATAAACTTGGCTTTCTTTGGCATGCTGAGTTCAGCCCTCACTATTCCTGTACATCCCAGTAAGCAATGAGTAGGACTCACAGAAGGTAGTTAAATTACAATTTTTACACGTTTTCAGGCTAGAAGGAAAATTTTCAATAGATATTGTCAAGGTATATTAAGAAAACATTAGTTATTGAGAGAGAGAGAGCTCTCATTCTTGTGCCCTCTTCAATATGATGCTATCCGCAGTTGCAGAGTTACAGCTTTGGCTCCTGAAATGCTTCTCTTTCAAACATTTATAGAAATGAACATCAATGCAGCTTCATGGCATTCCAATAGGTACGGTAGTTCAGACATTCAGTTCTCTTTCTGTGGGATGTTATGGTGTGTTGGCATTCTTTTGATGATTCACTATGGGATTTAGTGGCTTGGAACCTACTGTAAGCCTTCACAGTGGAGTGGGATTTCATATTTGTATCATATTTCCATAGTGATAATAGACTGCTCCGTGCTTCTCTACCAAAAATCCTGGCCAATGGAAAATAGAAGAAAAACAATATACACACTCAGCTCCATTATGTGACTTGAACGATATATTTGCTGCATGAATCGGAATGTACCCCTAACCAAGACATAAAGAAAATCTTTGGGCAGATGCTGATTTATAGAAATGTATGAAAACGCTTGGCCATTGGCAATCTACACGGTACAATTTTTCATCTCCATTTCCGAAACGGAAATCTAGCTCCTCTGGACAGTTGTGAAAATTGTCTTCTGGAAGAGATCAGACTGCCTAAAGGACATGAACGCTCTGTTTTTTGGTGGATTAAAGTCCCTGTCCTAATCCTCTATCAGCAGTCAGAAAGAAGCTATCTACTCGAGAGGCCAAGGACCTGGCGTTAAATGTCACATGTCTTTTAACCTCCAGAAAGGTGTTTGAAGTGTTCTCGGAGCCTGCTCTGATTTTCTTGTGCTACAGATGCAATTCTAAGCAGCATGTTTCTCTCTGCTATTTTTAGTCTGTCGGCTATTGTGCGACTCTCTTCCTTTTCTGCGACTCCCCGTCAAGTCTGCTTCATGGTTTCTTTTGTTGCACAAGTCTCTGGGTTATAAAACAGAGAAACTGGAAACCGTACCTCGAGGAGGTTCTTCAACATTTTAGTTTTATTCTTGTGGTTAACGAGGACAGGTTAAGGTGTATTGCTCATGTGTTTATCCAAACTTGGAAGAAAAAAAAACATTTTGTTTGCCTATCCACAACTACTCTTTTGGAATTGTGTTGCACGCTTTGAAAGGTGACTGCACAAAGGGCTTCCATGACTTCCATAGAGAGTGCCCTGTGTACGATTATGCAATTGTGTGGTGAGACATATGCAGTGAGAGATTTTAGAAAATGCCGAGGGCACCCATTGACTACCTATTATTGTTTCCCAGTCTCCGCCTTTAACAGATATCTGGGAGCACTGAAATTTTCTTATTACAGACATTCAGACCACATTGTGCATAGTAAAACAAACAAACAAACAAACACACACACACACAAACTATCCTTATCCACTGTTCCTCTTAATATTTGTGAAACAGCCCTGGGGGTGGAGAGTGTCCTGGCTGTCTGAGTTGGAATACGACCAATCAGGGTGCAGCTGGCCGCACCCTGGTTGGCCCTGCAGCTACAGCCCCTGCCCTCCCTCCCTGGATGCCAGCCACTTTGCTCTTGGACGTTGCAGGGGACAGCACACGAGAGAGAGAGAGACAGATTGCCCTGCCAAACCGCAATCCAGCCTTGATTGCCTGCTATCTGCTGCGAGGGAGAGAGACAGACAGACAGACAGACAGCGAGAGCTGCCCCAACGAGCCCTCATTCCCTGCTACAAGCAGCCCTGATTACCTCCTATGGCTCCTGCTGTGATGGGGGTGGGGGGAGAGATCTGCATCTGCCGGTGTCCCCTGGGTCCTAGTACCTATTTCATTCTTGGTTGCAATGGGCTTTCTTTCTAGTATGAAGAAGAAGAAGAAGAAGAAGAAGAAGAAGAAGAAGAAGAAGAAGAAGAAGAAGAAGAAGAAGAAGAAGAAGAAGAAGAGGAAGAGGAAGAGGAAGAAGAAGAAGAGTTAGTTCTTATATGCCACTTTTCTCTGCCCGAATGAGGCTCAAAGCGGCTTACAGGCGCCTTCCCATTCCTCTCCCCACAACAGACACCCTGTGGGGTGGGTGAGGCAGAGAGAGCCCTGATATCACTGCTCGGTCAGAACAGCTCTATCAGTGCCGTGGTGAGCCCAAAGTCACCCAGCTGGTTGCATGTGGGGGAGTGCAGAATTGACCCCAGCATGCCAGATTAGAAGTCCGCACTCCTAACCACTACACCAAAATATAATTGTTAAATCTTATCACTATTTGTGAACAAGAAATAAACTTTAAAATGATCTCACTAAAGAACTACACATATTTTAATGGCAGTGGCACAAAATTTGGCAACCTGCATTGTTACCTGAGCACCTTGCATAAAGTAAGTCACCTTAAGTTCCACAAAGGAAAAAGGCAGCTAATAAATGCTATAAATGAAAGTCTTTACAACAACTGGTTGTTGATATTGATGATGGGCAGCAAACCTAAACTAGTGGGCATTTTCTTTTCATTATGTTGATGGGGTCATATTATCTCTGCTGTCTTTGACGTGGTTTTTTTTGTTTCTTTGTGAATGTTCCTGGGCCATCTTTCCTGCTTCCTATTTTTAATGGTTTCAGGTCAAGTTGCCTTATACCAAATCAGACCCTTGATCCATCAAAGTCAGTATTGTCTACTCAGACAAGCAGCTGTCCAGGATCACAGGTCTTTCACATTACTCTCTGTTCCTTTTAACTGGAAAATTCAGGGGATCGAACCTGGGACCTTCTACATGTCCAACACATGATCTACCATTGAGCCATGGCCCCTCCCAGTTTGGTCCAGATGGTCTGGAGCACATTTTACCAGTCCACATTTGGCACCCATTGGAAACTGCACTTTCAATGCACTTTGGAAGAAGATTTTCCTATTTCACACAGGAAAATCCAACTGCAAAACAACATTGAAAGTGTATTATCCAACATGTGTGGAATCTGCAGCTATGCATTATGTTGACACCTTTTTTTCTGGGGTGGGGGTTGGGGGGTAGAAAGAGAAGCTACAGTCTGTGCTATATATGTTGCTGTCTTTGAAAACGTAATTTGGAACTGCAGTTGTTTTTTTTTCCAGATGCAGTTGAATGGCCCTTGATATAGATTGCTCGGAGAAACAACATTAAGTTTATTTTGAAATACTGCCTCCCTGTCTTCAGATATATTTTTTAAGAATATTGCTGGACCAGTCCAGATGCCAGCTGCCCCCTAGAGTCTACCTTCACTTCTCCTCTCCTGGGCATGCCTTGTGGGAGAAAGAAAGGCTCTTAGGAGTTGCAAAAACTTTCTTTTGTCAGAATGCTTTTGGATCGTAAGGTTCTGTGAAAAAGTACGACACCTTTGTGTTTAGAATTGTACACACCAACACACAAATGGAGATTTGCTTGACATTTGTACATAGGTGGGTGTCATGACATTAAAAAGATTATTAGAAGGTGGTTTTATGGTCCATTTTTATGCTGCTGTGGGACTCTTCCTTGGATGAAGTATTACACTGCAGAATGAATGGTTATGATGCGAGGCATTCAGTCAAGTCCGACTCTTGGTGATCCGATGGGCCATCTGTCACCATGGTTTTCGATCTCGCATCACTTCTTTTAGCTGTATCATGTTCTGGCCAGTGTCTAATTTGATTGTATCTAACCACTGTGTTCTTTGTGGGCCTGGTTTCCTTTTACTACTGACCAGTCCTAGCATAATTGCTCTCTCCATTGAGTTGGATTGCATGACATGGCCAAAATAAGTGAACCAGAGTTTTGCAATTTTGCCTCCCAGTGATATTATCAGCCTTTATTTGCTCTAGTTTTTTTCCTTGTTTGTGACTTTTGTTAACCATGGAATCCACAGAAGCCTTCTCCAACACTGATTCAAGCGATCTGCCCTCCTCCTGTCCTTTTTCTTCATCATCTAACTTTCGCAGCTATTGAAAATGTGATAAATCGAACTAACCAACATTTGGCTATCAAGTTTAAGTCCTTGCCTTTCCATGTTTGGCTCAAGCTTATCACTGCCGAGCAACCAAGAACTATTTGATGTTTAGTTGCCATACCGATATACAAAGGGGAGGATTGAAATAAATCTGGAAAACTCGATAGTTACTGTGACATGGAAATGCTAACGAAAAACCGATATGTGCCATATTCTCCCCTGTGGGTCATCCCCTTGATTGTCTTTTAAATCAGTTTAATGTTTGTTTGTTTGTTTGTTTTTAAATGATTTGTTCTCTTGCAATCAAGGAGTGTTCCCCCAATCTCTCTTCTGTATGCACCCCAAGCCTTTGTCAATTTTGGTCGTTACAGGGTCTGATTCCTGCTCCCTTTCTCCAAAAGGTAGCAGGTGTTCAATCAAAATTGGTAATGTATTTGCAGTGGATCTCGTATACTTTAAAAGCAGGTAATTAGAATTATCCACAGATACTTTGACGCCATGAATAATTCATTTCCTGCATATCAATAAAATAATTATTGCATATCATCACTCTTAGCTTTGTACTTCAATAAAAATCACTTGCGTCATGTCACTCTCAAAGTAACGTACCCCTCTATTTTTTTTTAATATTAATAAAAATTACTAACAGAATGAAGGTGAGAGTAACAAGATTCCACTTCACCAAGTTTTAAGCACTTCTGCTGCATTCCCGAAGAGAAGCTAGAATTTAAAATTCTGACTAATCGCAAAGAGGCACTATTATCCTCTGGGACAGGGGTAGTCAAACTGTGGCCCTCCAGATGTCCATGGACTACAATTCCCATGAGCCCCTGCCAGCATACACTACATACACTAGTATCATTACCAAGGAAGAGCTATCACCTCTTGCTCTTATGGCCCCTGGCCTGCAGTGAAATGAAACCCGGCTTTCCTTTGCATCTCAGAAAATCTACTGTAAGCTGGTATGAAGAGGTCTTCACATCACAATTGAACAAGCCACTTAAAATCTGCTCTCCCCCTCTGTTATTTTGCAGCACCTATCCTGTTGAAGAGCCCTGTGGGAAGTCAAAGGCTTGCATACTCCTGTGCACCACTGGCTCGGTCTAAGGCTGCTAAGCCCCTGGCGGGAGCAGAAGATCCCCCCACTTGCAGGTCCTATGCCCACTACGGCAAGATGCTGTTGTGGAAGAAAAAAGAAAAGTAAGGCCTCATTTACTTACAGGCAAGTCTTACCATAGAGTTGCTGGTGATTCCTAGAACTACCTGGAAGTGAAAAATGTACCTAAAATTCTGTGCTAAAAAAAACAGTAAGTAGATGAGGCCTTATCTGTCTTTTTCAATTTTTCTCCTGGGATACTGTCTCCACCATCCCTCCTGCCAGTTGCTGCCAGGCACTGCTGTTGGCGACCCTAGCTTTGTCCTAATGAAAATATTGCATGGATGAGGTTTTGGGCTTCTACTTTTAGAACAACACAGCTATACATAACTTGACGATATGTTCTGCCATAAAGCACAGATGCCGAAAAGTGCAGCAATATAGCTGCTGTAAGCAACTGGCCGAACAAGAGGGCCATATCTTATCATCCGTCCTCTGGCAGATATTCTCTTTTCTGGTTTTAAATAGGCAGAAGAATGCCTTTCTTTTAAAAAACCATATGAACGTTCACCTGTTTAATTTGTTTTGGGGCTTAGTCATCAAGGCGCTGTGCAAATAGCTCAGGAGTAATTGAAATCACTGATCCTACAGGCACACACTGGACACAGGATCAAGCTCTTAATTTTTTAAAAAATACACTAATCATAGACAACTCCAGATCTTGTTCTTGTATGTACTTAATTCAGTTTTAAGTGAACTCAATCAGACGGCGCAGTGATTTTCACAGACAGAGCATGCTGCGTTTTTCAGTTGAATGGGAATTACTCTAGCTTTGTTTTAACTAAATCTTTTTTCCAATTTAAAAGAAAATCCAACTTTTTGCTCACAGTCTTACCCTTCCACCTTGGGATGGACAAATATACATTTTTAGATTTTTCATTTCATTTTTCTAGCACAACCCTGTTTCCCTTGCTTTTCACAGGTTAATTTTCCATTTTTGTAGATGGTATTTTAAACCATTTATCATGCTGTATCATTTCCATGCCATTTATATGCAATTGGTGCAAAAACATGCCTCAGTTTTACCGCCCTGTTCCTTTCAAATGCTGTCCATGGTGTCAGGGGGATGTCAGTTTGTGCTAACTGTAGAGAAATGTGTGGAGAAATTATACAAAACTTGGACATTTGTTAAAACTCAGACAAACATTCAACATACCGGTGAAATTGTACTGTTTATCTTATGTTTCCTGATCATAAGCGTTGGATGAATATGTCTTTGTTAAGGATTCTTGACTTTTTGGAGTCTGTGGGTAGATTTGGACATCTGACATGGCATGGCAGGCTCACTCACAAAATGTCTTACCTACACAGCTTACCTACAGTCCTGCAGTGAAGATCCTTGTGCTGACAAAGAAACTAAAATTACCACAAAGCTAGCTTGGTGTAGTGGCTAGGAGTGTGGACTTCTAATCTGGTGAGCCAGGTTTGATTCTGTGCTCCCCCACATGCAACCAGCTAGGTGATCATGGGCTCACCACAACATTGCTAAAGCTGTTCTGACCGAGCAATAATATCACCTACCTCACAGGGACTGTTTATGTACTGGGAACTTCACTGCCCCAACTCCGTTCAGGAGCACAAAACGGGGGCGTATGAGGCACACCGGGCAAAATGCTCCTCTGTGTAGGTGCAGGAAGAGGTGGGGCAACCTGTCACAACACAAAACTCCAGCCTGCATCCTGGCATGAAACCTCCAGTGCGTAAACGGTCAGGGTAGAGAGGGTGACAAGAAGTAAGGGTCTTTAATAGAATCTTCAGAGATTTTAATGCGTAAGTGCCTTCAAGACACAACTGATTTATGGTGGCCCCAGTAAGGGGTTTCCAAGGCAAGAGGCGTGGGCAGGGTTCCATTTCTTCCTTCTGCAGCATCTTCTGCAGTGGTCTCTGAGGTAAGTACCAATCCTGCTTATCTTCCAAGTGGCTATGAAATCAGGCTAAACCATGCCACCTTCCCTCCCAAATTGCAATGCTCACAATCCTCTGGCCAACGAGGCTGGTATTGTGTGTAGAGTAGATTCCTATTGAATTCAACTAGAAAGAGAAACTGTAGATCGAATAAAACTGTCAAGTTCATTTGGTGAATGGACTAGGCCAAAGTCTCTGGAGATATCACACTATAACTTTCTGTTGCCAAATCACAGGCTCCTGGTGCATTATTACATTTCAAAGATGAGGTGGGAAAAGCTCTTTGGACTAATTTAGAGAGATTGGTATAAGGTGCCCAGACTCATTGCCTTCCCAGACAAGTTTCGACAAGCTTTTTCTTTTTTTTTCTTGGAGGGGGAAAAAAAAAGAATATTTGGAATGAAGTTCAAAGTCAAGTTCACATCGTTTCCCATTACTGTCTCATATTGCAAGACCTCAGGAAGGTTCATGGGGGAAATGATAAATGTAAAAGACACTTGGAAAGAAAGAGGGGGGGAAACCCACTGGCAAACCTATGATTTCTCCCCAGAATTCTTTCTCTAGCAGTGGCAATTATTTTGTGTGGCTGTGGTTCTGTGTTTTTCACCCATAGACCAAGGATGGAAAAACAACAACAACATGTGTTTCCTTAGTTCTGGGATTTAATTACATAGTTGTGAAGCAGTATTGGTGCTGAAAGTTGAACAATCTACTGGAAGTGCATCTGCACTGTAAACACAAGTGTTTGGACAAACTCAGGAAATATCCTGTTTAAACCAAGATGTTGTCTTTGCAAAGCCATCCTTACAACCAGGTGCAACTGCTTGAACTTCCAACAGGAAGCAATGCTGAAGTTTCAGCCCTCCTGGGCTCTCTTTGTGGGCAAAGGACATAATTGCTACTCTGCGCTGAATATCTTTCTTCCAGACTGTTGAAAACAGGAGTGGACATCAAGCTGCTACGTCAAGTACAAAGAAAAGATGATGCTTATATACATCGTAGAGAACTGTAAATACAAACCTCTGTTAAAATACCAATGGTCAGTGAAAAACATCAGAGTACAGTGTGTTTTGATCTTTCATCCGCCCACTTTTAAAAGTGGGGCTTGCAAAATCTAGGAGGGGCCTGGAGAGACTCTAGATTTACAATTGATTTGCAGACTACAGAGAGTGCTTCCCTAGAAGAAGATGGCTGAACTGGTGGGTAGATTATATGGTATTATATCTTGCTGAGGTCCCTCAAGCTATGTGACCTCACTCTCCTCCACACACCCCACCATCCCCGTATTTATCCTCCTATGACCAGGGACTCCCCAATCCAGAGTTGGCAACTTTACTGAAAAGGGAGAAGGGTCTAGTTGGGCATTCAAGCTCTATTTGTATAGGTCTCTGAATCACTACCAGTTGGCAGCTGTGCTTCGGTAAACTGAGGCCTTCAGTAAATAAAACATGTTCATTTCCTAGGACGGTGATCCAGTGTAGAGTTCAGCAGGAATAAGAGAGATCAATAAGTTTCAGCACCCTGAACTTGGTGGTCGGATTGCGTCCATAGTAAATCTTAATCAAGTTAAATTGGAAGGTGATGTATTAAAAGTGTTGGAAATACTTCCTTATCTGAACAACATAGGAACAGAAACGTGCTGCTGATATGGGTAATTGTAGCCTGAAGTTACAGTTTCATTCAACAAGTCTTATCTCCTTCACTCCTATTTCCATTCTGAGTTGATATACTTGGACTTATCCCTCCCCCCAAAAAAATACTGCATACAAATGTGCAGGGACTGGGTAACCACCATCTAATATAGATTATTTAAAATATTTTTTCCCCAGCTTGAAAGGTAACTGGTCCATTTGCAAAGAACCTTTGTTCTCAAACTACAGGTTCTAGATTGAGGAGGCCAACATGCCCACACCTCATTCTATTTGTTACACTGTAGTTGCTCCAGAATAGGGTGTTGTCAGCCTGCTCTCTGTTGTGCCATGGTTTGGTAGCACCAGGGCTGATGGACAGAGGGTGTCGATGCAGCTATTGACTGACTCCAGTTCAGGAAATAACTGTAGCCACTGCTAGCAGTATTTTTGTAGTTGAACAAGATAGGAACATGAGAGCTGTTTCTGCACTAGAGGCTTCGTGCCAAGCTGCAGGCCAGAGTTTGAGCGAGGACAAGTTGCCTCACTTCTTCCGCATGGGTGAGCATTTGGCCCAGCACACCTCATCTGCCCCAGATTTGTGTTCCCTCACGGGAGCCAGGGCAGCAAAGTTCACAGTGTGGAAACAATCCAAGAATGCACAGATACAAATGTAAAATTTTGTAGGTTTTCAGCTATCCAGATTACAATCAGCATTTTAGATTGACTGTAAAAGGTACAGACATCCAATACAGGTTTTGGAGCACAGGGCTAATGGATCCTCCTTGACACACCCACCCCATTAGGAGATGAGCTGCCACAATTACACCAGTTGAAGATTTCAAATTAGTTTCAAAGGCAGCTTCATTTGGAGTGCATTGTAGTCATTAACCCTGCTTCAAAAAGTTTCAGTGAATCTATTATTTGAGTATAAGACTCACAAATTGACAAAAGAACAAAGACAATTTCTGTTGTATCTGCCAGAAACCAGGAAAGGAGGAGATGATTGGTGCAACCAAAGATATTTTCATTCCTATTTGAGAAGTTTTTTTTTCTTTTCTCTCAGGGACACAACTTTTGGTGGATTTCCTAATGCAATGAAACTTTAATTCAGATATTAAAGACTCCATTGGGAAAAAATGCTATACAAATTACTTCTAAATCTGACGTTTGTTACCTTATGCACCTTCACTGAAGATGTGAGAGGGGAGGTAACATGGTACAGCCTACTCTTGTCAGATCTCAAAGGTTAAGCAGGGTTGATTGGAGACCACCAAGAAAGACTCTACAGAGGAAGGCAGTGAGTGACCACCCTTGCTTCTCACTTGCCTTGAAAGCCCCTTGCTAAGTTATTCATAAATTGGTTGCAACTTGACATCACCTAGGTATGAATAGGCTGAAAATGTCTCCAAATCTGGAATACTTAAGACCATAGTATCTCAACAAGCCCCATGGCCTTTTCCATTTTAGAGTCCATGACATTTGATAACATTATCCCATGTGACCTAAAGTTTCCAGTGCTATTGGAACAATACAGGAAGGGGAAAAACAAAACAAAACACTGCATCCATTCTCCAGCCACTAAGACCTATTGTGCCCAAGTGTTTTCCCCTGTTTTCACCATGCATGTCCATCTGGTTTTCTTTCTTGTTCTGCATTGATTTTTCTCCCTTCAGCGATGAATTTACTTTCTGAAGCCTGTTTCCTTGTTTTTTTTCCTGAAAACTTATTTTACCTCTGTTTTGTTTCAAAGCCAAAGGTAATTCACAAGCATACAGATTCCCTCAGATTTACCCACACCATTTTTCATCACTCAAAGGTGATTCTTTGTCCACATCAAGATCATGCTTACCACTCTGCACCTTCTGTCACACTCCCCCCTTCATTTGTGTACATATTTCTTTTTCTCTTCATTAGATTAAAAAAATTGTTTGACAAGGCAATATGAGATTAATCTTGGATCGCTGGGAAAAAATTAAACGATGGGGACAGAATACAAATCCCAACATAAAAACAAAAGGAATTGCTATGCAATTGTTCTACTACAGCATCAGCCCAAATACTCCCCTGTTTTTCCAATTTAATGACACAAAACTAAAAAAAAAACAACTCTCCACAGCTGCTGCCATAGGAGTCTTCTCTCATACAAGTTGCAGTCCTGTGCAAAGTATGGTAGAGTTCCACTCAACTTTGCACAAGTGCATGCACACACACACACACAAGGCCAATAATTACCGCTTGCAATGGCAGTGTCAATGCACACTTTGTACACTCAACTTCTTCCCTCATAGCATGAGACTCTGTGACTCTTTCCCGTTTTTCACAGTGGCTGGCAACACAGCAGAGAATCCCTCTAGTGCTCTGCAATATCAAAAATGGGGCTTCAATGCTGCCTGTTGGTTTCAAATAAAGGCTTGCCAGTTTCAACATTGCCTTTTTGTTCCCTTTTATGCCACGAACCAGTGCCAAAATGCAGGTACAAAACCTGAACCACAAAGATTAAAATGGGAGATGCTTGCTGGATGCTACTATGCAGCCGTGATAAAGCAATTCCATAAACTTTAAATAAAAATTTTTGGAGACACCCCTTCATCGGTCACAAGTGAAGTTCCACACCAATTTAGAATAAATACACTGGAGGAAAAAGAATGCTGCTTAAGGAAGACGCAGATTCCAAAGAAAAGATTAAAGGCTGACTGCTCTGAAAATCTGCAGTAAAATGTATGTACATTATGCACCTAGGACAGGACCGAAGAGGCCCTTTGGCATATCCTCTTTCTAGATTATTGAAAATTATTTACCTGTCACTTCTGTTTCTTTTTGGGAATGAATATCCAATTGCTTTCCCCTGACTGTTCTTAAATGAAAGAGTCCAGGTTTCTTGCTGTTGGCTATTTTAAAATTTAAGGTGAAGCCTAATTCTGTTAATTTGCTTTCTGCTCGAAGGATCTATCTATCTATCTATCTATCTATCTATCTATCTATCTATCTATCTATCTATCTATCTATCTATCTATCTATCTATCTATCTATCTATCTATCTATCTATCTATCTATCTATCTATCTATCTATCTATCTATCTATCTATCTATCTATCTATCTATCATCTTCTGTCTGTCTGTCTGTCTGTCTGTCTGTCTGTCTGTCTGACTGGTGGTGAGCTTTACACATCTCATGAAAGGTTTAATAATATCTAATTTAAAACTGCCTGGTTGAGTTTTGACACATATCTCTGATGCTCCCTCTTCTGCAGTGCAGAAACTGATTAAAAGGCTGACGCTAATTTGAATGGGAAAAAAAAGATGGGGAGGGGAGAGAGAATAGACTGCACCTGCGCAAGGCTAGGATTTGGAAAGCCACCTGGAGATGTTCCAAATGTGCATTTTCATAATAATTAGTGCACCCTACATCTACTTAGCATCTCATAAATAACCATCAAGCAGTAATTCCATAAATTGTCTTACACTACGCTGCCAAAGATTACAGGAAAAGCAAAGTGTGATATTTATTTTAAAGATAAGATGCAGTTGTACCTTTTAGTCCAGTGTGTGTGTGTGTCTCTGTGTGTGGGGGAATAGTCTCATATCTAGGCAAATATATTTATTTTATATAGACACTATTACTAGCTGGTGAACTATTCAGAATGACAAGTCCATTAAGAAGAAGAAAAGTTTTTTTTTTCATTCCTTGCTTTTGACTAACCAAAGAAGTCTCAAGGCAACTTACAATCCTCTACCCATCCTCTCCCCACAACAGACACCCTGTGAGGTAGTTGGGGCTGAGAGAGTTCTGACAGAATGGTTCTGTGAGAATAGTTCCTGCAATAGTTCCTGTACCCTATCTTTGTCTGCAATGGGTCTCAAGGCTTACTTAATTCTCCTCTCCATTATTTTGTCCCCATGAACAGCCCTGTGAAGTAGTTTAAGCTGAAACTGTGACTGGCCCAAGGTCCTGGCCCAATGAGCTTCTATATCAGAATAGGGATTGAAACCTGGGTCTCCCAGATCCTAGTCTAAATCTCTAACTACTATACCACACTGCCTCTTTTGAGGCAGCTGCAGTTGAACTGTAGTGAATAGCTGGGGCTGGGTGAGTCATGGAATTTACTTAGTAGTCAGTTTGTTTGGTGGCTGCTGCCCGTCCTGGCTTCAATGAACAGTGCCTCAAAGGGTAAAACAGCCTTGCTCCTTCTTCCTGACCCTTACAAACAAAACAAAAGTTTGAGGGTTGCCATACTATAGTGGTTGCTGAACAACAGCCCCTGAAGTAATTTGTTTCTTAAAGCTACAGGTGCAGCTTCTTCTATTTCAATGACTTTTACCCTACATATTTCTTCAGGGTTTTTCCCCTCTGCAAACTGGCAACTTTTTCTGACTCCAGAAAGAGCTATCTTGGCTGTTCATGGGTCTAATCTCCAGATTTAAGAATCTACAGATGGAGCCATGTTGCAAATTAGACATATTGACAAGTGGGGAACCCACAAGGACTTGGGGGGGGGGTGTCTCTTCATTTCCTCTTGTATTCCCTTCCTTAATCTATTCCCTCTCTCTTTGTTTTTCATAGCGCCAATATCCTTTCCCCTGTCTCTGCTTCCATCTCTCCTTCCCTACTGTCAACAAATGGTAAACAGAAATTGTAAAGGTTTCCTTTGAGACCAGTGATTAAATTATTAATTAAATATGCTTGTGCCTTGCAGCCATTATTTCTGTAAAAGTTGCAGAGTGCATTGTACTCTGTAGAAAAGTTTGTTTTTAAGTCATTAGTACACCCAAAATCAATGTTTTAAAATTCCTGTGGTGATGAACCTGATATCATTGCCACAAGTCAAAAAGAATCTGCAAGAAACATACTATTCAAGCAACATCAAAAACACAGCTTAGATATTTAATCTTTTTAAAAATGTCCAATATGAATGATGGCTGACTGTATTTGATCTTGAGCATCTGTTCTCCTAAAAGCTGAAAAGTTGCCATAAATAAGACTGTTGTGTGTAGCTGTACTGGTCTATGGTAGTCCACAACTTAGGTAGCAATTTCTAACTGTTGATAGGAAAATGTTTATCCATAGACTTAAAAGAAAGGGGCGAAATAGAGATAATACCTTAAGTAAACCAAGAGAACAACTATTAAATGCAAGAAGTTGGATCGGACCTTCATCTTCTGCTATGCGAGGAGTCTTGCTGAAGGGCTTCTTGCTATGATCTTCAAAATCTCTATGGTAGCTTTTATACATAAGGACAGGGAAAAAGTACTAAAATATTTATTTATTTCCACATCTATGGGTAGAGGTGGGCACAAACTGAGAAAATTCAGTTTGTGGTTTCTGGTTGAACCATGAACTGAGCCACAAACATAATTAAACCAAGAGCTTTCTTTCTTCATAAACTGAACTGGTTTGTGGTCCATAGCTTCACAAACACCACTGAAAGGGACCACAGTGCCTTTAAATGGGATTTGCAGAAAGCCCAGAATTGGGAACCACTTACTTCCTGCTGCATAGGTGTTTTGGGTTGTCTTGTGCAGACTCTTTAAACTTTAAACAGTTGCCTTGCAGGTTGTCTTCTGCAATCTCTTTAAAGTTCTGTTTGCAAGCCACAAACAAGGCAAATTTCATCATGAATTTTGCTTTCTGGTTCAGTTCATGCCCATCTTTATTTGTAGGCTACTTATAGTTTACACCAGTGGTCCCCAACCTTTTTATCACCGGGGACCGGTCAATGCTTGACAATTTTACTGAAGCCCGGGGGGGGGTAGTCTTTTGCCAAGGGACATCGCCGCCACCGCCTGAGCCCCTGCTCCATTTGCTTTCCCACAGTGCCACGCAAAGGGGAAGCCCCAGCTATGGCGGCCACTGAAGAGCACCAAAGGTGACCCGGCGGTAGAGTGGCAGGGCAGCCCCCAAGGCAGCAGTCAGGGAGGAGGACGAGGAGGAGCTGTGGCCCAATACCGGTACCGGTACCGGTCCCCGGACCGGAGGTTGGGGACCACTGGTTTACACCATGTTTTCCTCCTCAATTTTATCTCACAGCAGCCACCCTCTGAGGTCACTTTGAAAGAGCCCGACAGTCCCAAGATCATCCAGTGAGCTTCAAGCCATGGTAGGATTCTGAACCTGGGTCTCCCAGATCTTAGTCTGACACTACACCACACTAGCTCTCATGCTTCTCTCCATATCTACACATGCCTAATGTGTTTGGGGCAATGTTTTTCAACATAATTTTCAGATTGCAAAAGCCAATTTGCATCCAATATCAAACAATAATTAAGATCTTTGTTCTTATCGATTGGGAAGGAAAGCCACCACGTCATGTTGCTTGCAATTATTTTATTTTGTCTTTTTTTGCCATTTGAAGGACTAGTAGTTCTTTTCTAAAGTCCTCCTTCTGCTGGCTAATTACAGTCTTTTGGCGTTTGCTCCGTCCCTCAATGGCTTTCACTGTGTGGCACCGCATCGGTTCTTTTCTTGATTTTCTCAGCTTCAATTATATTGCTAATAAAAGCTGATTTTCTTCTTGGACTCCAGACTATGGGAAGCACGCAATTAAAAACCTTCAGGGATCCTTCTTTTAATTCAAAAGGGAGTCCTGCAGTAGCCACACATGCACACACAAAATCTCAGAGATTGCATCAAAATGTCAGCATTAGGGCAAGTTCAAGTCTGAGAATGTGATTGCCACCCCTGGGAGAGTATTCAAACGTATCTGGGGGCCGACTGGTTTCTTGGATAGTTTCATTTTGCATTTTATTTCACAGTCAAATTACTGTGAGATTCAGTGCCAGGAGACAACAGTTCAGCTATTCCCATTGTTTTTTATCATGACATATAAAATACGCAAAGAACTCCAAGATTATGTGGTTTTATATGCCGTGTGAAATAATAAAAAAAAAGTCTTATGGGTAAAATGTTGTTTGATAGTGTCATGATACAAAATAAGCATTGCATTTCCATAAAATGGGTGGGAAACCAATATGCACTCAGCTGGCCTCTACCCCACTCCACCCCCAATCCCAAGGAAATTAGATTTGTTCCCCAGAGTGACATTTGAGGAATATTTAGAGCAGGTAAAGCATGCACTGGAAGCTTTAGGCCTTTGATTTGTTCCCTGTTTGTACAGAAGAAATGGCTTCTGTTAGTGGTGCACCAGAAATGGTTAAAAGTGTCAGAATAGGAGCTGCAAAGTGAACAAACCAGTCAGTCCTAGAGGAGATCAGCCCTGACTGCTCCTTAGAAGGCCAGATCCTGAAGATGAAGCTCAAATACTTTGGCCACCTCATTAGAAGGAAGGACTCCCTGGATGAAGAGCCTAATGCTGGGAGCGATCGAGGGCAAAAGAAGAAGGGGGCGACAGAGAATGAGGTGGCTGGGTGGAATAACTGAAGCAGTCAGTGTGAGCTTAAATGGACTCCAGGGAATGATAGAGGACAGGAAGGTATGGAGGATCATTGTCCATGGGGTCACGATGGGTAGGACATAACTTCTCAACTAACAACAACAGGAGCTGAGAGATCCAGGTCTGAGTCCCCATTTATGCCATGGGAGCTGGCTGGGGAACCTAGGCCACTGCTGCACAGGGTCATTATGAGAATATATGGAGGAGAGGAGAAGGATGTTAGCCACTGTGGGTCCCCACTGAGGGGAAGCTGAGGTATAAATTAATTTCAGGACAGGAGGGAGTGAAATGGACATCCATAATGGCTCACAACCATTTAAACCGAATAGCGGATGGGCAGACTCCCTTCCAAGCAAGAGGATTCAAGACTGATGAGTGGGATAGCTTGCAGCCATTTCAGTCTCCCAGCAGAGTAGGTCTACAGGTGGAATGGCTGAGCCCATCTGCTATTAGACTGAAATGGCTGTGAGCCACTTTGCCAGTCTGCTTTGCTTTCCCCCTGCTTGGTGGTGAAATGGATGGGTTAAGCGCCTCGCAGCCATTTAAACTGCTGATGGGCAGACCTGATCTGCTCAGCTGTTAAGTTTAAATGGCCCCAACAACCAAACCACATCATACAAACGTCTGGTAAATGTTTGGGGAAGGTGCCTTCTCCGAACATCAGTTCGGGGCTATGAACCAAGACAAGACTGTGCCATGTTTTGGCTCATGAACTGGTTCCTGCTCATTCCATCATTTCTGGGATTCACAGATGGGATATCAGATGTGGCATATTGGTTAAGAGTAGTATCGGGAAGACCCAGGTTTGAATCTCCTCTGATGCCATGGAAACTCGCTAGGTGACCTTGAGCCAGTCACAGAGTCTCAGCCTCCTCTATCTCACAGAGTTGCTGGGAGGACAGAGTTGCTGGAGGAGAGAAGAATGAGATATGCCACTCCCCCACACCCAAAGAGACACCCCTCCTTCCTTTTTGTCACATTCCTTGATCAAGCAGCCACAGGCAACTAGGGATGCTGGTGAGAGATCCACAAGGAAGTCCTAGGAAAGATAGTTCTTTGCCTGATCTTATGTAGAACCATTACCCATCAGAGTAGCCAGGATTGAGATGGAAGGACCAGAGGTCTGATTCCAAGCACGTACAATGAAGGTCAATTCAGCACAACACAAACCAAGAGTGGTCTGATTTCAGAGTTCAAGTGACAAATATTTCATTTGAGCAGACTTTCATACAGTGAGAGTGGGCATTGACCTGTGAATTAGATGGTTCCCTGGGATTTCTTTCATCCGCAAGCACCAGTTTTCTCAAGAGTGTGAATTCATACAATTGATTTGCCTCTGTGGGAAAACAGGATGCTGGATGGGAAGGACCTTTGTTCTGATTCCAGCAGGGTTCTTCTTGTGTTCTTGCTTCACTCCTATTTATTCTAACAGCAATAACCATGAGGTGGGGTGGGGAGTGAGGAAGAGAAATCTTGATTTCTAGCAGTAAGGAATTGGTTTGAGTTGGGGATGAGAAAGTAGTTGCCTTGCATATTCCCATGATTTTAATATAACAGTGACAGCATTTACCTAATAATAATAATAATAATAATAATAATAATAATAATAATAATAATAATAATAATAATAATAATAATAATAATGCTCAAACTGAATATAGAGACCATGACAATAGATTTGAAGCTTTGTTCCACTGGAATCATTGCAAGAAGTATGGCTTACTATCAATCAGAAATTAATGGGAGCACAAACCAGACCAGATCATGGAGAATGAGGAAACAAAGATTCTTTGGAACCTGCAAATGCAGATAAACACCTGGAACATAACACTCCTGATATCATAATTATATTTAAAAATGAGAAATAGGCTTTGGATCATAGACACTGCAATTCCAGGAAACAACAGAAGAAAAAGGAAAAAAGAAAGAAAGAAAGAACAGGAGAAGATCAGAAATGCCAAGACCTACAAATAGATTTAGAGCACCTCTTTGAGAAAAAAGGTTGCTAGTTGTCACTGGAGCCCATGGTGTAGTGCCTAGAAGTCTAAAAAAATTGCCTGGGAATCCTGGGAATTGAGAAACTAACACCAGTTCCGTTCCAGAAGACATTGTTGCTTGGAACAGCAATAATCCTGCAAAGATGTCTCTGCAATTTCCAAGAACTTGACTACATCTCAGAACACCATTTACCAGTCAGATGATTAATAAGAAGAATAAGAATGTTGTCAGAGTACTAACAACAGCAACAATAAATAACACCCTATGATGTGCTTATTTGATCTCCCTTATCTTCATGTTTTGCATTATTGCAGAAACGTTTAAATCCACCCTGAGGACTATTAAGATATGCCCTCTTACATATAAATCGGAAAGTCTTATGCAGGCATCAAAAGGCTGTAAGGAAAATGAACAGCAAAGACATGCCCCCTCCTTCCCAATCATATTCCGTTGACTGTCTCTAAATAAGCATCTTATAAGATATAGCAATATGCTAGATTACTTCCCTAGTAATAATCTTCTGACAAGCTTTCTGGCATTTGTTTTGAGTTTTACATATATTTCCCTTTATGCTTACGAGATATCCTGGAGGCATAATTCTCATCTCCAAGTTTTGCTTCCAGATCTGTCCTTCAGGTTTGGTATTAACCTATTTCCAAAATCAATGCCTTTGGGCTGAAGGTGTCAAGTTTGGGAAGGGGCAACAGAGTAGGAAAGGGCCTCAACTGATGTCCTCCTAACACTGAGATATATATACTGAAGCAGTCGGTGCAAACTTAAATGGACTCTGGGGAATGGTAGAGGACAGGAAGGCCTGGAGGATCATTGACCATGGGGTCGCGATAGGTCGGACACAATTTCGTATACACACACACACACACACACACACACACACATACATTCAAGAATGTGGAATGTTGGCAGAGTACTTAACACTACAGCAGAGCACGACCTGATTAAAGAGTAAATAAAGGTTTATTTAGAAACTAATATACTTGATAGGAATGAAGAGTGACAGAGGGGACATCTCTAGCTGAGAGAAGGCATGAGCTTGAATATCTAGTTTTATTTTGGGAGATCTAGACAAATGTTCCTAAATATCTCAATGTGTTAGATTAATATCCTGTTGTTGAGATTGTTACAGGACATTCTCCCAAATCCCTGTCTGTCCAGAAAATAGTTGATCCATGTCACAAAACTCCACAATGCCACAACAACTAGCTGGAATGTATCTTACATAAATGGGTGGCCTTTCCAGAGAGGAGCAATAAAGTTCAATACTAAGTACTTCTATGAAGAATCCTACTCAATTCTCTACTTGATGGTGCTTATTCTTAGCAGAATATCTTCTGAGGGTTGTCACCTTCTTCTGGAATTCTTCTGGAATTTCAAATAATCTTAAAACTACAGAGATAGGGATGCCAATCACCAGGTGAGACCTTGGGATCCCCCAGTTTTACACCTCATCTCCAGGTGACAGAGATTAGTTCCCTGGAGAAAATGGCTGCTTTGGAGAGTAGCCCCCATAGCCTTATAGTCCACTGAGGTCCTTCCCCATACCTGAACTGAGAGACAGTGTGTGGTAGTGGTTAGTGTCAAAACCTGGGAGACCCAGATTTTAATCCTCACTCTCTCATGGAGTGAGAGGCTTTGGGCCAGTCAAATTCTCCTAGGTGGTTTTGGGCCAGTCAAATGCTCACTTCACAGGGTTGTTGTGAGGATAAAATGGAAGAGAAAGGAACTATGTAAACCACTTTGGGTCCTTTTTGCAGAGAAAGGCAGAGTATAAACTCGTCTGTTCCATTTTAGAGCTCTGTTCCTTTACATTCTTGCATCACTTGGCTCTCTGGTCTTCCACTGAGGTCTCAATCATCAAGGGAAGTCAAGCGTGTGTGAACCACCCCCACGAGTGAGGCTATGACTCTGGTTTCTGGTAGCCTGTCCAACACTTGTTTGTCCTGCTTTATCAAACAAACAGTTTGATATAGAAGAAATCTCTCCCAGAAGGGCTGTTTAATTAAGAATAACTTGCTCAGCTTTGGAAACATTAATTATCTCAAGGTTTTTGCAACTTGATTATTTTCTGATGGGAAAGAACTTCCCAGGCAGACCTATTCAAATCAGGATTTCTTTTGTTTTGTTTTAGAGAGCCAGGAAAAAAAAAAGATTTCCCAGGGGATATACACAGAAGACTTTAAGAAAGCAAAGCAGAAATGCCTGGAGTAAGAGTGACAGTTTGAAACGGAGGATTTGCAGCATGAAAAATACTTGATTTCCCCTCCCACACCCCTCAAGTTACTGCATAACTGCTTGAAGAGAATAGGAGAATTCGATGGTGTCAAAGAAAACGAGGATTGTTGCCATTACATTTTCAAATGAAATAGTTATGCTTAACAGAAAATAGTAGGCCGTTTCTGTAGCTGTTGGTTTCTATTCAAACACACAAGTAGGCATCTTGGGTCCCATCCAACTACTCCTAAGCATTTTTTCTGTTTCATTACCATAGTTATTTGAAATAGAAATCTGTATATAAGACAAACCCTCACCCCCCCCAACCCCAGGAAGCCAACCCATAGAAACAGATGACCATGAATTTAAGGCAACCTCACCCCCACCCCCCCACACAAAAATGTGATAAAACCCTAATGGCACCTTAAAGACTATGGTGAAGGGAGGGAGCTTATCTAGGTCTAATACCACAGATGTCAATTTCCAAAGTAGATTTGCCAACACACTTGAAAATGTGAGGGTGAACTGAGGGAGGCTGGAGGCTGGAGAGGCAAAAAACACAGGATGGTATTGGGCCATCCAGTCCGTCTTCCAAAGCAACTATTTTCTCCAGAAGGTATGGAAGAGATATTTTCAATAAATAAAGTATGATAAATAAATAAATAAATAAATAAATAAATAAATAAATAAATAAATAAATAAATAAATAAATAAATAAATAAATAAATAAATAAGTATCTATGAAGTCTGGAAATTGTCATTCTTGGGGGCCTTGAGGTCCTTCCCCCTTGGAGGTTGGCGACCCTAGTGACAACGAAGCAGATTTTGCTCTGCTACTTCAGACCAACTCACCTGAATCTACCAGCAAGGAATTGAGGAAGTGTTTAGCCCAAGCATGGGTGTCTTGGGCAGCAACCCTTACATTGTAGAACACCATGTCAGAGGCAACTAGGAGGTCACTGACCTTTCTGTGTTTTTGAAAAATCATGTAAATCCACTTAAGAATGGTATTTGAAGAAGCACAATTATATTTGCACCCAGATTTTTTTTTTTTGAGAAACGTAGACCGGACTGATATGCTGTTGGGTTTGATGTTTTATCATCTCTGCGTTTTTTACAAAATATAGCTTGCCTTTTTTTCACTGAAACTCAATGCAGATTGCCCAGTGCAAATTGATACAATCAAAGCCATGTGAAATCTAAGTAAGCATAGCATAAGAGATGCAATAGAAGTTTGGCTCCTTCTGGTCTGTCACAATGTCCCCACAAGTCAGCTGTAACTTGATACACATGCCTTTTATGCATTGAAAGTCGTTCTTGCCCAGAGGCAGCACCAAGACTTTCCCCAAAAGCCCAGTGGACAGAAGGCAAGAGCTGGTTGTCATTTTTGGACCTTTTCCACACTGGGAATTCAACCCGACTCACCACTTGTGTAGGATCGGGCTGAATTTCCACTTCCTGTTGATGTCAACCCTGGTCTGGGGAGGTCCCAGCCCTCAGTTGGCCTTTTTCGCCATGGCCTTCATTGGGATGTATGTCAGGACTGACCTGTCTGGAAGGGGATATCAGGCCACATGCAGCCAGCTGAGTGACCTTGGGCAAATCACAGTCCTGTTCTTACAGATCCGTTCTGTCAGAGCTCTCTCAGCCCCGCCTACCTCAGCCCCTACCAACCTCTGGCGAGAGGAAAGAAAGGCCACTTTTGAGACTTGTTCAGGTAGAGAAAAGCAGGGGTATAAAACCAACTGTTCTACTTCTGGTTCCAGAGTTTACCATGCCATGGTGTTGACAAATGTGTATTCAGTTTTTTTTAAATTCTGCAACATCAACAACAACAAGCCTTTAATAGCATATAAAAGTACAATATAAGAAGGGAAAGTGCAAAAGGATTCACTGCTAGTGAGAACAAAACAAAGATCATGCTTTAGGCATAATACATTCACGATTTCTCATGGCAAGATGTAAAAACTTTGCTACTGGTTCAATTATATCAGGGGTCTGGGATGTCAAAAGAAAATTCTGCAAAAACGGTATTGACTGCATAGCTTATGTGATGACCGCATCAAGTTTCCTTTTGTAGCAGTGTTTTGTCTACACTAAGTAGACAAATTTGGGGGCTGGAAGGCATGATTTTGGGGCTGGAAGGCAGGAGGTGCTGCTGCTGCCGCAGCAGCAATGGCGACAAGATGCATGCAGCAGTGGCACAGATCATGCAGCAGTGGCGGAGCAGCAGTGGGGCAGTGTCCTCCCTCTCTCCCTTCCTCCCTCTCTCTCTCTCTGGCCTCACCTCGCTTCCCACGCACCTCTCTGTTGAGCCTCCAGCGCACCTGCGGGCCTTTGTGCACCTGCATGGCGTTGGCTCCGACTGGCTGGCCGCTGGTGGGACAACTTGGGGGGCCACGCGGGACCCGGGGTGAGGACCAGGGAAGTGGGTATGTCCCAGGATTTTCAGGACAGATGGGCAGCTTAGTCTACACACTTCATAGGCATCTGGTTTCATCCAGGACAGTAAAAGGCAGGCAGAATTGAGAGCTATGGCAAACTATGTATCTACAGTGTTAAATATAAATGTGGCAATTAGAAGGAAAAAAAAGAAGAAGAAAAAGAAGAAGCAGCAGCAATGGGACAATTTCTGTGTCGCCTCTTTGGAAACCAAACAAGCTATTTTGGAACTCCAATATCTGGAGGGAATTTCCGATGAAGCAACTATAAGAAGCACCCCCAAATTACTGGAAGCAGAAAACCTTTTCCTTGACTTTGTCACATGTAAGCCTTCCATCTTTCTTTACCATCAAAGAAGATTGCATGAGGGTTTTGACGGAAATAAAATTAAGCCGATGCAATGTACTCCAGTTCCCATAACTTGCTGGAGGGACGCGGGTGGGGGTGGACTGATTCAGCGGAATGAAATTTTCTATTCCAGTTACATTTTATTAGACGGGTGAGTCACTGGACCTATACCATATAAGAGGGTTAGTGGAAAAAAGCCAGATACTATATTTTGGTACTCTTGGTGTTTGTAATTTGATGGGTTATATTTCCCACAACTCTCTCTGGCCATTTATTGGACTATAAATGGATTAAAGGCTATGTGAATCGAGTCTAATGGGCAAAGTATTTTAAAAAATATATCTATATCCTATCATCTAACAACTCCCCCCTCCCCTTCCCCCTCCCTCAAAAGGTCAATGCTCCTGGGTGATGCTAATACGAAAAGAAGCAATTTGAAGCCAGTGTCTTCTTACAGGTCTCCTTTTTTATATTAGTTCCTTGATATTATTTCGCTAAATCAATTGTCACTTCTTCTTCTCCAGTTAGTGCTATAGAGACAACAATTCTGAGATAGAGGTAATCACTATTCGCTCTTGTCCGTATCGCAATTGGTTATTCAGTTCCAGTGACATGGCAAGACAATTGCTTCTGTCCACATTCATTACAGACAATTGGAGTGTTCAGGAGAAAGTGAAAGGATGTTTGCAGACAATAACCATTGTTGGGCGCTGCTAACCAAAGGCGAAATTGCTCCTGCAGAACTTTGCATGGAAACAAAGAACACCGCAGTCTGAGTTTACTAACTTGGGTGAAATTTCGAAGTTCAGATGGAGAAAATCCAGGCCAAAACTTCAACGGTACCTGTAGAAACAACATCAAACAGACAAACAAAGTCTATAAGCACTGATCAGGCAATACTTTGTGTGGGACTATTTCCTACTTAGATGAAAGTACATACCAATAGGAGCCACAATCTACTGTTGGGGGCCCCAGTTTTATTGTGTTTGTGGACACTTTGGGGATTTTGAGTATGGAATAGGAACTATCACAGCATGGCTACTGGTGCAAGTAAAAAAAAAAATTGCCAGGCAGCTGCAAGCCAAGAATCATCCCATGATGAAGTCACCTGTCTCTAAATGGGTGCTACCTGTAGAAACAAAAATGATGCCCTCTTGGGTTCTTCTGAAATACTTCCTGCTCCGCTGAGATAGAGGAAAGCCAGGATCTTAGCTTGGGAAAGAGTTACTTGGTTATATAAGCAAATAGATGCCAAGAAACTGTTTTGGGAGTCCATCTTGACAACCATGGGTGTGTCACACTGAGGATCACTAATCTGCTGGAATATTCTCATGTGCATGTCCCATTGTTACAGATGTTCAAGTACTTTAAATGGGCCTTTCATTGTAGTTTTGGCTTAAAGCCAGGGTTCTGAGCCTTCCTCAGTCTGCGGGACTTTTGGAGTTCTGCGATAAGGTAGCAGGTATCATTATGACATGGCTACCATGGGAAAAGGACCAATCACAACTGTTGGGAGGTTTCCAGGAAAGCTATCTATGTTGTATGTAGCTGTTTCCTAGCAGTCATTCCCTGAAGATGAAGCATACCTGCAGGGGTGGACTGGCCTTTGGTTGCTTTGGCCCAAGAGGCTGGTGACCCAGCATGTTCTCCATGGAAGAGTAGGGATTCGGACCTGGATCTGCCAGACCCTGATGCTACATTTTAATCATTACCTCATGTGGGCTTTCAGTTCTGGGCTATGTATAATGTATTAGAAGAATCATGGGGCAAGAGGTGGGGGAATGAACCTTTTTGGCATAACACCAATGCTGTGTTGTCACTGCCAGCTTGACCTGGAATTGATGTGATCACACCTGAGGGCAACACTCTAGCATTTGCCCCAAAATCTGTGGTTTAAATGTAGGGTTTGGGGTGAATGCCACAGCATGGCACCAGAAGTGACATCATAGGGTCTTCACAATGCCAATCACCGTCGCTCATTTTCATAGCACCCTTTACCCCCGCCCAGTTGCTAGGTAAGAATTGGCAGACAGAGGGGTCAGAGGTCAGGAGATATTCTGCTGCAGTGCAAGACCCATTCTTATTATGTTGGGTCGATGTTACATTTGTCTATGGCTGCTGCCAGTGCTGCAAATGAAACATGACAGCTTTCAGTAGGTATTATTTCTGAAGCATAGTTCAAGTGCAAATAAATAAATAAAAGAAAAAAGAAAAAGAAAATCACAGAAGTGCCTGTTTAGTCAGGCTTATTAAGTAGTTCTCCAACTTAAAAAAAAAGGAGAAGCTCTGTTTAATGACAGGAAAAATCTGAGATGCAGTAATTTCCACCTTATCCAACATCACATTTTAGGCAAATTAAGTATGCTTCAAAGTCCACCCCTGTCAACTTAAGAACATCTTTAAGCATTGTTCGGCTTTTAGGTTCCACCGTGTCATTTCTCTTCTGTCCCTTGCTCAGTATTTTGTGAAATTACTCTTGTTCCAAGAGAAGAGACATATAGGAGGGAGAGAGAAAATATCTTCTAGAAAATTACATGCCTAGGCTGCAAGCCTTTTATATTAGTTCTCACACACAAAAAGCCACTTTAAACTCTTTGACATAATTGGGCACAATAGTAAACAGTGACCTTGAGGTAAGCTTGTTTTTCAGCTTTGAAGTCCTGTATAGCTGCGTGGCAGACGGCACTTTTAAAAGCTTAGAAGTGCTGTGTAAACAAAGCATGATAAAGGGTTAATTCTTCACAGAGCCAGTGAGCCTTGAGTGACAGGCTGTTCCAAGAGATTTGATTGGTTAGCATCAGCTGAGCAGAGAAAGACTTCTGAACTGGATGCTCAGATTTCAGCATAGCTGAGAAGAATAACATTTTTGAATTAATACCTAATTGAGAGCAGTTTAACACATATAGGTGAACTGGGGAAAGTTGGCAGGGATGAATGGGTAGTTAGAGGGAGGCTCCCATTCAGGCCAAGGAAAGTAAATAGATCAGAGAGAGAGAGAGAGAGAAAGAGAAATCCCCTACCCAGTCAAACAGGTAAACTGAAGAGTACAGAAGAGTGCAGAAATACCTCATCACCCTCTCCCATGTACTCTTCCAGCAACTAGGAATTTAGTTGATACTTCTCAACCTACTTTGCTGTCTGTGTTAATGGTAGGTGTGTATAAGTATCCCTAGCAAAAAAAAGTTAAGCAGGCTACTTCATTGTCAATTCAAAGGAAACACCCCAAATACTGCTTGGCTTCTTCTCTGCAAATTCCTAGTTCTGTTGGAACCTCTGCCTGTAGGATTTTCAAGGCAAGAGATATTCAGAGATGGTTTGCCATCTCTGTGTAACAACTATGGACTTCCATAGAAGTTTATCATCTAAGTCCTAACTAGGGTCAACCCTGCCAGATTTTCAAGAACTGAATATATCAGGCAATCCTGGGCCAACCAGGTTATCACAACATATGCAACCATCCAGTTCCAGTTCACAAAACAATCACATTATTGTCTTTGTCTTTCCCCGAGGAAAATGGTATTTCTGAAGTCCTAATATTCTCTTACTTTGGAGACTGGATTCTAACTAATACTAAAACAGCACCAGGAAGTTTCTCTGATCCATTTGTTTCATGTGTCTAGGAAAATGGACCATGAAATGTCTCAAATGGCATTTGAGACCCTCATTTCCTCTTGCTTCCCTGAAAAACTGTCAAGGTCCAGAACATATCCACCATGAGGAATAAGTATGTAGAAGCCAAATGAAACTCTATAATTATTTTCTTTTGCCTTCCCTGACTAGCATTGCCCCAGAAAATTATTCTCACCCTTGTCTTTAATTTCTCCTATCTGAACCATGAAGTAACCTGAAATAGAGCGATGGAAATAATTTAATATAATGATCCAGGAAATGAATGTTGCATTTCTCTGAAAATCCAATGGATGCCACCTTATTAATATCAAGATTGTTCATCAAGATTAATGATAGTACAATAAATGCTACAGGGAAAATTAATAACCGGTGGGCTGTTATTTGTTCTTGTGATACGTGCTAGATTATCATTGATACAATGAATTTGTTTGGGCATTAAAAGTATATATTGTTTGACTACTATGAAATGATATTTGAAATGCCAAGTCTATCACCTTTTATCACAAGTGTGTTTGTCCATATGTATATTCCTTTTCATCCTTGAACACCATTGTTTGTGAAGTTTCAGTCATTCTAAAATAACCTTCCCTTGAATTCATCTACTTAATCTGTTTAAACATCCACCACCAGGGGATTCTTTCTACCCTCTCTTTTTTCCAGAGTTCTCCAGCTCAACTATAGAGGGAACATAAAAGTCACCACCTTAATATTATCCTAGAGCCTCTTGTGGCGCAGGGTGATAAGGCAGCAGAAATGCTTGAGGCTGTCTGTCCATGAGGCTGGGAGTTCAATCCCAGCAGCCGGCTCAAGGTTGACTCAGCCTTCCATCCTTCCGAGGTCGGTCAAATGAGTCCCCAGCTTGCTGGGGGGTAAACGGTAATGACTGGGGAAGGCACTGGCAAACCACCCCGTATTGAGTCTGCCATGAAAATGCTAGAGGGCATCACCCCAAGGGTCAGACATGACCCGGTGCTTGCACAGGGGATACCTTTACCTTTAATATTATCCTAGTTTAGGTCTTTAAAAAAAAATGAGATGAATGCTTTTAAAATTCCACTTCATTCACATACTTCAATACTCAAATACACTTCTTCCGAACCATAACATTCCATAACATTCCTAACCCTGTAAATGCATCTTCCTTATCCTGTAATTTGAGTACATCAGATATAAAATCTAGTTAGTTAAGAATTGACTGTCACCACACAATCTGTCTTCCTTTTCTAATCCTTATTGTAAGGAGCTTGTGGGATCTACAGGGAATTTATGAGTGGTTCAGTCGAACAGGTTGAGCCTTTGATCACTGTGAATCAGTCTATTATACACAAGAATGAGAAGGCTCAGAATCGCTTCAAGAAGAGCTCAGAATGGCTCTAGCCAAGAGACCATCAGAACTGGAGGGAGATGATCCCTGCTCACAGCAGGCAAGAAGCATGAGAATACATGAACATATGATGCTGTTTTACACTGACTCAGACCATTGGTTTATCAAGGTTAGTATTTTGGACACTGGCTTGCAAAAATGTTCTCTGGTATGTTCTGGTTTTACAACCCATAATAATTACAAATATACAAAGTTCTTTGGTGTCTTGTACAGAGGTCTTCCATGTTGCCAGCTACATGAGCCTTTTAAGTGGAGATGACCATGACCAAACCCCACATTTTCTGTGTGGAACGTAGATGATTTATCACTGAACCTTGGCCCCATCCCTAGTTGTGCATGAGGAAGACACAACATTGACAATGGAAGGATAAGATGACCTGAAAAGACTTGTGGGAAGCATACCATTCCCCCTCCCCATCTTTTGCTTTCCCTATAACTTTTCCCCTTTTCCTTCTCTCCTGCCAGCTAACCTGTATTTATCTGCTCTCCTCATCTTCAGTTTTCCCTCTGTCCCTTTCCCAACAGCCTCTGCCCAGAAAAATAGTGGTCCAGTTGCATAGTGCCAGCATTCAAGCCAGGACCACTTGCATAGTAAGGAATCTGCAAAGACTTGCAGAGGATACTTTGCTTTCAATGGAATGCCTTGGAACAGGGGTAGTCAAACTGCGGCCCTCCAGATGTCTGTGGACTACAATTCCCAGGAGCCCCCTGCCAGCGAATGCTGGCAGGGGGCTCCTGGGAATTGTAGTCCACGGACATCTGGAGGGCCGCAGTTTGACTACCCCTGCCTTGGAAGATTAAAAAATTATCCTATTGGTTTTTGAGCGTTGTGACTTTATTGATGCAGGAGCCCTCAGGTTTGGAATTCCTTCTATAGAAGAAAAAGATTTGGTTTTATACCCTGCTAAGATGTCTTGAGCCTCTTGTGGCGCAGAGTGGTAAGGCAGCCGTCTGAAAACTTTGCCCATGAGGCTGGGAGTTCTATCCCAGCAGCCGGCTCAAGGTTGACTCAGCCTTCCATCCTTCCGAGGTCGGTAAAATGAGTACCCAGCTTGCTGGGGGGTAAACGGTAATGACTGGGGAAGGCACTGGCAAACCACCCCGTTTTGAGTCTGCCATGAAAACGCTAGAGGGCGTCACCCCAAGGGTCAGACATGACTCGGTGCTTGCACAGGGGATACCTTTACCTTTACCTTAAGATGTCTTAAAGCGGCTTCCTTTCCTTCCTCACCTCACAGCATTCACCTTGTAGGTGGGGCTGAAAAAAATTGTGGGAGAAGTGACTGGCCTTCTGAAAGAGTTCTGAGCGAACTGTGACAGCAGGCTTCATGTAGAGGATTAGGGAATTGAATCCAATTCTCCATACTTGTAACTATTACGCCATGCTGAGTTTCATAACATATGGGGTAAACTGTGGTTTGGTAGATTTGTTATATCCCTATGGTTTTATATGCAATTTATACTCTGATGGATATAATCACCATTTATCCATTAAATGGATAATGCAAATTTATGGATACACAAATAATGCTGAAAAGTGTATAGATTGCATCATAGAAATAGCTATGAGAACAAAAGAAATGGCCCCAAATCACAGGGTTGTTTCACAGAAAGGAGAAGTGAAGCGGAAACAAGGGATTTCATATCAAAACTACAGGGATGAGCTATCTGACATCATCCCTATATAACATCTGGAACTACTTAATAAAATACTTCCTGCCTTTACTATTCCTTTCCTTTTTAGTGAGAGATGGACAGAAAGCATTAGCGGAAGCTTGCTGATGTTTCAACAATCTATTTACAGTCAAATTGGTTAACAGAGTTCCTAATAACATTTTGCCCACGAATCCCTAAGGCTGTTACTGACACTCACCTAGAGTGAATTTTCAAGCTAATTTAAGATTCCATTTCAGGCGAAGCACCTGAGTAACCAGAAGTGAGGCTTCATCCACCTACGACTGTCGATTTCAGCTTTGTTGTTCTATTGCAATCATGGGTGACCAGATCCTCATATGTAGACATGGAAATTCAGTTGTAAACAACAGTTGCATGATAGCCAATAATGCATGGGTGCAATTGTAAGAGGGAAGCTGTGAAGCTCAAAAGGCCCCAAATGTTTCACAAGATCATATTCATTTTTTTTTCGCCCTGCCACCACTTGCTTGCAAGATGCTCAGGGCAGTGGTAATCATGCTTTATTTTACCACTGCACTAAACTCATGTCCCCTGAGTTTTAAAGCTCAGTAATAAAATCTGATAACTGTGACCTTGGTGTCTCTGGCTAGCCTGATCTTGTCTGATCTTAAAAGCCAAGCAGGGTTGGTCCTGGCTAGTGCTAAGGTGGAAAACTACCAAGGAAGTTCACAGCTTCTGTGGAAAGATAGGCAATGGCAAACCACCTCTACTCATCTCTTGCCTTGAAAATCCGACAGGATTGTCATAGGTCAGCCATACTTCCCACCACCTAAAACTTAGAATGAACATTTTGACTCAGAATTCTCCAAAGAATTCTGGTAAGATGAATGGAATTTCTCAATGACTCCCACACATGTAGAGAAATACCTTTTGACATCCAAAAAAGAACTTCCCTTGGAGCACTTCCTCTAGTATCTTGGCAGGCAATAGCCTCTTTCTTCTCCCCTTGCATTATTATATGTAGAATGTGATTTGAGAGTGCCTTCTTGCCAGATGTCCGAGATTCAGAAGAAATTTAAAAACAATAATCCCCATGCAATGTGCAAACAAAGAGAAATGTCACACTTGAAGAAATGGGATTTTTTCCTCCCAGCAGCCAACAGAAAAGAAAGGTGAGCTTTAATTCACATCTGAGGCATCTGAGAAACTGAATAGTTAGGAATGAAGCAGCAGAGAAAAAAGAAGCAAATGGATTTGACTGATACATTTTCTGCACCAAATGTCTATTAATAGGAAAATAAACAGGCAGGATAGAAAACTTTAGAAGACTGGGTCTTTTGATTATCTGAAACTCAGGGTGTTCCTGCAATAGCCTGCTTTGGTCAAAATAAATGCCCACTTTCTTCAGGTATTATGTTTATTTGTGTAGTGATGGCCTAGCTCAGATTTTCCTGGAATCTCAGACTAGCTGCTGCAGAAAACAGAAGGAAGGTTTCAAAAGGGCAGCCTCCAACTCTAGACTTTTCAACAAAATATAAATTGAAATATAAATGGATGGATGGATGGATGGATGGATGGATGGATGGATGGATGGATGGATGGATGGATGGATGGATGGATGGATGGGTGGGTGGGTGGATGGATGGATGGATGAGTGGATAGATAGATAGATAGATAGATAGATAGATAGATAGATAGATAGATAGATAGATAGATAGATAGACAGACAGACAGACAGACAGACAGACAGACAGACAGACAGACAGACAGACAGACAGACAGACAGACAGACAGACAGACAGATAGATAGATAGATAGATAGATAGATAGATAGATAGATAGATAGGCAGGCAGGCAGGCAGGCAGGCAGGCAGGCAGGCAGGCAGATAGATTTGTTCCCTAAAGCATTAAAGCGATTATTTTTAAAAAGCTTTAGAATTTCTATCCTAGCCCTGCCCCTTCTCTTTGCATCTCACATCAATTTCATTCTGCTCCAACAGTCCCCTCCTTTATTTGGTTTGCATATGGAACTGAAAAGAAACTCCCCACACACACACACACACACACACACACACACACTGGGGACACTGCTATTTTCCCCCTCTCCAATCCCCCTTTTAAGTCAGTACCTGCAAGGAACTAAACCTTGTGCAGCATCTTTTAAGCTTTCCCTTCATTGTCTTAATCATTTTTTATGCTGAGAATATCAATATTCTCATTTTCTGGACTCATGCTGCTTGTAAAATAAAAATAATCATAATTGGAAAAATGGAAGTTGTACACTGATGAAGGGGGAAGGGTGGCAGATGTTGCAGAGTAGGTGGAATGACCTTGAGGTAGGTGGGGAGAACCTTTGAGGGGCAGCCAACGGGCTTGGAAGCAAACCAAGGAGAAGATCAGCACAAAAGCATGCTCAGAAAACCCAGGGAACCCAGAAAGACAACAATCAGAAAGCCAACTGAGCACTGAAAGAAGGCAAATCCAATGCAGACTGACAAAGAAAACCCATTAAAGTGAGAAAAAAAACACCTGTGCATAATAGGCCTGAGTGAATTAACTTATTAACTATACATGGCTAGTTCACAGTACTGGCTGGCCAAATTAATGTTTAGGGGTAATTAATGTTTCAAGGTAGTCATTACTGTGCCTGTGTTGGAGCACCTGGAGCTTTTTGTAAAGATGTTGTGTATGTGTGTGTGTGCATTAAAGCTTTAACTACAATTTCGCACAGTAAACAATTAGTCCCCATCAATTTGGGTAACTATAAGGCAGTCTGAAGGCCAAATAAATGAAAGTGCTCTGGTGCATCATCAGCTCAGTCTGGCCCAAGACACGTTGGCTTGTGAACCTCTTGCTGAGAAGCTATACAAGAAGAATCAGAACATTCAGCTGCATTCTGTTGAGGTTCATGGGACTATGCTGGGCTGAGATGGAGCATAGAAAAACTTTCAACAGCAGAACCTAGATTATATTTAGGGCAGAACATTGTTCAAAGCATGCTTAAGCACATGGAGCACAAAGCATTGAATGGGTAGGTTTGTGGACAGGGATATAACAAACCTCAGGAGGATCAAACTTACCCATCATATAGATCCAGGAAAGTGCACTTTCCTTTCACATGGGAATAGTTCTCTGACATCCTAAATGGCTTCCATGGCAGAGAAGTCATGCATCAGCAAAGATGAATGCACATTTTCCCTCCCATTAAAATGAATAATGCCTTTTTACGAAGTGGACAATTGTGTGCACACTGGAGCTGTGTTTCATGCACTAGCAACTTCAAAATATCACATGAGCTGAGTTGTTTCTCCTCTGCTTAAGGGCTCACAGCATGGGTGTAACCAACAGTATGAACCTTTGGGTACTAGCCAAAGAGCCCTTGGTTCTAAACCCATGACATGTAGCCTGAAACCTATGCTAGCTTGTCTGGTGAATCTGGACATATCCAAGATATATTTGCTCTCTTTTTCTGTTTGCTTGTTTAATTTGGAACTTTTTGTAAGCTGTTTTGGATCCCTTTGGGGATGGAAGTACCAACAATAAATAAGGCCGCTAAATGGTGTGAATTTTAATGAAATTTGATTGCCCTGTAATTGGCTTTCTTCTTCATTTCAATGCCTTCTCATGCTTTTCTGTAGATAACTACTTTTATCACATCTAACACTTATCAGGATTGTGCCTCGCCAATCCCCCTAGGTTTCAGGCCTCGGTGGTATTTAGTCAGTTGGGGATCAGGCAGTGAATGCAGTGATGTCACAGTACCCTGCAGCCAATGGGATTTGGAGCCGTGGCTTATGGTTGAGGCTGGCATGGCGAGGAAGATCTGGTTGGGCCCTCCGGTGTTAAGCGATGGCTTGGCTATGTGTCATCTGTGCCCCCTCTTCCCACTTCCTCTATTAGATAAATTGGGAGGGGGGCATTTGGAGGTTGAGTTCACCGCCATGGTCCTTGATATTTTTGACTCTTGTTATATTACTTTTATGTCCTAGTGCAATGGTCCCCAACCTTTTTATCACCAGGGACCGGTCAACGCTTGACAATTTTACTGAGGAGGGGTAGTCTTTTGCCGAGGGACATCACTGCTGTCTGAGCCCCTGCTCCACTTGCTTTCCCACCAGCACCCCTGACTCCCCACCGCCCACTGTAGGGCGCTGCCAGGAGCAGCTGTGCAGTGCCATGCTGAAGGGGAGCCCCAGCCATGGCGGTGGCTGCTGGAACACGCCGAAGGTGAGCCAACTGCAGAGTGGCAGGACAGCCCCCAAGGCTGCAGCCAGGGAGGAGGATGTGGAGGAGTCTCAGCCTGGTACCAAATGATCCATGGACTGATACCAGTCCACAGACTGGGGGTTGGGGGACCACTGCCCTAGTGTGTTTTAATGGGGTTTTGTTGGGGTTTTATTGTGGAAAAATTGTACCCTGCCATGAGCCGGTTCTGGGAGTGGCAAGAAATAAATCTAAATAAATAAACAAACAAACAAACAAATAAATGTGTGCTTGGTTAGCCACATAAATGATTGCACCTAATAAGGGCAAATGGGATAATATTGCAATATAACACAATAATATCAAGTGGGCCAAGGCAATTTAGAATCAGTCCCATTTTTATCCATGTATGCATTCAGTTCATCTAGACCCCATCTTTCTCCCCAATGGGCCCTCAAGGCAGTTTACAGTGCTCTCCTTTCTTTCATGTTACCCCAAAAGAGAGGTTTGGCTGAGAATGTGTCACTCCCCCACAAGGCCACCCCATGAGCAATTATATCACGTGTTGTGCTTCAAACCTGGTTCTCCCAGATTCTAGTTCTGACACTGTTAACCACCACACCACCCTGGCTTTCAGCATTACAGCACAAAGCATGCAAAGTATTGTCACACAATGTTTGTGGGAATCAGAGGCATTTGAAGAAGCCCACCACAACTCTGCATTCTAGGCCTAATTCCCCTGTACTTCTAAATGCTTGCATCTAAAGGACCATTTATGCACTGGGGATTTCATTGCCCCAGCTCCCATGCAGGAGCACAAATCGGGGGTGGACAAGGTGCACCAGGCCAAATGCTCCCCCATGTGGGTACAAGAAGAGGTGGGGCAACCTGCCACGACTAAAACTCCAGCCTGCAGCCTGGCATGAAACCTCCAGTGCGTAAACGGTCAAGATGAGCAGCCTGCAGTTTCGCAATGAAATATTCCAAAGCTCCCTCATTTGTTTGAAATGATTGTAATGAATTTTAGCAACATTAAAAATATATATTCTCATGTGATGTCACTCAAAGAATACTTTGAGATATGCTGGCAGTGATAGGAACAGTTTCTTTGGAGGTTCGCATTTGATCTGTTCTCCGTTGTTCTAAATCAGCCTATACCAGGCGTGATCAGTCCAATTCCCATTAATTTTTCAGGCCTTTCTTTAAAATCTTTATAATTTATTTAGCTCTTTCTTTTGTACAAAGGAGGAAAGATACTTCAGTGTTTTTCAACTTGTTTGAGCATGTCAGTTTATTTATTCTCTCATTGTTTAGCAGTAACACCCTGAGTGTACCGAATTTCCAGTTTTTTTTAATTCCCTGGGTGTCTGCCATAAGCAAATGAATCCTCAAACAGTTACGGTTGATAAAATTAATTCAACCACTTGCTGAAATTGAGCCTGTGGATCATAAAAACTTCCACAATCATTGTAACTGGGCAAAATCTTCGATTATTTCCTTAGCTAGTCGATACAAAAAATAGCAGAGCCAAAAATGGCAATTACATTATTCTGACCAACTAATTCATTTGGATAGTTTTGTATAATAGGTCTCCAGAGGGAACCTGTGACCATCTAAAACCAGAGAAGTATGGAATGCTATTCACATTTATACTGTCCAGATGGGATAAACTATCACTTTCCAGAATATAGGTTATGGGAGGAAGAGGGTATACAACACATGAGAGGGAATCTCATCTCTTCTGTCCCACCCCCTTTGCTGAGCCAGCACAAGTACAGAGTCCCAATCATTCCGCCATTAGGAGATTGAGGCCACACATCAGAAGAAGAAGAAGAAGAAGAAGAAGAAGAAGAAGAAGAAGAAGAAGAAGAAGAAGAAGAAGAAGAAGAAGAAGAAGAAGAAGAAGAAGAAGAAGAAGAAGAAGAAGAAGAAGAAGAAGTTGGGTTTTATGCCCCACTTTTCACTACCTGAAGAAGTCTCAAAGCAGCTTATAGTCACCTTCCCTTCCCTAAAACAGGAAGGTGAGGCTGAGATGGCACCCCACTCCCGACTAAGCTGCTTGCCCTGCCGTGACCCCTGTGAAATGGCCATTCGACCCCCAAAGTGGTCCCGACCCCCAGGTTTAGAACCACTGCAATAGGGTTTTCAAGGCAAAAGATGACCAGAGGTGGTTTGCCATTACAAGCCTCTCTATGGCAACCTATGAATTCCTTGGTGGTCCCCCATCCAAGTAATAACCAGGATTGACACTATGTACTTTCTGAAAATCTCCTTACACTGGCCTAGCCTGATCCCTTCAGATCTAGGGGCACTGCATTCGGTTGCCCTAGAAAGAACCGCTTGCTGTTAGAAAGATAAGTTCATATCTGACAGTTTTAATGCAACTGCATAGTGTTCTCCAGTTTTTGTTTTTCTTTTAAATTATTCCACAGAATTACCAAGGCTGTATCAGGTAGTAATTCTTAAAGCAATCACTGCAATTCAACTGGGTTTCCCCCCCCCCCCCCGTAGACACTGGGAGAAAAGTACAAGCTCCTAAGGAAACAAATAGGTTGGGGAGAGTCAGAGAACTGTATTTTCTAGTTAGTGCTTTGTGAAAGGGTGAAGGGGACATTTATTGGTAGCAGGTTTAAGTAGGAATGCTAATAGCTTTCATCAGTAATTAGATTAATATTGTTTGTTAGCTGATCATGTTTTATATTTCCAGGTTACTTCATTTATTGTGTAATTATATGTAAATGTTATTTTAAAAGTATATATGGATGTATTTTTAATATGTTATAAACCGCCTTGAGACCAGTGAAATCATCATCATCATCATCACTGGCAGTCTTCAAGCAAAGGTTGGATGCACACTTTTCTTGGATGCTTTAGGATGCTTAGGGCTGATCCTGCGTTGAGCAGGGGGTTCGACTAGATGGCCTGTATGATTCTATGACTATCTATGATTCTATTCACTGGCAGGGGGTCATGGACATCTGGAGGGCCGCAGTTTGACTACCCCTGCTCTGAATCATAGAATCATAGAATAACAGAATTGGAAGGGACATCCTGGGTCATCTAGTCCAACCCCCTGCACTATGCAGGACACTCACATCCCAATCGCTCATCCACTGTAACCTGCCACCCCCTTAAACCTTCACAGAATCAGCCTCCCCATCAGATGGCTATCCAGCCTCTTTTTAAAAATTTCCAAAGATGGAGAATCTACCACCTCCCGAGGAAGCCTGTTCCACTGAGAAATTGCTCTGTCAGGAACTTCTTCTGGATGTTTAGACAGAATTTCTTTTGAATTAATTTCATTTCAGAACTTTGTCTGGTTTGTCTTGACTATCATAGGAAAAGTTAGTGAGATACTCTGCTAGGATTCAAAATAAGATTATTTTACATGGAAGCAATTGTTCCTGCTGATGTCACGCCTACCTGATTCAGTTCTCCTGCTGTGCTCTCAGAACAGGCAAAGATAATTTTTTTTAGTAATAATGATGGTGATGATAATTTATTTCTATCTCAGCGTTCCAGATCACTCAGGGTGGGTAGCAGCAATAAAAACAGTATAGAAAGTTACAGAGTTAAAACATTTACAATTATTATACCCCACCCACCCAAACTAGCGGATTGGGGGGCGGGGGTTGGGCAAGGAGCTTCCAACTCTTCTCCTCCATCCAGTGATGAGGCTAGCCATTCTCAGTGGATATTATCGTAGGCCACAAGCCAAGTTGCACATGAAAAGGATCAGTTTCATCCAGTTCAAATCTCTCTCCGAAGACCAGAATGTGAAAACAGGGAAATGAACATTAAGATTTGTGGGTCTTGATCACTTCTGTGGCTGCTGTAAAGATCACAAGATAATTTGGACTTCAGCAAAGAAGAATTAAGGCGCTGACTGCAACTAATGAATAATAATGAACCCAACAAACATGATCAATGTGAAGTACATATTATGGTATGGGGTGTCCTTAAGATCTATTAATCATCAAGGTACTTTGAAGATAGGAACAAAAGACAAATAAACAGAGAATCATATGGGTAACAAAAAATCAGCTTCTGAGTTCAGGAATGGACTTAAGTCAAAATGTCCAAAGGGGACAAAGGCATTGGGTCCAAGGTGCAGCGCAACATTGGTGAGGAAGAAGAGAGAAAAGCCGTGATTTTTATACCCTGTTGCAACTTTCCCTTCCTGACTCCACAATAGACACCTCTTGAGTACAGTGGGGCTGAGAGAGCTCCAAGATAACTGCTCTGCTAGAACAGCTCTAAGAGAACTGTGACTGGCCTGAGGTCACCCAGCTGGCAGCACACGGAGAAATGGGGATTCAAACCTGGCTCTCCAGATTAGAGGCTAACACTCTTATCTCTGTCCATGTCATTAAGAAGAAGAGTTTATTATACCCTGCTTTTCACTGCCCAAAGGAGTCTCAAAGCAGCTTACAATTGCCTTCTCTTCCCTCTCCCCACAACAGACACCCTGTGAGGTGGGTGAGGCTGAGAGAGCCCTGATATTCCTGCTCGGTCAGAACAGCTTTATCAGTGCTGTGGCAAGCCCAAGGTCACCCATCTGGCTACATGTGGAGGAGTGGGGAATCAAACCCGGCTTGCCAGATTAGACGTTGTTGCTCCTTACCACTACACCAAACTTGCTGTTGTTTCCTTGTTATTGGCAGCTTCCAATACCAATGAAAACAAAACTGGCTGTCAGAAAGAGACCGATCAAATACAGGTGTGTGACATCAACTTGAAACACCATTCTTCAGAAGATATTAGCTGACCCGAAGTATTTTATTCAACCTGTCCAGCTCAACAACAATCCACAAAACCTCAGATTTATCAAACCAGCAGCCGAGATCTATTCTGTTGGCATCAGTATTTAGTTCCTCGCATAATGCTTGGCTTCACTGATCTTCCCAGGAGGTCCATATCTCTGTTCAGAAACGTCTCTCTGCGGGATTCTCTCGATGCTGAACTCCTGGAGAATATTCTTCTTTATAGAACTTCGCTTTTCAGAGTTTTCTTTTTTTCCTCCCCTTCAGATCGCCCCGTTCTCATTTAAACTTTCCATAGTCTAATATCTTGCAATGATGTGAAAGAGCATTTGCGTTTGCATACTCCGATGATCAAACACAGCTGCATTTCAATCATTTTCCTAGGCGTGAATTCAAATTATGAGGGCAGATTAGGGTAGGTGCCAATGAAATGGCTCCCAGAGACACTCTCTGGTCTTTCATTGAAAGGGGAAAAAGAAAAAAAAAACATGTGAACAAAGATGGAACAGTTTTGTACGGGTAATTGCCCTTTCACACCACTGTGCTATAGTTTCACTGAAATGCTGCTTCTGGAACACAGCAAGCGGATTTCAGTAGCCCCAACACCATTCGTTCAAGAGACCCGAAGATTTCAGCCAGGGATCAGATATCTCCCTGTAAAAGGATTGTCTCTATGTTGTGATGGATACCTGTAGATCTGGCAAACTTTGACTTGGTTTCTGGCTCAGGTAGCATTTCTGTTGCTTCAAAAAAATAGTGATGGATGGGACCAAGCCAGCTTTCCCTCTTTACTATCACCGTTGTCCCACATGGATTTTGAATGTGCAAGGCCCATGATCTCAAACGTAGTTATGGTTGCCAAACTGCAGGTTGTGGCTGGAGTTATCTCCCAGAATGGCAACTGGTCTTCAGAGAACAGAGATCAGTTTCCTTGAAGAAAACAGCTGCTTTGGAAGTTGAACTGCTTGACATTATCTTCCACAGAGGTCCCTCCCCTCCCCCAAATCCCCCCTCCTTCAAATCCACTCTCCCCAGGCTTCACCACCCAAGGAATTCCTCAACCCAGAACTGGCAACCCAAAAAATATTCTTAAAAAATAATTTCATGTTGAGTATCAAGGCCTGAAGAATCTTTTTTTTTTTTGTTGTGAGATGGCAAAACTAGACAAAGATCTTTAGAGAATCTATATATAAATAGAGAACTGAACAGTGGAAGAAGAAAAGCATGGCTAAGTTTAGGGGAGAGAAGGTTGGCTGTGGTCATTCATACATACATTTATCCTGTTGGTTGCCATGAAGTCACAGGCAATTAATGGCAACCCCATAGGGTTTTCAAGACAGGAAGCGAACAGTGGTGGTTTGCCATTGCCTTCCTCTGTGCACCAACCCTGCACCAAGACTTTCTTGGCAGTCTCCCGTCCAAGTTCAAATCAAGGCTACAACCCTACTTAGCTTCCAAGATCTGATGAGATTAGGCCAGGCTGAGTTATCCAGGTCAGAGATGTAGGTCTGTGTAGTCACATATTTTTTGTAATAAATAGTTTCAAAATATATCTTTCTTGAACCCTGTCATTTAAAATGTCAGAACATTTAGTTCCTATTATGCATTTGGTTTTTAGCAGGAAGAGCCCAGAAGAATGAGCTTTTCCCAAAAGCACTCTTACTTTGGGGACCTGAGAGTCCTTTTCTATATAGCTATTAAGAAAATATTGATGCTGCTTCTCCAGAGAACCTGCCCAAGGTGGCTTGCAAAAGTAGAATATAATTTTTAAAAACCCATAAAACAACCGTGAATAAACTGAGCCAACCAGGAAAAGTGGGCTATGAAAATAAAGTTGTTGCTGTTGTTTTTATTGTTATTATTAAAAACTCAGCCACAGCCTTAAAACAGCATGAAAATGCAGCTTAAAAGAAGTTGCCTAAAACCATCCTCAGGCTACGAGCAGGATAAAAAATGGCATTTAAAAAACTGTCCGCTTAAAACTTGAATATAGGATTATACCCCACTGAGGTCCCATCCCTCCACAAACCTCTCCCTCTGCAAACTTGACCCCCAAATCTCCAGGAGTGCCCACACACAAAGTTGTCAGCCATGCCTGCATCTAAGTGTGTGAAGAATGAAAATCTGAAATGTTTTAGAACTATCCATACTGACCATTTTATCTGCAAATGAGTCTTTTTGATCAAGTGCCTAGAAAGAGAGGAAGAAATGGCTTGTTGGAGAAATTTGGTCAAAATGAATCACAAACTTAATCACAAACCTAACCAAAAAAAACAAACATTGCTTTTGTTCCAATCAGCTTTTTGACTGTTGAGAAAGGGAGCGAGAGGTTCCACTTTGACTACTTAAAAAGTTATGCCGAAGATCTTTGGAACTGCACTTGTGAAAGCCACAAGGAACAGGGCCTGTGTGGTGGAAAGGAAACAGCTGGCATTGAGTGTAAAAGAGTTGACTCAGTAAATTTTTCATGATGGTAGAATATTGAAAAAGCGTAGCTACCATCTCTGTAATATTAAGCACTGATCCCAATAAAGCAAAATTCACACATATGGTACTTCCTCATGTGCAAATCCTAGCTACAAATATGGGGGCAGCAGTACATGCTTGGAGGTGCATATCTAAACTGGCTCTAAGTTGTCAATCACATACAGACTCTCTTAGCACCCCCTTCCCTTTGCTGCCCTGCTTAACACTGTTGGAGAAATTATCAGGTCATGTATTTACTAATGCAAAACGAGACTGCATGCCAACTGCATGCCCTCTGACATAATGAAACTTGGCAAAAACAAAACCAAGAAAAGAAAAAAAATAAGAAGAGGAAACATCTCTTTCATTGCGTCTTTCCTTGGACACAAGTTAGTCGACTTACTGCTTGTCATTTATGTCTCCTAGTGTTAAATGTGTAATTAATTGGTAATTAAATATTAATTGAATCAAACATTGGGCCCCGCAGGGTACCATATAATTAAGAATTAATTAATAAGGAAACATTTAATATGCAACATCTGATCATGATAAAAATTATGCAACCATATCTGTATGCACAATCATGTTCTCAACGTGGTTGATCTTTCTTTATTGGCTGTGAAGATTCCTGATGCACTTCTTGATACGTTTACTAAATGATCAAACTCAGAATGTGCTAATTAAAACAAAATAATGATTCAGTTGTCAATTTAGGGATGGAAGAACCACACTGTTCGGTTCGCTTGAAACTCTTTATGTCCTTCACTTCAGTGTTAAACTCTATTTGATAGACCTGAATCTTCAAACCTAGGGGCCAAACTAGTCATTGCAGTAGCCACGGGTCCTAATGTGTCTACTAATGACACCATTTTAGAAAAGAATTTGGCTACTTAAAAACTCCTTAAGGGCCTCAGGAGGCCCACAGGTGAACATGGCCACCATTACATCTCCTTTGGAAAGGCTATCCCTGTCATTTGTTCAATCAAGTTTGGGGGGAGCAATCAAAAGCAGCAAGTGGGGGGGGGGGTACATTAACATTGCAATCACTGCTTCCTTCACTAGAAAGAGCTAGAAGAAGAAGAATTATTTTTCACTACCCGAAGTAGTATCTAAGTGGCTTCCAATCACCTTCTCTTCCTCTCCCCACAGCAGACACCCCGTGAGATAGGTGGGGCTGAGAGATCTCTGACAGGACTGCTCTGGGAGAACAGCTCCATCAGGATTGCGATTAACCCAAGGTAACTCAGCTAGCTGCATGTACATCAGGCTTTGATTAAAAGGAGATGGCATTTCTCAAAGGCTTATTGGCAAGCCTAGCCATTCATAGTGACACGCCTTGCTCTCTTCTCCCAACGTTATCTTCATAAGAACGCTGTGGGGATAGGTTAGTTTGAGACACTGTGACAGGCAGAAGGAACGGCCAATCAAAGAGCAGGAATCGCAACCACCATTTCTCATAGTCTACTCAGCACTCTACCCACACTGTCTTCACTCTGGGTCCTACTGGGATCAATGAGAATGTCTACAAAAACACATCACACTGGTAGGCCGATGGAAAAGGAACTCTATACACTTGTATGGATGCCAAGTGCATCTGTTCTTTTAATGCCTGGATGCATTTCTTTTTTATTATTATTCCATGGATATCTGTGTTACCAACAGAGACCATTACCTTATTACTCAGGAGGATTTTGAATTTCTCATCCCTGCTGTTTCAACCTCAAACCATGTTTGCCTTTCACTTCTGTCTAGTGCAAACTGAACCTGCGATTATTTATTTTCGCACCGTTTTTTTTCTGCTTCCATGCGCCGAGTTTTCCCCGTAAACAATTTTTTTCAACATTATTTCTGTGCTGATAAATCAACACAAAACACTGTGCAGATATTATGTTACAAAAGACTTGTGTTGTCTCTATCAACGCTCAAAGGATGCAAAGGAGAAATGCGTAACAGGCGTGCACAATTCGAGCAGCTCTACGTAAACAATGGCGAGCACTGGAAAACTGAAAACTTTGATGAAAATAACAATTTATATGGAAAAAATAAATAAAAATGAGAATATGCACTCATTCTGAGAATAGGGTCCCAAGGAGTCAGAATGGAAGCTCAAAGACTTTTTTTTCCCCTCCCGGAGCTGGAACTTGTATATAACTAGGGACGTGCCTCAATTTGTCTGGAACCGAGCAGTTGAGACCCAACAAACTCACACCATAAACATCACCATGTGGCTTCAGTAGAAAGTTTAAATGAAAAGTCTTTATTTGGAAGAGTCAACAAAGTTAAGTCCACACGTTGCATATGCTCACAGACAGCAGGTTTTGACAGAGACACCATAGTAGGGGGTGGCAGGACATATATACCTGGGCCGTGGGAAAGGGGCAAGGCAAGAAACCAGCTTAGGTGGGAATTGGGCATTCACACAGGAAAGTAGAATCACAGGGTCCTTTGATATGGAGTGGTGTTAAAGCAATTTCCCCATCTGTTGTTTTGGGCTCCAGAGGAGACAGCCTTGAGGAAGGGAGTTAGCAAAGCGCTGTGGAAACCAGGGGGAGCCTTTGAAATGCAAGCTGAGGGCAAGGGAATGGATGGCACTCCTAGCCTCATGGGGATGTCAGAATTGGGCAGGAGTCCTGGGAAGAATGTTGGGAGAAGAATATGGAAACTGGGGCAGGAACCAGGGGTTCATGACACATGAGGCTTGCAACCAGCAGGACTACCCAGTCTCACCAGTAATCTACCAACCTTGCTGAACATGATGATGCCACTTCCAGCATGACCAGAACGAATGTCATTATGTCATTGCTCTAACATTTGTACCACAAACTCTATAGTTACATAGAGTTTTGGCCAAGTGCTAGAGAATCCTGATGTTGCATCACCATTGCCCATCATTTTTCTATAGCTGTCTGGCAAAGCAGGGGCAAGAGCGGCCAACAGAGGACCGGGCACCCCTGTGTACAACCCTACAAATCAGCACACTCTTTCATCAACTCTATTTTTTGGTAATGTTCAGTTGATCGATGAGGGAGACCTCTAAACTGTGTTCTCTCAGACCCTTTGACCAAGGCCTGAATGCAAATCTCTCTCTAATCCTATTTTAAAACCATCTATGCCAGATTTTATAAATCTACATCATGATATATGTGAGAGACCATCACTACATCTGCTGGCAGTGAATTCCACAAATTAAATTGTGGAATTCACTGCTGTGGCTATTAGCACTGGATGCTTTAAAAGGGGGTGAGGCAGACTCACACATGAGAGATCCATCCATGGCTGTTAGCCATGATGACTACAAGGACACTTCTGAATTCCAACCATCTGACACCTGTGGTCTAGAGACTAGTAGTAACTCTGGGAGATCTCCAGGCTACCAATCTGCACAACCCACTGGATCTCAGTAAGAGTTGAGCTGAGGCTCCTTGCAGTTTCCACTGTTCCTTAATGCTTGTTGTTACTATAAATGATGCTACCTGTATTATTTTCTTGTTTCATGTAAACCGCCCTGAGCCTTCGGGGAGAGCGGTATATAAATACAATAAATACAAAATACGAAGCCTGAAGATTGACAATTCTAGTTATTGGGGTAATTTCAAGGGTATGGATCCTCTGGGAGATAAGCTAAAGACATTGGCAGTTTTTCTTTGCAACCAACATTATCCGCTATTACAGAATGAGAATCGCCCCCTGTTTTCTTTCCCTCCTTGCTTATATATCCTCATCTTTTCAGTAGAAAGATTGAAGGCTAGTTTATTTTTTCCCCTCCCTGTGTCTTTTGTTACAACTAATAAAACGATTGAATTCATACTTGCTACCCAGAATTCCCAGGTGGAACCAGGAAGAACCTTTTACTCTCGTGAAATAGTCATATGCTGTTCCCTAATCGGTTTTCCCTGCTATCGAGCCCACATTTTCTTATCAATCGTCTGCAGTTGGATAATTTAGGCTGAACGTTGGAAACCATTTGCGGTACACTTTGTAAAAGGGCAGGGACCTTAAGCAGTCTTGAAGTTTTCATTAATGATTTTTATTTCCTCTTTCTTTCTTTTTCTTTTTTCAACGAAGAAAGAATCTGAAGCCCAGTCCCTTTGGGAGTAATAGTTTTCTTAAGAAAATCAAAGAGGGAACCAATCTTTATCAGGGCTTTGATTATTTGCCCATTAAGTGCCCACAAAAAGCAGAAGCAGTTATTGCTGTTATTCCGTTAATATTGAATCCGACTTAAAAAAAAAAATTAAACAGCCTTCATGACTTTAGCCTCGTCAGCGTTATTGAAAAAATGCTTACATTGATTAGTCATTTATTTTTGAAACTACAATGCCGTTACCCATCGGAAAGTAATAGAAACCTGGCTAATAGGTACCAAAAGGTTAAAGTATTAATGAAGATGATCCAGACATTGCTGATGTAAACAAGTTACATAACTATGTCGGCACTGTATTGAATTGTTGTTTGTACTAAAACTAAAGTGAGGACATTTAATTATAAAGAATTCTCAGTGGGCATTCATAAAACATGAACGGCAAAGGTAGCCTGGGAATCCGAACAAGATTGTCGAAACGGATAATACCAGATGACTGGAGGAATGAAAAGAGAAGAGAAAGTGAGATTTAGGGCGGGTGAATTGATGTGTGCATTTAGCCACTTTCTGCAGACAGAGGCAATGGCAGACCCCTCAACCTCTTGCTTGGAGAACCCCATAAGAGGGAACTCTGTGAGGATTGCTATGAGTTAGTTATGAGCACCCTCCATATTGAACCAATTCCTAGGCCAGATACCCAGTCAAAAGTCTCCATCTTTAGCCCACACTTCTCTCCTCCACCTTTTGCTATCCATTTATATATTTTTGTTGGTGGTTGACACCTTTTCTTCGTTGGTTTTGTAGATCTGGGGTAGTCAACCTGTGGTCCTCCAGATGTCCATGGACTAAAATCCCATGAGCCCCTGCCAATGTTTGCCCCTGCCATGAACATCTGGAGGACCACAGGTTGACTATCCCTGGTGTAGATATGTCGTGTACACATATTGTACCATTTTTCTATGGCATTAGTGCACATGACCTATATCTGTATGCACTGCAGGATGCCCCAATGGAGATGTCCAGGATGAGAAATTTTAAAATCATCTCTACTCAGTATATCATGGCTATTGCTCAGACTCATACAACATGCACCTCTTCAGCACGTAAAGTGTCTTGCTCTCACATAAAAATGCAGTCTTCTCATTGGTGTAAATCTACAGTAACTGCTAATCTTTACTTGTCAAGAAGTCAAAGGAGCCTTGAAAAAGTTCAGTGCCTCATCTGCCTTTCCACAAGTATCCATGAAAGACGATCTCAATCCAAATGTATCAATCATGGTTTTATAAACGAAGAGATTCTCAAAAGGGTGCATAGTTTTAAAGTGACTCATGGAACCATCTTGTGGCTATCCCAGGTAACAAAAGATAACATCCTGCCACTTCTTTAGGTCTTTTCACGATGGGTGAGCTAAGCTCATTCATACCCATCAGGCAAGCACTCTCTTTCGACTCGGGATATTCTCAGCCCTCCTCAGAGTGATGTGCAGATGGGCAGAAGGATTAATGAAACAGAAAGAGAAAAGAGAAAAGAAAGCAAAAAAATGAACAGAGAAAGAAAAAATGAAGACGACTCCTTGCTTTGAGGTTTGCTTGCAAACACAACATTACCTGCACCTCACGATTATATTGCTCTGCAATCACATCTCTGTGTGTCAGTGTCTCCAAAATGAATGTACTCTCCAGCCAGATGTCATGCTTTCCAGGAACCTGCTGGATTCCTTGTTGGATCCTCAGAGTTACTCAGCTACTGGCTTTTCTCTCCCCTCTCTAGAAACAATGCCCTCCTGCATACAAATTGTGCACCTATGAAATTTACTAATTTTAGAGAAGAAGAAGAAGAAGAAGAAGAAGAAGAAGAAGAAGAAGAAGAAGAAGAAGAAGAAGAAGAAGAGTTGATTCTTATATGCCCCTTTTCTCTACCTGAAGGAGTCTCAAAGTGGCTTACAATTGCCTTCCCTTTCCTCTCCCCACAACAGACACCCTGTGAGGTGGGTGAGGCTGAGAGAGCCCTGATGTTACTGCTCTGTCAGCACAGCTTTATCAGCACTGTGAGGAGCCCAAGGTCACCCAGTTGGCTGCATGTGGAGGAGGAGCGAGGAATCCACAGTCCTAACCACTACACCAAGCTGGCTCTCATTAAGTGCTTCTGTTGGGTTCTTCCTCCCTCCACCCCCACCCATCAGTTAATTCATCTTTCTGCTGTCTTGCAGATTTGGGAGCTGAGAGCTAAGAGCACATATTTACTAGCTGTAAGTAAGAAAATGGCAATCATACTTAATAAAAATATTTTGCTTAATACAAATATTTGGAGATGTGCAGTTGGATCCGGTCATATTCTGCTATAGTTGTTTATGCTGACTAATATTAACCCACTCCTAAAATTCCCACATTGGTTGGAGTCAAGATCTTCATCTCCTTTGGTCACCTTGGGGGGTGATCTTGAACCCTAAGTAACAATTTACACCTAGAACTCTTCTGGAGAAACCCCTCCCCCAACTTTCAAGCAGCATTTGGGGCCATACAGTGGATGGAATGAGGAAACACTAATTTCAACACACACACCATCTGCAATCCTTAGATATAATCTTCTCTTTTTCCTTTACTAGAAGGAAGGCCAATTAACATGTATATTATCATGTGACATTCTGGAAAGACACACAAGAGCCTGTTTTTCACATGACTATTGAAATGACTCATGCAAAACTGTTGATCACAAAACAAACACTTGACAGGTTAGAGTTCCTTACTAGATAAAACCTCATTTGCGACTGACACCATTCCATTTATTTCAGGCGTCGGTTGCCCATGATATCTCACCACCGCTAAAACGCTTGGCGCATCTGGCGAGTGCATTTGCGCTGGGGTACAATTGACTTTTGACCGGATTGTCAGTTTTCAAAACACCAATTGAAAGTACAATTTTACTGCAGTTGCTAAGACAATGAATAGTTATATACGACACTGTTTGTTTTTCACCTGCTGTGGCTTTATAGCACTTCCATTTTTCAGTTCGTTTAAACAGCTGCTGCAAAAGAAAACAGACGATTCCCACTATAGAAAATTGTCTGGGAATTTAGCTCATCTAAACAACCCAAATCCAAATAGGAAGCGCTGTCTTATTTTATGAGCTTTCAAACTAGGGCTGAGATGAAATGAGCACCTCAGCTTTGGCAGCAGATTCCCAAGTCTTAAAATAGAGGGGGGAGCGTTTTCTGTCATGGGCTTTCACTGCCTCCTGAGGAAAAAAGTTTCACAGGTTTGACAAAGAAGAGTTGGTTTTTATACCCTACTTTCATAGACTCTGAGGAGACTCAAAGCTGCTTACAATCCCTCACTTCTTCTCCCCAAAGGTGAGGGCTGAGAGAGCTTTGTGAGAACTATAACTGATCCAAGGTCACTCAGCAGGAGGGGGGAAATCAGACCTGGTTCTCCCATTTTGCATGCATCAAATAAGGAATGTTCAATGTATTTCTGCAGCTGGATGACACCATCAATAGCTAGCCTCCCTACATACATAAAAGACAACCGTATAAACACTACTTAGTTAAGAACACCACAGCACCCGGCCTCCCCCACCCCCACTACAGTGAAAATGATGAGGTCCTATTTTTTTTAATGTAAACTTGATTTTAACATTTAAAATGTCTCAACTCCTATTTTATTGTTTGTTATAAATATTGTAAGCCGCCCTGAGCCCTGGGGAAAGGGCAACATATACACTGGGAAATCCATCATTCAATAATAAGGAAAACCTATTTTGAAAGTACACAGAAAGTACATTAACCAATTGGTACAGAATGGGCCCAGGTTAAACTACACCATTCTTCATCTCTACACCAAGCTGGCTCCTTGACTTCGGGGAGGGGGCTGCTTGATACTTGGACTGGCTTGCTCCTTGATTTCCTTTTTGGATTAGGGTAGAATCACCCCCTAAGGGCATGATGACATAAAACCTGTGAGTCCCCCAAATTCTGAATGCCATGGAGTATGACAAATGTAGCTAATTCCCTCAATGACCTTGAAAAGGATGACAACTTGTTCAGATCACCTTGTTAACATCACTGGCTGCTCAGACAAGAAGTGACTAGTCCCACTGATATCGACACATTAGAGTAATGACCCCTCACTAGGAAGTGGGCACATCATTAAGAATGGGCATCATTGAGGAGGAACCAAACCACAAAGCACAATTCATCGCAAATTTTGCACTTTTCATGGTTCGAAAAGTCAGCTTTGCGATATAAACTGTCCGTGAACGTTGATGTTGGATCAAGAATAGATCCATTCCCAGACAAATTGCCTCTGCTTAATCAAATTGGTTACAACATTTCAAAGCAACAACTTGCAGGCCATGTAAACGAGAATCTGAGAAAGATCCCCTGGGACTTTGATGCCTCTTGCTTGCACAGGATCCATTCTATACTCTCCTGAACCTCCAGAATCTGTGATTGTCAAAATGACCTCTTTTTTTTCCCCAGATGCAGGTCCAAGAAAGTTCAGGAGTGTATAAAATGGATTATGCTTGACACACTAAGCTTGCAGAGGATTTCTGGCTGATGCAACAATACCTGCCATCTAAGTCTAGTGACAATTGGATTCATGGGATCCAAAAAACCCATCCTCCAACTTTGTAGATCATTTCTGCAGGCATCTCTTATCTGCAGTGGGATCCATTTGCCCATCTTAAGTCAACACAAAGGGAGCGCTTTCTAAAGCCCGTTTAAAGTTATCTGACTGAATTAAAATCTAGAGAAGAGCACAATTTGCATCAATTGTTAGTGTTAATTTATGATCACACCTTATTAAATCCATCTTGCTTTCGGACAGGACTGCAAATTAACTCTGTGATTTAGGGATGCTCCAAAGTGAATACCACACAGCACCCTATTAAAACATTAGAACATCTCCCAGCCAGTGTGAACTCTTTATGATATCGTGAAAGTGTTAGCAGAATAGCAATATCTTTTCCCCCTATCCGTCACAACTGTGAAGCGGGATCCTTCACTGCAAAAGAAAATTCAGGTGCTAATGAGATATTTTCAGTTTAATTATCAGCTCCCCTTTGATTATATTGTTACGGGTGACCCCTAAAGAATGCTTAATGGAACCAATTCTTATCTTGGTGCTTTCTGCAAAGTTACTTATTGGGCTGACGGGAATGAGCCAGGCAGTAAGTGTGGGCAATTAAACCGGGTCAAGCTACAACAGCTCTTGCCCTTTCAAGAACATGTGCAAGTTTTGTGAAAGAACGGTGGCATTTTGGGTCGTTCTTCAGCTTCCATTCCAAAATTCTGTTGAATTTTTGACCACTCTACCAGTGCATGTGACAGGCTTCAAGTGACTGAGACTGGTTTTAGTGGCAGTGAAATCTGTTGTCAAGCTGCAGGTGACTCTATGGTGACCTCATATGGTTTTCAAGGCAAAAGACACTCAGAGGTGGTTCTACCATTACCTGCCTCCCCATCATATCTGCAGGGCCAGCTTGGTATTGTGGTTAAGAGTAGAAGCTTCTAATCTGGTGAGCCAGGTTTGATTCCCCACTCCTTCACATGCAGACAACTGGGTGATCTTGAGTTGGATACAGCCCTGTTCTCATAGAGCAGTTTCCCTCAGAGCTCTCTCAGTCTTACCTACCTCACAAGTATCTGTTGTAGGGAGAGGAAGGGAAGGAGAGTTGGTACTACTTCAGGTAATGAAAAGTGGGGTATAAAAAACAACTCCTCTTCTCCTTGGCTTTCCATGGAAGTCTGCCATCTAAATGCTAGTCAGAGCTGGGCTTGTACTGGTTCAGAAATTAAAGTTAATGATGGATTTTGGCCAGTTTGTGAAAAAAACCTGTTGAGCTACTTTAGCGATCTGTGCCTCCATAGTAAGAGAGGCGGTGAAGGTTGCTCTCAGTTTCCAAACAGTGTGTGCTGCTTCCAGTAGCTCAACAAGTAGCTCAACAGGCACCCCATTCAGACAGAGGAGATGTGCTTCCTCTTCTGGTACTTTCCTGCCCAGCCAGAAGGCCTCCATCTTAAAGGGGTTGAGCTTCAGGCAGCTCTACTGGAGCCACTGAGTCACGGCATCCAGACACCTGGCCAAGGATTCAGGCAGAGTGTTCCACCAGCCAATCATGAACAGGTAGAGCTAGGATGGATCTTGTCTAAATTCTCTGTGTGGAAGATCAACTTCTTGTCCTCTGCCCACCCAAGTGTGGAAATTTAATGTGGAATTTTTCAATTGGATCTAGCCCATTATGAAATACCTCTGTTTGAGACTCTGGAGACCTTCAGCCAGTCTACTAGGTCAGTACCACTCTTGATGGAACAACCGTTGGATTCAGTACAATTCAGCACAATCAAGTGTTCTTATGTACATTTAAAAGTCTGCATCTTCATGCGACTCAGGAGTGAAGAAGATTTTTGTAAAGGACATTGAATGCTGCCCCATGCTTTCCAAGCAAAATAAGGGGTTTCAGCTCGTCTCTATTTTACAGCAATTACAGCAAAGGGCTAACTCTCACAAGTCAGTCTAATAATTGCTTGCACGTGTTCACACAAACTTTGACTTCATTAAAGTCAGTTGATCTAATTGTTTAATGATCCCGAGCTATGTGTTAATTTGTTAAATTGCCCATCAACCTCAACCTATTCTGTTAAAACTCATCCATCCAGTCCTATGACATGTCCCCCGTAATGAAACAGTAGCAAGCCAATAAGAGACAAAATTCACTCATGATTGAATACCTCTCAGCAACTAGAAGAGATCTTTGAGGTGGAAGCATGAACTGAGAAATGATGTTGAACAGATTAACAAATTTGTTGAGTCTCCTGGAGAGAGCAAGTTGATTAATAATCACAGAGTAAATTTTTTGAAGGGGTGGGATGGATTCTCCTTCCAACCCCTTGGGACTGAGCAGCAACCCTGAGGTAGTAGGGAAAAGGTATATGTTAACTATCATGTTATTTTAAATAATGAGATCCACCCTGAATTTGTTCTCCAGGTGTGATATCTAGCTGGCACCGTTCTACATATACTTTAAACCTATTACTGTGGGTCTGATCCACTGCTGCCAATGGGAACTGCTCCCTGTCTTCCTCCAAGTGACTACCTTTCGAGCACTTAGAGACAGCAATCATGTCCCTTCTCAACCTACTCTTCTCCGGGCTGAACATCCCAAGTTCCTCAGCCCTTCCTCATGGAATAGATTCTTCCATTTTGAAGTTTTTATACACAGAGTTAACAAAGGATTTACCGTGAAAATAAGTACTGGTACATGTGTGATGTTAGATCATTTTAAGGCAAGATTTAGTTAGAAGTGGATAATAGCTGCTACATTCCTAGCTCACATCAGCCACTGAGGATACTAGTTTGAATGTGTGCCATCTCCTCTCCTGGCCATCTCCTCTCCTGGCCATCTCCTCTCCTGGCCAGATCTCTCCTGCCGCCATGTTCTCTTGACTCCTCCACGCATGGGAGGAAAAGGGCCTTTATCATAGAGATGAAGGGAATTTCTAGAGTGGCAAAGGGTGGGCAGTGGTGGTAACATTGCCATGTCAGCAATGCCCCTCCTCCATGCTTCTCCCCCACAAATAAACCACTCCTAAAGGTAAAGGTAAAGGTATCCCCTGTGCAAGCACCGAGTCATGCCTGGCCCTTGGGGTGACGCCCTCTAGCGTTTTCATGGCAGACTCAATACGGGGTGGTTTGCCAGTGCCTTCCCCAGTCATTACCATTTACCCCCCAGCAAGCAAGCTGGGTACTCATTTTGCCGACCTCGGAAGGATGGAAGGCTGAGTTGACCTTGAGCCGGCTGCTGGGATTGAACTCCCAGCCTCATTGGCAGAGCTTTCAGACAGCATGTTGGCTTCCTTACCACCCTGCACCACAAGAAGCTCTAAAAACCACTCCTAGAAAACAATTATATTCATACTGAGCTATTTAGTAGTATGAAAGCATGTTTTGTGATGAAGATGAGGATGACTCCCGAAACTTACCTAGCACTTTGAGTCAGAGCAGGCAATTGTTTGAAGTCAAGCAGAGAAACAACATAGCTTCTTGGGGATGGCTGGGATTTAAAACAAACAAATAAGATTTACAGTGAAATCTTATGCAGAGTTCCATCAGTTTTTGGATGTTGAAATCCGTGCGTACAGGCCGGGGTAACGAGACAGGCCTCTGCTCTTAAATACTCAGTGCAGTAGCTCTGAATTGCTGCCATTCCTAAAAGAGTGATCACACTCCAAGAGGGCACCCTGGAGCCGCGTACTTGGTCTGTTAATAAGGCAGCAACTCACTTATTGAATGGACTGGATGACCTTCAAATAACCAAATAACTAGATATATACATAGGCGAGAGTGCTATTTGCACTGAAATATGCTCCAGTCCCAACTGATCAATTCTGTTCAATGAAGCACGGCTTGAAGAGTACAAAAACCCAACACTGCTTCCTATGCCTGAGGAATACCTCCATTAAAAATACTAGCCTGGAGGCAGCTCGCCTTTCTAAATGGGGCTTTGGTGAAAAGCTTGAGAAAGCGGTCATTCCTTCATAAGCAATTGAACATTTCTCAGCGAGGGGCGGGGCTTGTGGCTCAGTGTGGCGTAGTGGTTAAGAGCGGCAGACTATAATTCGGAGAACTGGGTTTGAGTCCCCGCTCATCCTCCACTTGCAGCCAGCTGGGTGTCCTTGGGCCAATCACAGTTCTCTTGGATCACTCTGCCTCACCTAGCTCATGGAGTGTCTGTTGTGGGGAGATGAAGGGTAGGAAATTCTGAGGCACTCTGAAGTCTCCTCCGGACAGTAACAAGTGGGGTACAAAAAGCCAGCTCTTCTTCTTCTGACTGGTCAAGCATCTTCTTGGCATGCAGAAGGTCCTGGGTTCAATCCCAGGCACCTTCAATGAAAACGACCAAGTTGGCCTGAGAGCCTAGAGAGCCACTGCCAATCTGCATAGAAAAACTGACCTTGGTGAGCAGCTTCATGCATTCATGTGAAATCCGGATATTCGAATTGGACCAGACAGCTTTCACGATCCCTGGAGCTCAACATACACCAGTTCTTCTCACAGTCTATTTGGCTGATTTTTCATCAAACACCTTGACAGTTCGCAGATAGTTTAACCTGGCTTGCTGGGCTGCTTTTCATATGTTCAAACAGTGCAGTGCAGTGCAGTGCAGTGCGGTCCAGCATGATGCCATGGTTAAGAACGACGACTTCCAATCTGGAGAACTGGGTTTGATTCCCCACTCTTTCATATGCTGCCAGCTGGGTTAGTTATAGTTCTCTCAGAGCTGTTCTCTCAGAGCTCTGTCAGACTCACCCACCTCGCAGGGTATCTGTCGTGGGGAGAGGAAAGGAAAGGTGATTGTAAGCCACTTTGAGACTTCAATGGGTGGGGAACAAAACAACAACTTTTCTTCTTCATGCATATGCAATTTGACACATCCTGACTGGAGTCCTCCTTCCCCTCCCCTCCTCTTCCACAGACCTGTTCAGCTCCAAAGTCAAATTTAAAGGACCAGCAAACATGTCCGTCACTCCCCAGCATTATAAATATTGCTTTGTGCAAGTGTTTTTTCCCCAAGTACTGCTTGATATTTGGATCGGCATGGTCAATATTATTTGGTGCATGCACATATTTGCCCAGCCTTATTGGAGGCATAGTGAAGGCCCACGGGGGAAAACAAGAGAGAACAATTTGTCTGCTGCAATAAAAATATTAAGTTACTTATTAGAGTCCCAGTTTCAATGATGTTCTCCCAAGCAACCCTGAGCAGGTAAAGTCTGAATCCTAACCAGGTGTACTGCATGGGGATTCCTGCCAGGATAGTATTCTTAGTACTGTACTGTAAACTAATTTGCCTTCCCAGTGCCAGAGAACTTTCTGTATCTTTCTATTGGATGATTCATCAAGGAGGGAGTCATTCCAAAATCGTAGCAATAAGACCATGGCTTATGGCAGTAAAGTTAATATCCATAAGCACATCGCTTCAGTACTGGGAAATCACACCATTCTGTGATATTATTCCCAATGATCATTCCAGGTCTTTTGCAATAGCAGCCTTCTCGGTGGAAGAGGGATATCAAGGATTCCCAGCAGAGTTTCTTGTTATTATGGTTTTACTTGCAAAAAAATGATATCTACAGATTGTTTTTCCCCCTTGGAAACAAATTATGTTCTATATTTGGGTCAGGTTTGGCTCTTTCCTGTAGAATCGAGAGAAAGTCCAATGCTAAGTATTACCCAAAGCACATTGTGCAATAAAACTATCCATTTAATTAAAAAAAAGAATTTTGGCGTGTGCATTTTGAAAGCAATGGAACTTCAAAGACCAACCCCGCTGGTTCGGACCAGGGCTCCATGACCTCTAGCATCTTGCCTCCTACAGCAGCCAACCCAGATGGCCCAGGAAGTCCCAGGCTTTCTCTTCTTGGTTAGTACATTTTCTATGAGCATGCAGGCGATGTTTGGCTACTATGGCTCCTTGCCATTGACAGAGCATTGATAGACCTTTCCTCCATTAATTCCTTTAATCCTGTTTTTAAAGCAATCTAAGTGAGCGTTCGCTGCTGCATTTTGGTATTGCTTGCAGGTCTGCTTCATTTATAACCTCCAGTGAGTCTGAAGGGGATTAGGCATGGGATGAATGTATTTATTTATTTAATTTATTAATTTATCATATTTCCATACCACCCTTGCCCGAAGGCTCAGGGCGGTTCACATAAAACAGAACAGAAACCATTCAGATAACTTAGATTAATAATAACGGATGATGTGAAACAACAAGAAACATGGAACAGTAGAAAAATATGGAAAACATTAAATTAACTCATACCGATAGCCCAGTGGGCTGGGCGGAGTTATGGTGGGTGCCATAGGAGGGGGCTCAGGAGGAGGTCCCTTGAGAATTGATGGCACAGATTGACCTTAACCAAACATAGTAGCATCCTGAAAAGAGCAAATAACCATTTATTAATTGTACTTAATTTGGGCCCAAGACTGGTGGCTTTTGGTTCTGCAGCCTTCTTGCCTGGAGCTGGATTGCAAAATCCCTCACATTTTTGAAGGAATGATGAGTTGGGGGCAGAGTTTAGAGAAGGAGATCATCAGGAATGCAATGGCAGAAATCCATACCCTTTAGAGTGGCCTTTTTCTCCCAGGAAAACTGATCTCCATAGTCTGGGGATCAGTTGTAATTTTTAAGTAAACTCTAGATCTCAACCTGGAGGTTGATCATCTTGCCTTCTGTGATATCCAGATGAAACTATTCCTGAGGATCCCAAACTTCCTTGAGCTTCCTGACGGTCAGTTGGCAGAGCCCTGTAAGGAATACATAAATATTTCCCTGCCTTTCCTTAGGGTCAGTGTGGTTGACAACTGAAACCTGGTCGGTCACTCCAGAAGTGAGACTAACATAATAAATAAACACATCTTTATTGTTATAGCCTATTCTTCCCGAATGCACAGGGTGGGTAACAACATGAATTAACAATCAAAATATAAAATCATATATGAAGTCAAGAAAACATTCTATTTCAGTAGCCCCCCCCCCCCCAGTAATTTGGGTGGGGTCATATCTGTAAAAGGTAGATCTTACCTCCGGTTGCAGTAGTCAGGGGCCTCGACTATAGACCTGGGCCTAGTCTGCACACAATAGATAATGCACTTTCAATGTGCTTTAGAAGTAGATTTTCCTGTTCTGCACAGGAAAATCCAGCGGCCAAAGCAAATTGAAAGTGCTTTATCCTATGTGTGCAGGCTAGGCCCTGGTGGAACACCTCTGTCTAGAAGGCCCTGCAGAACTGGTAAAGGTCCCTCAAGACCCTGGTCTTCCTCAAATCTAAAAAGTCCATGGCCCTGAAAGCCGATCTCGCCTCCCATAACCCAGCAATCCTGAGCAAGTTTGGGTCAGATGATCTTAATGACCCTAACAATCTTAACATTCCTTTGGAGCTTTCTCTGACTTAAGAGCCATTTCAGAAAGTAGCTAAGAGCGTGTGCTGCTTCAAATCTCATCATAGCCATCTTGGATCCCCAGCATGTCAGCTGCCATTGTGTTTCCTGGTGACCCCTAACAACTTCTCCACAATAAAAAGACAGCCTCAGCTTTTCCACCACACTGAAGGAGAGAATATGTGCCAGTATAGAAGACTTCTAGATGAACTACAAGGAAATAATCCTGTTTTCCCTGACTTCCACCAAGAAAAGAGGAAGACCTAACATGAAATGAATTGACTCAATAAAGAAAGTCATGGCCTTCAGTCTGCAAGACCTCAGCAAGTGTGCTAAGGCTAGGACGTTCGGGAGGTCACCGATTCACAGGGTTGCCGTAAGTTGGAAGCGACTCGATGGCACATCACACAAACATGGTACTCAACTTAGAACTGTGTCGGAACACACCTTTAACCAAATTAGGGGATTTTTATCTTAACAGCTTTTCATGGCTGTGAGGCCGCGTGCTCTCCAGGGACCCCAGCTTGCTGACCTAATTACTGGCCACTCCCCCCCCCCCACTTCATCCGTGGCCACCACGGTGAGTCCTGGCCGCTAATTCTCACTGATCTTTTTGGTTCTGGTGCAAATACTTTCATTCTTGTCCCCTTCCCACCCAACCGCATCCCTGGCTGTCAAAGCTGCTTCTGAATTTGCACATGAAAGTGACAGACTTGGCTTGTTTCTAACAAGAAGTGATGGCAGCCGAGGCCCAAAAAGAAAAACAAAAAGGAGGGAGAGAGGATAAATTGCTATTGGCATCCTTCTCAAAAGTTATAATCTTGCTCCGTGTGTTTCTGACATAGCCGCGGACAGGTGCATAAAGCATCTATGCTCAGAACCCCTCGCCGGCAGAAAACATGGCCATTCATACCAGCAAAACATCTTTAAATGAGGCTAAGCTGGTGGGGGGGGGGATGGGGAATCCATTTCACTAATTGAGAAGGGAATTGACAACCACCGCTCAGAAAATAAATAGTCTCGTGGGCTTTAACCATTGAGATCGGAAATGCTGAGCAAGCAGCTTCTATGTTATATCGGTCAGAAGAGCCACCCCACAAACGCCAGCACTTCCGTCCTGTACAATGCAAGTGAGTGAGTAGATTCAGTCTAAAGAGTGAGACAAGGATCCAGCCAGTTTATTCTCACCAGCGTCCTCACTTTATTTCAGGCCTGATCACACATGCTTTTGACCATTAGGTCCCACAGGGTTCCCAGTCTCCAGGAGGGGCCTGGAGATTCCCCAGAATTACAGTGGTTCTCCGAGCTACATAGATCGTTTCCCCTGGAAGAAATGGCTGCTTTAGAGTGTGGAGTCTATTACATCAGGGGTAGTTGCCACATGCTGCGGTCGGCCTCTTCACCGCCAGATGACACCCAGAAAGATTCCTGCCTGCCCTATGTTAAATGGTTCATGATTTGGTTAATGATCTTCATCACAGTGGATTAAAAGGGGAGCACGAGATAAGAGCCTGTTGTTTCAGGGCTTCAGCTTGAAGCCCTGAGGACAGAGACTCCGTAAGAGACCAGCTTATTCAAGAGCATGGCCCATCCAACTGGGTGGGCCAGGGGCTCTGAGCCAGGTGGCTGTGTGGCTGAATGAGGTGGATGCCTGTCAGCCATCCATCAAGCCACTTCCCTGGCGGGTAGGTCTCTGGGGGCCAATACAGCTCTTGATATGGCCCTCTTCCTATTTTGCTTTAGGCAAATTCCCTGTTCCCCTTAAATTACTATCTGATGAGAGAAAACACAGTATGTCGAAGAACCAGGAACATCTGTGTTCAAATCCTTACTCAGCTATAGAGTTCACTGAAAGATGAAGGGTCTGTAACTCTCTCTCAGCCTACAGTATCTTACAGGAGAGGAGAATAGTGACTACGGCTCTGAGGTCCTTGGGGGAAGAATGAGACAGGGATGACATAGGGAGTGGAGAAAAGACAGCATGAACCAATATTTTAATTACACAAGGCAGACAGAACCAGCATTCTGTTATACAAAATGGAAGTCGTATTTGCTAAAAATGTGCAAAATTAAGAACCCGTGTTGCTTTGCATGGAAAATCCCTCCAAGGCCTCACAAAAAGACATCAAACATTGCTTCAAATGACACCTCTTTGCCCCCACTGCCTTTCCTTTTGTTCAGGGCATGTAGTCAGCTTCGCATTAAGTTGCTAGCTCTGGCCTCGAGTGATTCGTTTAGCAGCAAGGAGCGGACGGCAGACTTTTGCCTTTGCTCACTAAGTCAGCTGTTGCCTGCAGATCAATTCTACTCAAGTTAATTTGGGGCCTGCAGCATGTCTTTAGTAAACATCGCATTATAAAAAATGCAAAATATGCCAGACCATCCGTTTAAAAGATATCATTTCAGATGAGCGGAATCCACTCTATTAATCTTTTATTGGTACATAGCTCTGAAATGAAGTATTAATGGAAAACAGAGTATAAACAAAAATTGTCAAATCTTCCGAGCACAGAGCCAGTTCTGTGGAGATTACTCAGAACGCGTGAAGGGGAGCATGGGTAAACAAGATGTTCAGAGGGTTGTTTTTGTACGTGCCTGCTTCTGAAATGCCAGAAAAGGAAGTGCCGGTAACTTAATGGTGATGCCATCAACTGGTAGAATGCAGAACTAAAACGTTATTGTTGAATAAGAATATGTGTGCCACCCAGGTATGTAGGTGTTGCAAATCGTCTGGTACAATTAGTGCCCACTGTGTGCTCTTCTGCACTCCATCACAACATCATGAAATGTTCACCATATCCCTGATCCTTCTAAGTGTGTTGCTTCTTAGGAGTGTCAACTGAAGCACGATTATACCTTTCTAAGTCCATGTATGTTCATAGCATATTGCACAACTTGAGTTAGACTTTCTCAACCTGTTTTTTTTTAATGGCCCTAGAAGGGTTTCCCAAATTGGTGAGGGTTAAATAATTTTAATATACTTTTTAAAATTTGTTAAATATTTATTGTGTGATATGGCCATGTATGGTCATGTTGACCTACCCGCCCCCTCCCAAAATGGCCAATGATGGGTCCGGAGGGGGGTGTGGAGGGAAGGGGCCCTGGGTGGGTGGCCCAGCCATTTTCTGCACAATTACTCCACTTCTGGGGTTTCTCAAAGCCTAAAGAATGTTTCAGGAAGTTCTCGATGGTAAAAAGGTTGAGAAAGGCTGACTTAAGTCTACATCCAAACAACCTTGAGCTTCACAAGAGAGGTATGATAAACAGACAGAAAGATGATGTTTTTAAGAGCCTGAAAAGAATCTAGGATTTGGTGACATCACCAAAGTATGCAATATGGCCACTTATTCACTTCACTGTAGGTCCATATATACAAAAGTAGGCATGTGTGGGCATCAGTACTCTCAAGCTGTCCATAGGTGGTAGAGCTCTGTGATCATCACAGTGTCCAGGAGTGAAACACATTACTGGACTGGGTGTGTGCACATGGTGTTCTTTTTTTCTAATTGCTAAGGAATTCCAGGGGTTTTTGGAGATGATGTAAAATTCCTCGATGAATTCCTATTTATCAAGTAGGATCTAGTCTACAAAAACTCATTTTAGAAAGCAAGTCTGCAGATACCGCTCAGCTCCATTCAGTGTTGCTTATTCCCAAGAAAGTGTTCTTTGAGTTATCACATATATAATCTATTTTTAATTTTTTTGCCGTAATTCTTTGCCGCAATTCTTTTGCTGGGATCCCAATACATGTGCCGACCTATGAACTTTTGGTGCCAGGGGTTCTGCTTCCCTCTTCCACAGATCACTGGGGATTCCGATGCATCTGAAAAGCAGTTGCACATTGTAAGCCACAGAGGCAGGCATACCCTCATCGTGCACTGGAGACAAGTGTTGTGTCATAGCTGATAGCACTTACATTGCATTTTAGAGTCATTCAATTATCTTTCCAAATTGTAAGCTGCCTGTTGGGGAGAGGTGGCCCTATTAAAAGCAGTCAGCAGAAGCCTTCTCGACAGATTGCTTTTTCCTGAACCTGCAGAAATAAAGAAGACTCAATGAATTGGTGGGTTGCCCTCCATCTTGCGGAGTGCCATAGTTTGGTGAACTAAACCACATTCAGTGGTGTTGTGCTTTTCACAACCCCAGTGGGGCCACTTCTCCCTTTGAGTTCCCTTTGCAATCAAGTCCAATTGGGAAGTCAAGCAAAAGAAGTAGCACAGAGCATTATCAGACAGGATGTACGGAAGGTGCAGTAAAAGAATGCATCCAAACATACTATATGAATTGCAGGGAGAAAGCACAGTATGTGTACAGCCACCTCCTCGAGTATGCTACCAAGGGCAGATTTATATGGAAGTCGCCATTTTAGGGCATTCATGGTTGTCTCCCTTTTCACATCGCTTCATTTCCCTTGGTCTGTCCACTGGAGACAACGAAGGTGGAGACGGTGTTTCATACAAGCTAGCTGTAAGTAATCTCTTAATTACAGATTGGCTTTAAAAAGAAGACTGATTCATACAAGGGTGGTTGTAGGTCTTCTGAGGACCAAGCTTGAAGTTCGAGGCAGGAGCACAAGCCTGCATGGTAATTGGCCAAAGTGTGGCTAAATCCCATCTGCTGGATCCAGTTGGTTTAAAGTGAATGGAAAGGTCTCAGGTCACTGAAAAGCTGATGCTGGAGATCATAGGAACTGTATGGCTAGAAGCCGTGTGAGCTCAGGTCTGTAGTAAGGCTGGGAATTGAGTGGGACTGAGTGAAAGGGTTGACCTAACCCTTATCAATCAGTAGCTTGGGTAAAGCATCAGCTCCCCCCCCCCCAAGCTAAAAAGCAGTTTCTACTTAAGATGCATCCACAACTGGAATAGATAAAAGCCCATGGTTGTCGTTTCCTTGGCTATCTGGCAGCTCCGAGACTTAAAATTTAAACAACATGTTTCAGAAGCCAGGTTTAATCAGAGGCATCACATGAGTGTGAACAATAGCCACGGGCTTTTGACCCTTACCAAATCCATTTCTCTTTCGATGCTAAATTATTTTGTCTTGAATCTGCAAAGGCATTCTACTAGCGTTTATATAGTTTTGGCATATTTCTCAGTCTAGTTGCACACAAGCTTCTCCTGAAAACTACAGTGATCGGGAATATTTTTGGTAGGTTGGAATTTTATTCCTTTTCACCCCCAGCAATTGTGCATTTCTTCATGAGATAGTAATTGAAGATATGTATGGATTGGGGTGGGGGGACGGGGATAATTCCTTCTTAGCTACATAGATAAATGTCAAGTGGAAGTATATCCTATGCTCATGTTGACCTATTATGCATGGCAGAGGCTGTGCAGGGCCACTGCTGGTTGCTAGCGATGGGGTAGCATGCCCTGCTGCATCCGGAGAACACATTGCCTAAATTTCAGTCACACATGCCAATAATTTGGGGCTTTCCGCACCGGGATCTTTGTAGCAAATTGGTTGCTGAATGAAAAATCGCCATTTAAAATAGTGGAATTCGTCGTTATGCATACCTGCCTTTGTAGTGGAATCCAGTTGCGTTTTGTAGCGTTTCCCACAGGCTTCCGGTCTCGGCAAAAATCGCTAGAAAGGAAGCGCTCTTGCCAAGCTCATCCCGCCCCTGGCCATCAAGCAGCCAATGGGCAGCCGTTAGCATGCTCCCAAACAGCCCCTTTCCCTTTAAGAAAGTTAAAAAAAAAACACCCATTGCAACGAATCTGTGTTGATTCGTTGCAACGGAGAGACCCATCCAGCTGCCCAGTGTGTTTGAGCTGTCGTTTGATCATTGCCATGCTCCCTCCAAAAAAAAAAAAAAATCCCCCCCCCTCTCACGGGCCCGATTTTCGTGTAAAAAATAAAGGGAAAATACATCAGCAAACGGGCTTCTCTGTTGTTTGTGTCCAAAGTGTTGTTTGTGCTTAGTGACTCTGGGGAGGGACTGAAGCCGGGGAAGCCTCTAAACAGAAAGAGGCTCGCTGGTGCGTTTATCCCCGCTCGCTCGGAGAAAAAAAAATGGCGATCGCTTCGCCGGAAGATCAGAGGAGACAGCCAGGGGGAGGGACTTTGTAGAAACCACAACAATGTTAACGCACAGGTCTTTTTCGCTAGTGTTGCAGATTGGTTGTAGGAGTGTATCGCTTTCCAGAGGGTGAATCCACTTTTGGGGATTTCCCTGAAAGCGCTACAAGGAAGCGCTTTTTGCGGATCGGTTTCAGGTGTGTGGCAGATTGTCAACGATGTTGTGCATAACGGCAAATCAATAGCGTTTTCAATTGGCAACCATTGTGCGATTTTGAAGGCGTGCGAAAAGCCCCTTTGATTTCCCAGCAAATAGGTATTAAGACATGTCAGAAACAAATCTTAAGATGTTACAGGAAGCTGGAGAGCTTCTCTCACCCTCAGGCCTTCTGCACTGACTGACATAATACAAATAGCCCCATCAACTCAGGTTTCTGAGAATATGTAGAATGCACAAGCCAACCAACATGATGTCCTCTTGAATGGCACGGCGAGAGAATAAAGGGTTAACGCACACACAAGGAATGTCTCCCTCTTTTCAGATAAGTCATTTCTCTATGAAGCCATTATCTGCACATAATTTCCTGCAAAGGAAAGTACTGGAAAGCAAATCTGAAAGGGAGTGAGAGATCCTAGTGGAGCAGTCATTTAGAGAAGTAGTTTGATTCTTGGTGGCACCTCTCCTCTCTTGTTAACTGGAAATGCACAGTATGATTTGCAAATCAGAGTGAATTATGTGTGTAATCAATCTAATATGAAAAGCAAAATATATTTGGAAAAGCTCTCCAATATGTCCCTGGTCATTTGGACAGGGAGACACTGCCAAATACCAACCTATTGCCTAGTAATGAGGCTCTAATTTTCCTTTTCTCTCATCAATCTGTTGGCTTTTCAGCTCCCTTGGCTATCTATCAATTGATTTTTCAACACGGGCAGATTTTGTTCTCGCTCAGGCTCATCACGGCCAACTTTCAAGTTCTCCTCTTTCGGAAAGTGTTTGCACTCTCCACCCGAGAGGGTCCCCGGTGTATTGTGAAGACCGCAGTAGCAGCTGGCATCCCTTGGCAGCGAACTGGATATAACAATAAGGAAGCCACCAGGCCTCCTTCCGTAGCATCCAAAACCTGATAATCCACCTGCGCTAAGGTCTCCAGAACCAAGACTACGCTGAACATAAAGGTGTTGGAATGAAAGATGATCTCGCATCCATTCTAAACTGCACATGGGTCCACAAAGGCACTTCCTGTTTTAAAATGGCGTACCGCGTCAGGTCTTTTAATCCTTGACTCTCCCTCTACTTGGACGCCCGTAAGAATACTGTGGCTGATTTCACTTTGTAGTCTCAGGTTTACATGCCAGGTTTTTCCACTGCACATTTCTATACGTTTCAGTCCAGGAGAGATCAGTGGAAACTAATCTGTGTTGGGGTGAGCCATTTATGTGTGGGTGAAAGGGAACAGCTTGTACACATGCAAAATGTTTGGACGGTAAGGGATGGAAGAATTTTGGTTTTAAAATCTGCAAAAAGGAGAGTTTCGGCTGATTAAACTTTCAGCACTTTCCATTAGTCATTGCAATCTGCATCCAAGGAGATATATTAATTCTCTTTTTCTCTAGATTCCCTCCCTGTACCTCACCAAGTTCATGGCTAGAAGCCAGGTGTAAAGATTTGGAGCCAATGTCAGTTCTTGCCATCAATATAGAGGGATGTACAACTGGCGCAGGCTGATGAAGCCAGCATGTGGAGAACAAAAAACTGGGTGGTGTAGTGCGGAGGGTGTTAGACTGAGATGGGGGGCAGAATCAAAGTCTGCAATGGAAACTGTCTAGGTACACTCAGGCCAGCCATACACTCAGCCTAACCTACCTCACACGGTTGATGTGAAAATTAAATGGAGGAGAGCACAGTGTTGTATGCTACTTTGGCCTCTCCTTGGGGAATAAAGTGTGGTATAAATGAAGCAAATGAATAAAAGAAATAAAACATCTGAAATAAGAATTTCCAGTGTACTAAATTATAGTTGGCTGGAGTTATAGTTGTTCATGCAATTGAACCCTTCTATGCATTACTCAACTCTATCATCTCTTGACTGGTTTGTACTGTGTATACCACTCTGGCAGTCTGCTCATAATTGACAGCTACTTGAAAGAAACCCCAATAAGCCTTTGAGATGATTATTACTGTTGTTGTTATGAATTGCACAGTCAGATCTTTAACTTCAGCAAGGTTGCTGTGTCATGTGACTTCCAATCACACCCTGCTTCATTTGGTGTGTTACATCAGCCACAAGACTGACCTTTCCCCACATGCGTCCGATTTACCTCATGGATGGCTTAAACTCTACGTGATATTCTGCGGTGGTACTTAACACACGAGTAAGCTTGTTAAGAGTGGGAAGCAAAGCCTTCCCAGCAAATCCTTAAAAGCGGAAGGAAAGCTTCCACCACATCAGTACAACGTAATAAATGAGTCAAACAGGGATGCTACTTATGAAAGTCAAAGATGTTTCTCTCATTAAACTCCGTGTTTCTGTCAGAGGAGGAAAGCTGTTCGGTGACCTGGAAATGTTCCAAGACAGCTAGTCAGCAGTGGACTAAGAAATGTGAATTGACAGAATCCACTGTATGTTTCCACTGGTCAGGTTCCTGACCATATCTTTCCATCATTTTATATGCAGTCAAAAAAAAAAGGAAAAAATAATCTCAAACATATTACAGAACAACAACCTGTGTAAAAGGTTGTGTTTAATTCACATTGAATAGATTTTTTTATTTTCTGAAAAGTGGACGAAGCCAAAACAGAGATGAGAAATTTGCTTCCCACATTTCTCCTCCATTCCCTCCTCAGGAACTGTCTTGGAGAATCTGTTTGGAAGAGAATCTGAGAATCTGTTTGGAAGAGAATCTGAGAATCTGTTTGGAATATTCCAGAATGCCCTACCTCTTAACTCTCTATGGATGATTGGTTGGAATTAATTCAAACGAATTTTTGGTTAAACATCCAGAAGACATTCCTAACAGTTAGAGCGGTTCCTCAGTGGAACTGGATGCCTCGGGAGTTGGTGGGTTCTCCTTCTTTGGAAGTTTTTAATCAGAGGCTAGATAATCATCTGACAGAAATGCTGATTCTGTGAACGTAGGCAGATTGTGAGTGGGTGGGCAGAAGGGATTGGGTCTGAGCTTGGCTCTTGTGGCCTTTTCTTGCATGCCAAGGAAAATGCTGATCACCACTTTGGGGGTCAGAAGGTGAATTTCCTTCAGACCAGACTGACCAGGGATTCTGGGGGGGGGGGGGGTTGGGGGGGGAGACATGATCTGGGCATGGAATTCAGGTCATTGTAGGTAGGCAGGTAGTTGTGAGTTTCCCACATTGTGCAGGGAGTTGGACTAGGTGACCTGGAGGTACTTTCCAACTAAGATAAATGGAAGATATCTCTCTGTGGAGCAGAAGACACTTTGTTGGAGCAGAAGAATATTCTCCCATGAGTGAAGAGACCATTTTGGAATCAAATGTGGTTTGGGCTGACCCCCTTGTCTACTGCAACAAGAAGTGACCTGGATCAGCCATCTATCATAATTTAATTTCCCTTCATTTAGGCTTTTACATGAAACTCTCCCACAACAAGGACCCAAAACAATGTTTCACCCTCATCTCCTCCATTTTATCCTCCCAACAGCACCATGAAATAGGATAGGAAGAGAACAAGTGGCCCGAGTTCATGCAGGAAGTTTCCATGACAGAGTGGGGATTCGAACTTGGGTCTCCTGGATTCTAGTGCCCCACTCTGACAAGTGCACCATGCAGGCTGTAATGAATCAAAGGCTTCATTTGGCTTGCTGAATATATATATTGCCATTAGACACACTGTGAGATAAACATAGTCTAAGAAAAACCTAACTGCTTTATTCATCCTTTTCTTAATGCCTTTAAAATACATTTCAGAGACCAGTCTTTGAGTCAGGAGGGAAAACAGAGCCAGGAAAAGGCTGGTTCCATTTGATGAATGTGTCTTGCAGCTTCCTTTCTTCTGTTTGCAGGACGTTTGGTGCTTTGAAAATTCTATGCAATCGGAGAATTGATTGAGACTTTTTAGGTGAGCTCAGAGGAACAAATGAGAATGCTACGGTCAATATTTTAGCTTTAATAGGAAATTGTGTATTCTAAAGGTTACTTTGTTTCCTTTTAATGAGCTTTTTTGGGGGGGCCTTCACTAAAGCCAAAACTAATGCAGTCTAATTCTTTCAAATGAATATTTCTTTCTATGTTCCTCTTGCGCAACACTCCAGCAATTGAGGCAGAGTCTTTGCATTTAATCAGTCCAATTAATTTTAATTGTAAATATCCATTTCCAAGGGGGGGGAAACATTATTGGAAGGCCTTAATACCTCGTGAGTTTTTCAGAAGGCGGGCAATGAATCTTGGTCTCCATTCTAGTCATTAGAAGGGGGGTGGGGGGAGAAAGCCTGCAAATGTCCCATAATTGCTGATTTAGGCTACATTAAAGTTGAATAAACTGTTAATGAGTAAAAAATAAACCAAAGTGACTAACTCATTAATCTTTCTCTAGATAAGTAACAGCGAGAGTCAGAATGTGTTGACTTTGGGAACAAGAACTGAGGAAACATTTTGTGCCATCTTCCATCTTAGAAGATCTGAGGAACCTGACGAATGAGAAAGTGAATACAGCCTCTGCATTACAATTATGTTGGCCTGATCACTGCTTTTAGGAGTCCTGTAAAATAAAAGGGGCATTTACTCAGTCAGACCCATTTTCCGGTTGAGTGAAGAGCCTCAAAAGGCCCTCTCCATTGAGCTGCCATTGAAGCATTGCTGGCAGAGGTGCCTGAGGTAGGTGAGGGCACTGGGCAGGAAGCTGCTGCTCAAGCTGCCCTTCCTCCGGCTGTTGTGATTAATCAGGAACATCCTCACCTCTCTTTTGTGTTGAATTTGGGGGAGTGAGAGTCTTTGGACTCTCGAGCTCACCCCAGGAATCAAGAGGCTGCTGGGGGAGCTGCAGGAGAGACTGGAACTGGTTTAAGAAGCACCACCAGACGTTGTTTCTTGAGGAGGACAGAGAAACCAGTCAAAAGTGAAGTGCCTCCCCCTCTGCTGCTCCGTGTTTGAGGTCTCCTGTAGTGAAGAGACGCCAAGCACATTTGGTGGAGTTGCCTGGTATGGCTGACACTAGGGTGCCAAGGGTTGGGCAGATGCAGACAGAGAAGAGCAGCATTCACTTCACTGACAAGATGATCATTTGTTGTTCCACAGACTGCTCTGAGATGTCTATCCTTGATACATGATTCCTGATTGCATCATGCTGAGTAGGACAATAGTGCTTTCCCTGTTTTGGGTTGCCAGGGGCCGTTTTTTCCACCTGTTACCAATGGAGTCTACGGAGTCAGATCCTTTATTTATCCAGGTTAGGATTATCTACTGTGGCTGCCAGTGGCTGCCAGTGGCTCTCCAGGTTCTCAGAAAGAGGTCTTTCACTTCATCATCTACTTATTCCTTTTTAACCAGAGATCAGGAACCTTTTGCCTGCAAAATAGATCTTTTGCTACTGAGCCACAGTCCCTCACAGGAGTCAACAGAAACTCCACCTGGAATCTATTACCTCATTTGTAGACCGATCCAGTTGAGAAGGAACTGGATCTCACCTCTTTCCGAACAAAACTCAAATGCAGCCATCATGCCATTGCATGCAATGGTCAAAACATTGACTCTCTCTTTCTTACAGCTTTCTTAGATATAATGGCATATTGAGTCAGCCCCTATGGAAGCTCTGATAGGTAATTTGAAACAACAACAACAACAACGTACACCATCAATCGATACTTATGCTTTTTCTTATAACCTTTGCTCCCTTCACTCTGTATCATTCAGTTTGTCCTTGGAGAGTACATAAAAGTCTTCTGAGGTCATCATTCAATGTTCTCCATATATGTGGGCACACACACAGTGAAAAGAGAGGCCTTTTCCCCCCGTCTAATAAAGTTCGAGAGCTCTTTCTTCTCACTGATCAAGTGTATGAACAGAAATGTCATTAGATGCGCACCATGCTGTTTGATTTCTTTATGAGTGTTCTGAAGGTTTCACCTTGTTACTGACCTAATCGCTTGTCTGTTGCGCCTCACCTTTCTTCTTTTACAGCATCTTTCCAAGATGAAAGGGAATACACGCACACAGAGGAAAGGGGGGGGCAAGGGAAGGAGAAGAAGAGAGGGGAACTATTTAAATTGTTGGATAGCTGCCCACATTTGTATAAAGCCAACTAGCACGCCAACAGAGGAACACATTCTTTTTGGTTGCTCAGAGATGAAAGTATGGATAGTAGGGTAGAAACCCGCAAGGTATACCTAACTTTTACATTTCAAATCCTCTTGGGCTTTAATTTCTGAATATTTTTAGTCAGCTCAACCCCCCTTCTCCCCCTTGATTAATAACTATCCCTGTATACTTAAATATACTGGAATAGGCTGCCTAAGGAGGTGGTGAGCTCCCCCTCACTGGCAGTCTTCAAGCAAAGGCTGGATACACACTTTTCTTGGATGCTTTAGGATGCTTTGGGCTGATCCTGCGTTGAGCAGGGGGTTGGACTAGATGGCCTGTATGGCCCCTTCCATTCTGTGATTCTGTGATTCTGTGAAATAACAAAGATTAACAAATTAAGGTGTATAAATATGATAATTCAAACTATAGCCAAACTGTACAAATCTTGAGATGTTTGACCCTTGGTTTGACACTCATTGGGTTAAGGTCTTTCTCCAGAAGTCTAACACTGGAGCAGAAAACTTGCCGGATATTTTTCCATTTGTGCAGAGACAGTTTTTGAATGAAAAATATGGTCTGAGTCTAGCCCATTGGCAACAGAGGCAAGGGATGATCCGAATCAGCCATCCCATCAATGTTTAATTTAATTTAGATTTTTATATTCAGTTTTCTCCCTGAAGTGGCTTACAACACCATTGTCTTCTCCTCTGTTTAATCCTTGTAACAACCCTATGAAATAGGCTCGGGTATGGGATTGACTAGCCCATGGGCATTGAGCAACCTCCCATGGAAAAATAGGAATAAGATCCTAACCCTGTACTCTAAACAATGCAATATCTAAAGTAATTGAATAGAAGAACATCAAAAGAGCTCTGCTGGATTGGACCAGTGATCCATCTAGTCCAGCATCCTGTCTCATACAGTGGCCAGCCATTTTCTCTGGACAGCCAACAACAGATCATGGAAGCCGAATCCTTCTCCTGATGTTGCTACTTGCCTCCTGGTTCTGGATTCAGAGGCTTCGTGCCTCTGAATGTGGAAATTCCTCTCAGTCATCATGACTAGTACCCATTGATGGATTTATCTCCTATGAATCTATCTAATCCCCTTTGTTCTGTTTATTCCTGTGGCCATCACTACATCCTCTGGGAGCAAATTCCACATTTTAATCACTCTCTGTGGAAAGTAGTGGTTCCTTTTGTCTCTCCTGAACCTACTGGCCATCTGTTTCATTGAACACTCTCAAGTTCTAGTACTTTGAAAGAAGGAGAAAACTTTCTCTTTTACAACTGTCTCCATGCCACACATAATTTGATATGAGTTGATGTCCACCCTAGTAATCTACTTTGGAGTTGGGACCATCCTTTATTAATGTGTCTGAGAGGCAGGTGAGGTGATATCAAAACAATGGCTATACATGTGTGAACCATCTGTTAGTATTAAGAGCAGATATCCAGGGCTCTTATCCACTGTTGCCTTTTCTAGATAAAACCAAGGATAATCTCCTATCATCGTAGCCTAAACATGGGCACTATGAAGGCCTGAAAATAAACTACAAAGGCCAAACTGATAGCAGTGAAGTTCTCTTGGTGGAACATTGATGCACTAGAGTGTGATGTTATTGTTCCCCATGGATGGGATTTACTTTCAAGAGAACAAAATAGTCCTGCTCTCTAAAATGCAGGAGGGACCATCTGCCTTGTACAGATGGCTATTATTCTGCTAGGCCATTTCCCCTCTGCCTTCTGGGAGAAAGAATGCACATATGTCTCACCAACTTTACATGAAATACCTTTTGTTCTTTGATAATATTTGACCAGAAAAAAAAACAAGTTTCAGACAAAGTATTCCTCCATGCTCTGTCTCGCTAATTGATATTTGCTCCTGATTTTTGTCTTATCACTATAGCTAAAGTAAAGAGAGCAAAACAGCAGTTTCCAGTTATTTTCGGCTTCTGAGTTTCTTTGTGCCGTTTAACTAATTTGCGCACAAAACACAAACTTAAAAAAAAAAAGGTATGTCAGTAATACAGTCACAGCATTAGTTCTAAGAGACTACAGACAATCTTTTACTTTAAGACATATACACATTTCTAATGTGTATTTCTAATTTGTATAAAAGCATCCACTCCCACAGACGGCCAATGGTGGGTCTGCCCCACCTTTGGCCTCCTCCTCCTCAGTCTTCCCACCTGGAAGAAGACCTCACCCATTCTGCTTGCCCACCTTGCAAAAATAAGCTGATCAAAGAACAGCATGACTGGGAGGGAGGCAGAGAACTCTGGCTGCCTGCAGCCCAATAGAGCCCAGGATAGCCTCTATGCCCAGCCACCTGCCCAAGATCCAGATGGTGAGAGGCCCAGGAAAGGATGACCAAAGGCTTCATAGGACCCAGAGTAACCTTGGCATGCCTCTTTGCGCACTTTGTAAAGGGGTGTGTGTGAAAAGGCCTGGAAAAGGCCGCCCACTAGTCCTATGGGGCCCAGGGCAGCCTTTAGAGCAGGGGTAGTCAACCTGTGGTCCTCCAGAAGTTCATGGATGCTGGCAGGGCCTCATGGGAATTGCAGTCCATGAACCTCTGGAGGACCACAGGTTGACTGCCCCTGCTTTAGAGGATTTTAATTGGAGAGGCTGGGGTGGAAATGGGAGGTCTGACAAGTTATGTCACTGAGATGCTGCAGCACTGAGCCTTTCTTTCAGTTCTTTTACTGCTGTGCAAAAGTTTACCCATTTTGGCCACTGCATGGAGAGATTCCTCAGCAGCCTAAACAGGATGTCCAGGGGTAGGGAGAGGCAGATGAAATACATAACTGGGAAGATTATTTTCCATGGGGAGATAGAGAGGGAAACAATCAAAATCTGCCCCCATCAACCAGAAATGTCTCTCACTGAAATGAGTGCATGTGTGTATGTTTGCCCGCTCCACAATTCCCTGAAACCTGCTGGGATTTCTAAATTTGACTAAGGACTTCACCCAAGCCCAAATTCGGCAGCAACCCCTGAACCAAATCAATGCAAAACTTTGCTGTCTTGCTCCTATTATGCAGCAAATCTTTTTTTTTCTTGGTTGTGCAAGCAAACCTACGGGCTGAGTCAGCTCCGAATGTAATTACCTAGCAGCCAGGGCGTGTATGAAAATCTCCTACCTAGCACCCTCCTAGGTCTCCGCACTAACTATTAAGGATTCAAATGCATTCCGATGCAGGAGGCCTCACTGCATTTTCAGAACGGTTGCCCTTCTCTGACTTTCCCTTGCATGCCATTTACCACTGGCTTAGCTGAGAGCAGTATGATTCCCTGCAAGAAATGCCTGTGCTGAATAAAAAATGTGCTAGGTTCCAAAAGAAATGATGCTACAACTAAGGGATTCCCCCTCCCCCTGCTCTGCAGAGGGAGAGGGGGGGGAGAGAGAGAGACGGATGATGCCTGGAGTTTAGAAACACAACTTGGTTGATTACAGTTATGTCATGGAAGGGCAGAAGATATGCCTAAGCAGATGGATCTGATTTACATGTGCTGTGAGAGCAGAAAAGGATGCCATTCAAGAAGAGGGGAATTACTCCTTTCCTGTGCTAACTAATAGTGCTTATTGGATTTTATTTGTCTTCCATTTTTGTAGAACGCAGCCAAAATTATCATCCAAAGTGACTCTCCTTGTGAAGCTGGAAAATGCATTCCTTCTTCTATATATAGGAAACAGTGACTGCATATATCTGGAGACTTTATGGGTAACTGGGCTCTTCCTAATTCTCCCTTGATGCAAGGCTGGAGTGCCAAAACTGTAACAGAACAGGGTTTATGTGAAGTGGAGGACTCGCATGCCGAATTAGCTCAAGTGGTAGAGCACCTTCTTAGCATGAAAAAGTGCGTAGGATCAATGACTGCAGTCTTTGGTGCCTAGGGAGAAGATGGGGTTAAGTGGTCAAACATCTGTTTGGCATGCAGAAGGTCCCAGGTTCACTCCCCAGTATCTACAAGTTTGAAAAGGGTCAGGTAGAAGGTGATTAGAAATAACTCTGCCTGAACCTCTTGTGGGCCAATTGGTTTGGACAGAACTGACCTTACTAGCCCAAGGGTCTGACTTGATATAAGGCAGTTTCATGGGTTCAGTTGATATGACTGATACAAAACATATGGAGGAGAACCAGATCCAAGGGTAACATGTGAAGAATCTCAGAGGGGCTTCCTGAGGGAAGGACATACATAATTACTGCTTGCCCACAGTTTTTCAATAAAAGGGAGAAAAGTGTGTGTGTGTTTTTAAACTTGTATTTGGAAAAGCAAGATTTTTCACTAGTCACAAATCAGAAGTAATCAGGTAATTAGAATTATTATTCAGTATTATAGGAGAGTGGGAGCCCATTCTGATTATGTATAGATCTATTAATCAAGTAACTATTAACGGCGATAGCAATGCTGTCGAGCTCTCACTAGGACGATAATTCTTTTCAATGTTCACTTGAATTATTCCTCTTTTCATATTGACGGCGTGCAGTTCTGTCACCCACATTGCATTATGTACTTCCTGTCCGTTGATTAGATTATTGAATTTGACAATCAGAAGAGTAAATATGATTTCACTGTTTAAATATTCTACAGAAAGCTGAGGGTGGGTGTTGAGATGTCCCCTGCAGTTTGATAGGAACACATTGGGGTTTTTTTTGGAGCTGTGTTTAGGCAGAGTGTAAAAATGCACAGCCACACTGAAGATGCATGGATAATTTGGAGGGGAGCATTTAGAAACAATGGATCTAAGTGATTTGACCCAAAGGTTGACATGTGGGTTGAACAGAAGGGAAGTGTCTAGCAAGTTCTAGCCCACAAATAGGGTATATTTATTTATTCTGTTGTTATTGTGCTACTCAGCTGAGAGCAGTGTGTGTGATGTCCTTTCCCACTGTTGCCTCACAATGATTCTGTGAGATAGGTTAGGCCAAAAGAGAAAGAAAATCTGGATCTAAATCACCATTGAGCTTCATGGATGAGTAGGAATTCCCCACATGCAATCTAACCACTGGAAGCCCTAATAGACCAGACTAGCCTGATCTTCTCAGAGCTCAGAAGTTAAGTAGGGTCCATACTTCAATGGGAGACCAACAAAGAAGACTCAGGCTGGTATACAGAGGAAGCTGTCTTGGGTCATCCCATGCCTTGAAAAACACCTGAACTGCAAATTCATGGGGTCAACCATGATTCAGTTTACTCAACAGTGCATTTTACTTTTAATCTCTGCTACAATGAAGGGGTGGATCAAGCAGGAACTGAAGCAAGATAATCAATTGGCCAACAACCATATTCCCATATGATTCTCTCACAAGTGCGAGCAGGGTTAGAACCAGAAATTCTGATCCGAGGGAGCAAATACTTTATTCCCATAATGCCTTGGAGGCATTATCTTCTCTGTTAGGCTACCTCTCTCAGGCCCACATTCTTGCTGCAGAGTTGTGGACCCCAATGCAATACAGGTTAAGTGAACGAACCACGAAGGCAACTACCCCCACTGCCTCCCAGTAGTTCATAGGAATGAGATGCTTCTCCTTCACATCCATTAAGCAAACATTCATGTATATGTTTTGAAGTGGTTAAATTTAATATTAGTTGTGCAGCTGTCCCCGAACTTATATTACCTAGTATTGAAGCCTGAGAATCATTTCTGGAAGAAATGAAGTAGTTTGAAGTAGTCATCATTACCCTCCATTCCCCAATGCCCTTGTTTGGGTAGGGGAGAGTGGTATTTTCTGCCGTGTTGGGTATTTTTATAGTCTTTTGGCGGGGGGCTTAACGGGGGATTTTAAGACTACTGTTACCCGCCACGAGCCTGTAGGGAGTGGTGGGAAATAAATCTTATTATTATTATTGTTGTTGTTGTTGTTATTGTTATTTGCAGTTGTGCTGGTCTATGCCATGAATCACAGATCCCTGAGAAGAAACAATAGTTCCTATCATAATAAATAAATATTGTAATTAGATAAGAAAAAAACACAAAGCAAAGCATTTGTAAAGCACCAGCTCTAGCATTAATTAGGATAAACATGGAACACTTGACAATAATGTACTAAGAAAGAAAACAACAAGCCAAAAGGTATTGTGGACTCAAATGCCAAGACACGATACTTTGCAGGACGACAGTTGTCACAACAATACAGTCATGTGTGCTTAATGCATGGCAGCTATAATTACATTATGTTAAAGGGGCACATATGTTTAACACATTCAAATTCTGCCAGATTTTAGCGACGAGGCGGCTAGTAATAAAGAGTGACAAAACAGGGGCTTTTTAAAGACAACTGTCTAACACAGGAACAAAAGAATGCAAGTGGAATCTTTGTGCTCACAGCCAGAAGGAAGACACGAGACATCAAAAGTATGGGTTGAACTGGAGCTTTATTTACACCTCATCAAAATGACAAAACAAAAGTTCTCCCATATATTGTTCATCCTAACAACCACATTGAATAGGAAGAGGCTCTCCACTGACACCTCTACCCAGTTGACCCAGGCACACATAACCAGTACCTTGGGTATAGCCCTTAATCCTTAAATGTCTCAGGGTGTCCAACAATTAGCCATGCCAGTTCTTAATAACTCATGTTGTTCCTGCCATCCTAGTTTTACAGTTTTAGCAATCCCAGAGCACCATGAATTTGTTGAAAATGTGGCTAAGGCAAAAATGGTCCATTCTCAAGACAATCTGAAGGGTTCTTCAAACATTCTTGCTCAGCCTCTCACAAGAGTACCAGCTAAAATCATTGGAGGATGGGCAAGAACTTGCTCACAAGTCAAAATCTGGGATGAACTTGGCCAGTTCAGAAATCAATAACTTGATGTTTGGAGAAAGTACCTTCCCCAAAGATTGACTGGACTTTTGGTTGGTTCAGTTTTGCTGTTCAGGGCCAGCCATTTAAGCCTCACACCTCAGCAAGTTCACCACTCATCTAGTAGGTTTAAATGACTGTGAGCCATTTAACTCTTTGCCATGTGCGTGTGCATGCATGCGTGCAAAACCAAAGGGTTAAATGGCTCACAGTGATAGACTAAGTCAGCAGTCAGGTTTAATTGGCTGCAAACCATTTAACGTGTTCATTCTTTGATGAGCCCATAAGGTCTTCAAGAGAAGTAATGGTTTGTCATTGCCTGCCTCTGTGTAATAAACCTGGACTTCCACATTGGTCTTCTATCCAAATACTAACCAGTGTTAGCCCTGCTTAGGTTCCAAAATCTAATGAGATCAGGCCAACCAGGAAGAGAGGAAATGATAAGTACATCCCTAAGAAGCATGCTAAGTGAACAGATCCAGGGTTTTCCATATCAAAGTGAATTCTAGTCTTTATCTGCACTGAAGATCAGAGAGGAAATGATAAGTACATCCCTATTCATTTAATAGATTCATAAGGCACGTGGTACACAAGAGACGCAATGAGTTTTTCAGCAAGAAGTGAAATGAGACTCAAAAGATTATCTTTAGCTTTGGAAGAGTTGTAAATAGTAAGCAGATGATTGTCATGGAAGAGGCAAGAAGGCCACAGTCTACTGTGCATTCTTAAAGAGGGTTGGAAATGATTTGAGGGAAAGGGAATCTTTGTTGAATGGCCACAAGGAAACTATACCCTTGAATCACAGAAGAAAAAGGATTAGATTTTGCAGTCTCTTTTTTTATTATTGCTCCACTTGTAAGTACCCTATTAGTTAAGGTGATGAAGATATCATCAATTAGATTACGGAAACAGTATAAATATTTGATCCAGTCCATTTTCTCTAAACTCTATCACACTGAAGTACCTTACAGGTTGCCCATTTATTACAATACTATCAAACTGAAATCAATAGGTCTTAAGCACACTTAAGTTAACCGTCAGTTTGCAGGGTTTCTCTTTTTCAGGGAAAAGAAATATTATTTATTAGAGCTATAATGAAAAACCTTCAGTTTTGAGTGTGTACTTGCATGATTTTTCCTTTTATTGTAGGGTCAAGCCAATGTCAGTTGTTTTACTCTGTACTTGCACCTGTTTTTCTTTTTTTATTAAATGTTTCATTTTATATATTTTTCATAATCCTCTTCAAATATATTCGGCCTTTGTGGTGTGGACATGTGCATGATGCACATTTGGCTACATGTATTGTCTGTCTTCAATATTTATTGAGATCCATACTTAACTACTCCCTTAGGAAAATAAACAGTAACCTTCTAGGCTTGCAGATTGCTATATTTCTACCTGGTATGGAGAAATATGAGGCTCTTATGGTGCAGGGTGGTAAGGCAACTGAAATGCTATCTGAATCTCTGACCATGAGGCTGGGAGTTCGATCCCAGCAGCCGGCTGAAGGTTGACTCAGCCTTCCATCCTTCTTAGGTCAGTAACATGAGTACCCAGCTTGCTGGGGGATAAACGGTAATGACTGGGGAAGGCAATGGAAAACCACCTTGTATTGAGTCTGCCAAGAAAACGCTAGAGGGCATCACCCCAAGGGTCAGACATGACCCAGTGCTTGTACAGGGGATATCTTTACCTTTACCTTATAGGGAAATAGTTCACTATTTAGAATTGATTGGACTGACCCTCAAAGAATTTCAAGACCTAGATGAGAATCCTAGATATTGACCATCAAGAACTAATAACTGATGCTCGGAGATCCTGCTCACCGCTGTGTTATGGCTTTTAACCCACAGATAGGTCTTTGCCTCCCTACTGCTCACTGACTAACCCACGTCTTAGGTGCTACTTTATGTTAGCACATCTAAACTTCCTTTTGTCAGCCTGATTGTGAGGAAGGTACACAAACATCCCCCATGCTGAGCAATCTTGCTTCTGCCAGACCAACCAGCCCAAAACAACAGCGTATATACTGCTTCACTGCCCTAACCATTTAGTTGCCTGTGAACATTACCTTACATCATGGATGAGCAGAAGATCGGTCCATACTGATGAAGTTCAGGTGCATTTTCTTTTGGAAGACAGAGACTCATTGTTTTCAGAAACTGTAACCCTCTGCCGCCACCAAATAATTCTCATCCATCCATCCATCTATCCATCTATCCATCTATCTATCTATCTATCTATCTGTCTGTCTGTCTGTCTGTCTGTCTGTCTGTCTATCTATATATCTATCTGTCTGTCTGTCTGTCTTTATGATTATCTAATGGCAGGTTTTTTTCCCAATATGCTGTTTTAATCTGCCATTAAAGGTTGATTCATTGATTTATTGATTGAAAACAAAAAGTGGTGGAAGCAAGCCAATACAGGCTTGCTATGGAGTACCTATAAGTAAGAGACCAAAGAATAATTCCCATTTTAAGCCCTCCAACAGACACTATGCCAGAAAGAGATGTAAGTTACTTGGATTTTTGTTAACAAGTGTCCAATGCAGATCCAATACTATAGTCTCTGAAATGTGTATGTGTATGTGCAAAGTTCCATCCAATTACAGTGAATTTATGGTGACCCCTCATGGGGTTTTCAAGGCAAGATAAAAACATGGATTACCATTGTCCATTTCTTCATAGGAACCCAAGACTTCCTTGGTGGTCTCCCATCCAAGTTCTAGTCAGAGATTAGCTTCCAAGATCTGACAAAATCAAGCTGGCCTGAGCTACCCAGTTCAGGGCTCCTGAAAATGTAGAGATTGCAAATGGAAAAAAGGGGGGAAAGAATATATACATGACTCTGTTTAGTGACATTGCAAGAATATCATTTTGGAGGAGGGAGGTCAAGGATACATTAATTTAATCCATTGGACTATCACCATAAAAGGAACTGAACTGTGGCTTTACATTCTGTCATTTGATTAGCATCCTTTGTCTTAAGGCAGAAACCCTTCCAGAAATGGCCAAAAATGCTCACTTTTTGATAAGATCGCCAAGCAAAACAAATTTAACTTGTAGTTTAAAACCTGGTTTTTAAAGAATGAAAATCCTTGGCTATCTGTCTTCCTCTTCCCCACACTTGCCAATTACCTAAGTACCTTTTGAAAGCACTAGAACTCTTCCAAAAAGCCAATGGTAAAGCAGGTTGATCCACTTAGAATAAGTTCTCTCTCTCTCTCTCTCTCTCTCTCTCATTTGAGGTAGAGGACATGATTATCTCAAAGTTCCACAAGCCTTTAACCCCGCCAATTTTATTTGAGTTTTTTACAGTGCTTCTTAGAAAGAGCCTCTTGTGGCGCAGAGTGGTAAGGCAGCTGTCTGAAAGCTTTGCCCATAAGGCTGGGAGTTCGATTCCAGCAGCCGGCTCAAGGTTGACTCAGCCTTCCATCCTTCCGAGGTCGGTAAAATGAGTACCCAGCTTGCTGCTGGGGGGTAAAACGGTAATGACTGGGGAAGGCACTGGCAAACCACCCCGTATTGAGTCTGCCATGAAAACGCTAGAGGGCGTCACCCCAAGGGTCAGACATGACCCAGTTCTTGCACAGGGGATACCTTTACCTTTACCTTTACAGTGCTTCTTATATCCTTCCAACACTCTGGTCTCACACATGAAAAATCCCATGAATTGTAATCAGTACTTGGAAGCCTGTATGGAACGAATTTTTTTAGGCTGGGATGCAAAGAGTGGGACTCCATGGAGTGCACTGGAGCTTGAGGCGATAGCGAAGACAACATCTGTAGGAGGGGCTGGCTCATTCATACATGCAAATCATCAGCTCATGCCGCACCCAATGTGTTCATCATATATGAACATGTGAAGCAGCCCCTAGAGAAAGCCAGAGAATTTGACTGAGTGTACGGCTTGAATCCAGGCAAAATATTTCTGCAGTTGTAAGGATTTCCAGTCATGGAGTGTATGTTACTCTCCCCCCCCCCCCCATCCTTATTTTGGAAGAGAGAGGAGGCAAGACAATCATACTCTGTGAACAGAAATCCTTGTTTCTGTGGACTCCGCCATCTAGATCCAACCGTATGTATTTCTGCTTTTTGGTGGTTCAATATCAATTAAATAAAGAGCCTCTTGTGGCTCAGTGGTAAGGCAGCAGACATGCAGTCTGAAAGCTCTGCCCATGAGGCTGGGAGTTCGATCCCAGCAGCCGGCTCAAGGTTGACTCAGCCTTCCATCCTTCCGAGGTCGGCAGAATGAGTACCCAGCTTGCTGGGGGGTAAACGGTAATGACTGGGGAAGGCACTGGCAAACCACCCCGTATTGAGTCTGCCATGAAAACACTAGAGGGCGTCACCCCAAGGGTCAGACATGACCCGGTGCTTGCACAGGGGATACCTTTACCTTTACCTTTATCAATTAAATATGGGAGGTTTGGGGAAAAGGATTCTTAATGAAGCCTTAGCCCACATGCATTAATAGACAGAAGAAGATGGAGCTCTCAGCTAGGGCTGGACCCTGTCATGATGTAAAAAAAAAAAAAAAACTTGGCTGCAACATCTCATTCAGAATGTGGAATAATATGATACAACCTGAACTTAGCACATCTTGGAAGCTAAGCAGGGATGGGGGACCATCAAGGAACAATTAGCAGAGGGAGCCAATGCAAACATTTGCTTCTCACTTGTCTTGAAAGCACGTTGCTGGGGTCCCTAGGTTGTGGCTTGATGGAATATACGAACAGACCTACATGGATCTCATTCTACTGTCCTTCTTGGTGGATGGGTGTGACCTAGAGGAGAATCTCAGAAGTTAAGCAGGGTCAGCTCTGGCTAGTATTTGAATGGGAGACCTCCAATACCAGGAATACCAGAACTGTGATGTGGAGGCTGGCCATGCCAAACCACCTCTAAATGTTTCTTGCCTTGAAAACCCTATGAGGCCACCATAAGTCAACTGTGACTGAATAGCAAAAGCATCAGTCACTCAGTTGAGTCTGGATCCAGGCAGAACGGGTGCTGAATCATCTTCTTCTGATCTCTTTGCAGTTGGTAGCAGAGAGGAGGCCCACTCAATTACAGCTGGACCTCACCATGTTTGAAAATGTCTGGCTGCTTACCTTTCTTCCTCCAAGCCTGAAGGAGCACATTGAGAAGAATTTGGTTTCACTTACATGCTCTGGCTATCTTGGTCCATAGGAATCAAAGAGGATTCAGATTTCATTGTGAAGTAAATGCTTAGTATTTTAGGCAACACTCTTTTTCCCCCCAATGTGAGTTCTTGAAAGCATCTTTCTTTCAAATCCTCTGTACTGTCTGAGTCAGCTAAGACCAAAATCCTTCTTTCGAGGTAAAAAGGGGAGAAAAAACTCTTCCCTGAATGATCTGTTGAAAAAAGCTGGCAGGGAAATGCTCATTTTTTTTTATGGTGGATACAGAAGATTGGGCGGGGGGGGGGGGAGAGAATATTTGTTTTTTGACTGAAGTGACCCCATGATTATCTATCAAATATCTCCCCAGAGCCCAAAATCTTTTTTTGTGCCATTTGTGTTATAAAAGCTTTGCCCTCTCATGCTTTGGCTTTCACAGGATTCCGTGTGAAGTCTTCAAGTGCGGTGCAGCAGCCAAGGACGAAACGGTTTGCACAAAGAGGGGCAGAGGAGAAAAATAGAAGACGAATTTTTAGTAGCGTTTTAATTTGTCTTTTTTTTTTCCAATTAGGATTGGAGGAGAACTCTCGAGCGATGAGGCTATATTATATCTCTACATCTGAATAGCAACGGCAATGTAAGCATTTGGAGTTTCAACAGATAACGGAATAAGATGGGATTCAGAGTTGTAAAATCCTACACAGTCAAACAGCGAATGGGATTTTTAAAAATGATTCTTTAGAAAGGCAATAGAAATGTGTCTCCATAGGACATGGCAGAAGGGGTTCCAGCCATATGTTCTAACATGTTTTCAGATACTATTCATTTAAGTTTTGTCCCAGGTTAATAAGAAAGCAACTTCCTTCAAACACCTCCAGATGATGAAATCATTACTGAATCACTTGTAATTACTGAAGACTACAAAGGTTGCTCCGAACAACTACTGTGGCACTCTAATCTGGAAAGCTGGCTTTGATCCCCCACTCCTCCTATTTGAAGCCTGGGCCCTCCCCCCCCCCCCAGTTGCACACACGGCAGAACTAAACCACTACCGATTTATTTCCTAGGGGAACACATTGCATGAAACACAATCCCACCTGCCTGCAAAGTGAAAATGAATGCCCCGGTCTGCTCCACAGCATGGCAAAACACCATGAAGTTGATTGGGACATTATTTGCCCTCTCGGGGCCACCATAGGACAGAGAGGAGCTGGGACTTGTTTACATGGGCCTGCTGCCGGATAGGCCCTGTTGGCCCCCAGAATCTGCTGAGGGAACATGGAAAATTCCACATTCCCATAGTCTGCAGCTTCTGGAGCCTGATCCACACCAAGCCCAGACAGATGGTGGCCTGGCAGCAACATCATATGGAAGTGGGGATTTGCCCCACTTCTGTATGGCTGCCCTCTCGGCCTTTTCTGCCCGTGCAGAATTGGCCTTTGAGACTCCTTGAGGTAGAGTAAAGCAAGATCTAGCAAGCCTCTCTTCTTGTATCTGGACACAAATACTTAGTGGAGTGTAAGAAATAAGGAAGCAAAGAAAAACAGTCAACTGAAAGCAAAGTGCAGCTGTCTCCCCAGCATTTGTTTGATGGGTGAATATCATATATGTCTACTGAGTCAGTGAGGCAGAGGAGGCAGAGTGAAAAGTCCCAGAGGGAAGCTATTGTCATGCTTTCATGCTGAACCAAGTCCTACAAGTACATTTGGAGAGCTTTTTGATGTTATAAGTGGAAAGAGAAGTTGGGGGGAAAAGTAATAAAGAAGCTAGAGGAAAGAAAGAGAAGCAAAAATACATAATCAATAAAGCAAAAACATTCAGTCACTCAGTAAAGTGTGGTAAAAGGCAGCAAATGAAGGCAGGAAGTAACCGTATTTAATTTAATACTATTTATTATTTACAGTGGACTTACAAATAAGAGTTGTACACAAAAAAAAAATCAATGAAAAGAGCCAGGCCGTTAAACAACAACAGGAAGCCTGAACTGATATAGTGCAGTACAGACACAAGAAGAAGAAGAAGAAGAAGAAGAAGAAGAAGAAGAAGAAGAAGAAGAAGAAGAAGAAGAAGAAGAAGAAGAAGAAGAAGAAGAAGAGTTGGTTCTTATATGCCGCTTTTCCCTACCCGAAGGAGGCTAAAAGTGGCTTACAGTCACCTTCCCTTTCCTCTCCCCACAACACACACCCTGTGGGGTGGGTGAGGCTGAGAGAGCCCTGATATTACTGCTCAGTCAGAACAGTTTTATCAGTGCCGTGGCGAGCCCAAAGTCACCCAGCTGGCTGCATGTGGGGGAGTGCAGAATCGAACCCAGCATGCCAGATTAGAAGCCCACACTCCTAACCACTACACCAAACTGGCTCTCAAGAAATAGGAAAATCACATTTTTAGGTCTGAGTGGCCAGGTGCATCTTTTGGTGTTATTTGAAAAAACCAAGGAGAAAGGGGTTTCCTCAATGCTAAACAGAAGACTATCCTCTGTCTAAATGAGATTGAGGAAGGAAAAGGGTGGAGGTCAAGAAACAAAGATGATGATAGGTTTTATTTTTGCTATGCAGAACACCCCAGCCTTGCACTGGATGGCCCAAACTAGCTTGATCTCATCAAATCTCAAACATTTGATTAGGGATGGCAGTCCCCAGATTGAGCCTGGAGATCCTCCAGTTTTAAACTCACCTCCAGGTGGCAGAGATCAATTCCCATGGAGAAAACGGCTACTTTGGAGTCTATCCATATTTTAAATTTGATGCAAAATAGGACGAATGCTTAGCTCCAATCAGTATGTGAAATTACACTTCAGTCCTCTGATCTTTTCTCAGATTCCTGGTTGTCACTATTTTGAATCTAGTTTATTTTGGTTCCTTACTTCTTCCTTGCCTCCCAAATGTTCCTTCCCTATTCTTTTTCATTGGTTTGTTCCCAAAAGTCAAGGGTCTGCATTCTGCAAGAGGTTTTAATTCCAGCCACAGATCCAATTTCCGCTTCTCTCAGAGAAGCTCAGCTGCAAACCTTCTGACAGCTTTGTTCACTGAACCATTGAAATACTTGTGAACATTCTGTACATCACACCAGCTCTGCTAGTGATCTTCTGAGGCTTTGCTGCCCTGAGCACAATGCAGGTTATATTAACCAGTGAGCATTACTGCAATGAATAAAGCACTGGGAAGTGTTTGTGGGGCAATACAGATGAGATTGCAATTTTTTTCAAGTTTTCTTTGTACAAAAAAATGCACCCAGAACGAGGAAAATGCAGGAAGTGATGAGCTGTACATGATCCTATTTGTTTCAAATAACTTATTTCACAGCACTAGTCAAAATAATAGCACATATTCTTGGGGGGGGGGTGAGGTTATGAGTTCCGTAATTTCTTTGAAGTATCAAAACAAGCTGCAACCAAATGAATTTTCAATTATCCTTTGTGATGAGGGTAATGTAGGAAAGTTGTTGCTAAGTAAAAAAAAAATCTAAAGATTAAGATAAATGGAATATTGCTTGTATATATATATATATATATATATATATATATATATATATATATATATATATATATATATATATATATATATATATATATATATATATATATATATATATATAAAATCTTTGTGAAATTAAACAGAATTTGAACTCTCAAATTTGACCTCAAGTGTCAATTATAATTGGTTATTTACACTGGAAAATGTGCACAGAAGCCCTGGCAGCAATAAGTTAGTGATTATATTCTTTCAAAAAAAAAACATGCACTCTGCATTTTTTAAAAGAAATTCCTAATTAAATCCTAATTAGGATGTGCAGCAGAGTGTTCATTCCTGCTCGTTATTCTACCAGGGCATCTCTGACAATTTCAGGAACATAAGCTTACTCAGATATGTAAGAGATAATTATCAATAGGAGCCCTGAATAACAGGCTCAGTGAAGTGTTTGTTATGTAGGGAAGGGAAGGAATTTGGGAACAAATGGCTGTTTCATAAGGGACATTTTATTTATTGTTGCTTGCAAGTGGATTTTTTTTTGGGGGGGAGGGGAGGCAATTGACCCTAAACCTCACACATAGATGGGGCCACCTAAATACTGAAAGCTTTGAGATGTTTCAGTGTTTTAAGATATCTGATCTTTCCCCCTTCCCAGAACTTCATGCTGCTCAATGAAAATGTCATCTGATAATTAATTCCGTTACTTAGGGCTAGCTTCACATTTATTAAACCATTTAATTCAGTGGAGGGGGGGCCTGCTTTTTTTGTTGTCCTGATTTATGAGCAAATTTAATCGATATATAGCCCTTACATTCTCAGGTGGACCAAAAGCTTGGGTGAAGTCTAGCTGAAATGTGTGATGGTGAAGAATACTCATTGGTTCAACTTGAGCTCCTCCTGATGGAGGACATACAAATTCCAAGCATCCCATATGCAAAAGGCAGTGAATGCAAATATTTAGTGAATCCAATTGTTTGTTTGTTTTTTACCCTGAAAACATGCATGTGTAAAGTGCTGTCAAGTCTTTCATGGACCGTTTATGCACTGGGAACTTCACTGCCCCACCCCCCTGTCAGGAGCACAGATCGGGGGCTGATGAGGTGCACCAGGCCAAATGCTCCCCCATGTGGGTGCAGGAAGAGGTGGGGCAACCTGCCATGACTAAAACTCCAGCCTGCATCCCAGCATGAAACCTCCAGTGCATAAACAGTCATGGTGACCCCATAGGGTTTTCAAGGCAAGTGATTAATCAAAGTTTTTGACTTTCTCTGTAGATTCTCCCTCGTCATCTGCCTTCCTAGTATTGACCCTGCTTAACTTCCAAAGAATTACAAGATCAGACTGTACCATGCTTCCCTCCTTTTCTCTGGAAACAAAACGACATATTAAATTGTGATGTCAAACTTAAATGATTAAAACACACACACGCACACATTCACATCTTTGGTTTGAATCTAGTCTTCTGTTTGCTGCTATAAAAGGAATGAATAGTTCTCTTGGGTCACCTCCCAAAGGTATGCTGGGAATCATGTGGCATGCATGGACAAAAGCCATCTCTGATGGGATTATAATAAGGAGAAGTAGATGAGAATCAATTCAAAAACTGGCTGAATAAATATAATATTCCCAGAGTGCAAAGAAATGGGCGGTATAGAAATCTAAATAAATAAATAATACCATTTCCCCCTCAACAGACAATAATATTCACGCAGAGTATTTTGAGTAAGAAGGGGTCCTCAAATATATATTCTACCCACAAGCCGATTGGAATGTTGAAAAGATTGCTTTTCCCCACGGAATGTCTTTTTGGATCCAGCTCCCTTTCAGTCAATTCCTGCAACTGCCACCATGCCGATTTCAACTGGAGAATTAAGGCAGAGTTGTAGTATTCTGTATCTAATGAATATTTAGTTGTGGCTTGCTTGACAATAGTTAAGACAATGGAAAGGATTTGTTGCAGTTCAAACATAATGGTGGCATAAGGTTAAAGTATATAAGAGAGAGGGAGGGAGGGAAAGAGAGAGGGAGGGAGTTCAAAATAAGGTTATATGGGAAAGACATCCAAGAAAAAAAAATGGCTACAGATTAAGATCTCAGGCTACCTTTCAGTGAATGTTACATATTTTTAATCATATTTATTACAATAGAAGTGGGATATGGAAGTGTTTTGGTCTGTGTTTTAATGTTCCCCAACCCCTGGTCTGGAGACTGGTACTGGTCCGTGGATCAGTCAGTACTGGGCCGCAGCTCCTCCTTGTCCTCTTCCCCGGCTGCTGCCTCAGGGGCTGCTCACTGATTCACCTTAGGTGCTCTCCAGTGGCTGCCATGGCTGGGGCTCCCCCCCAGTGGGCGGCGGGAAGCCAGGGGTGCTGGTGGGAAAGCAAGTGGAGCAGGGGCTCAGGCAGCAGCAGCGACATCCCATGGCAAAAGACTGCCCCCCCCCCCGGGCCTCAGTAAAATTGTCAAGCGTTGACCAGTTCCCGGTGATAAAAAGGTTGGGGACCACTGTTTTAAACCAATGAGATGTAATACTGTAACACAGGTGTCCTTTGAATAAGGGATTTCTAGTACTGAACAATGTTAAATCAATTGTCATTGATGGTAATTAACCTCAGCAGTGGTTAAAGGTTCCTATTGCTGGGGAAGGGGGATGATTATGTTTTTGTAGCTTTTTAAAAAAATCAGATGTACAGTGTTAAACATATCTTCCTAGGAGAACCACTATCCGGTGACAAGTATGATGAATTGTTATAGACTTGACAATTGCTAGACAATGTGGGAATTACTTTAAAAAAAAAACTTTATTCCAGATATGCAGCATACTCAAAGTTATGCACTCTGATAATGCCCTAGAGGAATGTGTTTTATGAAAAAGGTCACTGAACAACTGCACTTTGCCCTGAGCATCAATATCGATCCTAGCCTATCTTTATATGTGTTGAACACCTCGATTTACAACACCTAAAACAAAGAAAAGGCTTTCCTGGAGCTGTTTGCAAAACCCATGCACTCAATATTTAGTGTGGTGTGTTCCATGCAAGTTGAATGATTGTAGTTCTGTTGCAATTTTCCTTTTAAGGTTGCCAGCAGCATCTAAGGTGGGGCCAGTAATTCTCCTGGAAATACAATTTGTCTGTAGACCACAGAGTTTAGTTACCCTGGGGAAAAATGTCAGGTTTGGTAGGCAAATTTGACCATTTCTGCAATAGGAGCCATACCTTGTTTTAGCTTCGCTTTGGATTTCGATTGGATGCTGTGAGTTGAAACTTTCCGCTTTTGGTCTTTCCTCCCCCTCATTTACCAGGATGAAATTCACCATATGTTTTATGCATTGAGAGTCAGAAGGAGGCAGCCTCCCAAGATGCTTTGCTCCCTTCCCCTTTGCTCCCTTCACCTCTTTTGCAAAATGGTGCCTGCTTTCACCTTTCTTTTCATTGGGCCCCTTCATTCCATCTTTCTGTGCCTTGATCACCTCCTCCTCCCCTTCCCTCCCAGGTATACTAGATGTTACTTTTGTTAAACAAATAATCTCTAGGTTGTCATGTTACAGTAGGTTGACATCTGGAACAGCTTAGTATTTCCTTTGCCTGCTAACCCAGGGTGCTGTTGAAGCCCATGTGCATGATCAAAGGCTCGAGAGGGATTTGGCCAGGCCCTGGGCAGTCAGCGAGATCAGCTGGCCACTCCATGTTACCATGCCCCCGTTGCTCACTGTCCCCAGAATTCATCAAAACCAAAGACGTCATGGTCAAGCCTGTTTTTTGTTGTTGTTGTTGTTCTGCAAAAGTATTTTAGAAGCTTATGAAGAACTTGGCTATTTTTAGCCAGCACTTCTAATGATCCCATCCTAACAGTATAGCAGAGATTATGCAGAGATAAAAATTCTCCAACATCACCTGCTATTATTTTAAAAAACCCTTTCCCTCCCTTTCCCCATTTAATCAAAGTGACCTCATGACTAGCCTAGCGTGAATACACTATTTGCACCCAGTTTGCCTACAGTAATGGAGTTTTGGGTCCTTGTGATGCATCTCTAATGTCATTCACTCCATTTCTCCAATCAATGGCCTCTGAGTGGCTATGATATAGGATGCCATTTAATATTTCATAAGGGGAAATTCACTTGATCGCCAAGGTTAAGAGAACTCACTAATGAATGCCAAGGTTAAAGGACTCCAGAGATAGTGCTGTGGGATTCTTTTCTAGAATGTTTTGCATTTTGCAGAGTGGGCGACGGCCTACCTGACCCGTTTTTCAATTCTCTTTAGCCTTTTCTCTTTGATCGTTGAGAAGGAATGGGCAAGAACCGAGCTGTAAATATGATGTTGTGGTTGTTACAAGCTGTGGCTCTGTTTGTTTAGTTAGGAAAGTTGAATGCTGACTTTCTGAGTCCCTAAGATGGCCTTAAAGTAGAAAAGCAATGTCATAAAATCATAAATGGCATCAACATCATTAACATAAAAACAAAAGGAACAATTAAAACATGAAGGAATCAGGATAAAGAATGCAGTTGATGATTTTTTTTTCACTTCCCCTCTAATGCAGTGTATCAAGATGGCTACTCTCTGGGTTAACGGAGTAGCTTCCCGCTATCTAGCCCTGGGCATCCTCTGTACAGCATTATGGTAAAGGTAAAGGTAACGGTATCCCCTGTGCAAGCACTGAGTCAAGTCTGACCCTTGGGGTGACGCCCTCTAGCGTTTTCATGGCAGACTCAATACGGGGTGGTTTGCCAGTGCCTTCCCCAGTCATTACCGTTTTATCCCCCAGCAACAAGCTGGGTACTCATTTTACCGACCTCGGAAGGATGGAAGGCTGAGTCAACCTTGAGCCGGCTGCTGGGATAGAACTCCCAGCCTCATGGGCAGAGCTTTCAAACTGCATGTCTGCTGCCTTACCACTCTGCACCACAAGAGCACTATGATGGCTGCCTAAATCCAGATTAGATATGAAAAAAGAATCCATCTAGCCTGGAGATTACTAGACTTGCCCTGTTGCACTAGAAGAAGGGAAATCTCTCAGTTATACGGTTCATGATTCCTCACTGATGCTTGCATTTTAATAGTAATGATAATATAATAATCATTCTGTCTCATTCTCATTTAGCGCAATGCAGTGATGGACATCTTTTTTTGGTCTCACCCTTCACGGTGTGGGATTTTTATAGGGTGGGAGGATTAAACACCTTATAACTTGAACTTTCAGGGGCTCCAGTAGGCCAGTGTCTTCTTGGGTTTCCTCCCACGCCTCTTAATTGATGCTCACAGACTGAGTGTGCCATGTCATAGCCTGATCTAGTCAGATCTCAGAAGCTATGCAGGGTCAGCACTTAGATGGGAGACCACCAAGGAAGACTCTGCAGAGAAAGGCAATGGCAATCCACCTCTGCTTCTCACTTTCCATGAAAGTTATTTTCTGGATCACCCTAAGTCATTGTGACTTGACAACAGTTACTTAAGTTACTTGTATAGAGTTACCATATTTTGAAAAACAAATGAAAAAAGAAAGAGGAACAATATCCTAAATCAAAGAAGTGATTACTATGACAAATCTCATTTTAAATACTTCTACTATTCAAGATGTAATAATGGCTACTAGCTGGGGCTATTCTGAACCCTCCCAACTCAAAAACAGAACATTTTCATCAGTTTTTTTTATAGAGCACAAAAGAGGACAGCCAGCAAAAAAAGAGGACATGCCCTCTAAAAATTGGGTATCTGGTAACCCTGAACTTGTGCTCAGTTGTCCTCAGCATTTTGTGTCTTCTGGAAGACAAAGAGAATTTTCCAATTTAATTTTTTTCTAAGCTTACAATGGATTTTCCCCTGTGTACCTGTGGGATCCATCAATGATCCAGAATCCTGACCTTTGTCCAAGGTTGACTCTGATTTGCTGTTCAATTAATTGAGTCCGTAATTTTAAAAAGTAATATATTTCAGAATAAGTGGAACCTTACAAAATAAAGGAGAGAGGGAGAGGGAGAGGCAGAAAGAGAGTCAGAGAGAGATAAATCTGTCTCAAGGAGCACACCAAAGAAATTTGGACTACATGGGAAAAAATGGAGGGAGGGGAGAATATCTGCAAATGCAACTGTAGGCAATTAGGCTGTGTTTCAGAATGTTATATAATGACTAGTTAATAAACCAAATGAATTTGCTTCAAACGCTTGATAATTATCTATGCTTGGAAAATATAATAATGAACACTTGGTAGAAATGATTAGTATAATGAGAATGTGAGATCATGCATTTCTATATTACTTTTTAAAAAATCCACCCTTCCTCCAAGAAGCCCCAAGATTTCCTATTTATCCTACAATGAAGCAGTCTGACTTGTGTTCACATGAAATACTAATAGAAACAGGGGCCTACATTGTGCTGACTGGGGGGGCTGTGGGAACAATATGTTTGCCCCATAATTGACTATCCCTCCTCCCCTTAATGTCCAGAAGTTAAAAATGCAAGCAACGCTGGCTGAGCTTGGTTGTCTGTCAGTTTGGTGTAGTGGTTAGGAGTGCGGACTTCTAATCTGGCATGCCAGGTTCTATTCTGCGCTCTCCCACATGCAGCCAGCTGGGTGACCTTGGGCTCGCCACGGCACTGATAAAACTGTTCTGACCGAGCAGGAATATCAGGGCTCTCTCAGCCTCATCCACCCCACAGGGTGTCTGTTGTGGGGAGAGGAAAGGGAAGGCAACTGTAAGCCGCTTTGAGCCTCCTTCGGGTAGGGAAAAGCGGCATATAAGAACCAACTCTTCTTCTTCATCATCCATACGAGGGAAGCCACTTCCTCTCTGCAGTGTTTTGTTCCTGCTTGGTAACTCCTAGTTCTCCTTCTCTCAATGTATTTTCTGATCTGCAGCCAGGAAAATTTCCTACTTGAGAAGGATGACTTAGGTACACACAGTTGAACAAGACCTCCGGGAGAAAGCAACATCAAATATTTCTTGATGGTTTTTACTCTCGTTTCTCTCTTTACTGTTTTGCTGCCTACTATTTCTCTTTTATTGCCTCTAGTTATACAGGAGCATCCCAGTTATTTTTAATTATACTTTCCCTTTTGCGGCTTACCTCGAGGATTTTTTCCCTTTCCAAGCACTCCCTTGGATCCCCTTCTTTTGCTTCATCATTTGCATTTAGGACATAGATTTCATCAATGAGTCTCTAATATCCTCTACTGGGCATCTTTAAGGATGATCATGTCATGTATCTCAATGCACACAGCGGGGTCATTTTAGGTCCTAGATCTGGGAAATTGCTGCAGTAAACAAGTATCCTGTGCTCTGGCAACATTACTGCATCACAGGATGAGGACCACTTTTTAATTGCAAAAGAATCGTTATTTCAAAAGCCAAGGGGGGCATTACAAGAGCATATTGCCTTCCCACTTGAACACTTGCATAATGAAAGCCCGACTAATAAATTATAAGATTTATTATAAGAAGACTGATAAGAAACCCATTTCTCCTACAAAACAAACAGAAGCACAGTTACCATTTTTTCCTGTGAACTGGAGCTACTGTGGCATCCATCTTTAGCTGTTCTGACCGAGCAGTAATATCAGGGCTTTCTCATCCTTACCTACCTTACAGGGTGTCTGTTGTGGGGAGAGGAAAGGGAAGGTGAATGTAAGCCGCTTTGAGACTCCTTCGGGTAGAGAAAAGCAGCATATAATAACCAACTCTTCTTCTTCCATTCATGATCTGAAAAAAATCAGGCTACACCATACCACTTTAAATCCCCCTCCTTCTTTAGCACAAAGAAAAGAGGAACAGGTCTAACCCATATTCTTCAGCCTTGCCAGAATACGTTTCATTCGAAAAGAATTATGCAACATGTAGAGCTCCCCTCTGCCATGTCCTTCCCCCCCTAATCTTCTTTTATGTACTCCCTCTGTACCCTGCTTCCCCCTCACTCTAAACTTCTTCACAGATGCAGAGTTGCTAAACTCCGTAAATATTAACTTTGCATTGCATATGCAGTTCAGCCTCTGTGTGGACTTTTGAATCTCTTCTCACTTTTGTGTGTGTGTGTGTGTGTTTTCCCATTCATTACCAGCCCAGAGAATCCTATCTCTAATGGTGGCAACAGATTTTCTGTTTGAATTCTGGTCTTTAAGCTATGGGACTTAAACTAAAACAAAACTCCAAAAGGCAAGACAAGCTTTGTTCAAACACTATGAAGAGAAGGTCAACATGTTGGAAGGAGTGAAGGATGCTATCGCTCCACAGAGTAAACCTGACAAGGAGGAAACGAAACACGTGGCCCACCCCACTGCTACAAGGAGAAAGAGACCAGAATATTAATCTTTGCCAATCACACTTGAAATACCGCCTAGCAAACATTTCCCTTCAATTCACAAAGCACATTAAAGGAACCCCCTCAACACCAAAGCCAAATAAGAAAAATACAAATTGAAGATAACATGAAACATGACCAGCAAACTAAAAAGGAACAAACACAAACTAGAATTTTCTATTTAGCCGTAAGTGGATTAGACAAATTCATGGGAAACAGTCTGTCAGAGATAAATAGCCAGTGCCACTTTATAGAACCTGCAGGGACACCATAGGTTGGGGGAGGAGCCAAGCCCAAAGGCCCAGCCCTTCCGCATTCCCTTACTGAGGGCCTTCCAAGGGCCTGAGTCCAGCCAGGGTAGGGAGGGGGCCAGGATGGTATCAGCATCATGCACAACTGGGGATTTGCCCCACTGCCCTGCTGCTGCCAGCTTGGACTTCCCACCCAGTGAATAATTGGTCAATGAGTACTTTCAGAGTTTTGATTACAAAATGACAAACCCTCCTTCTGTCCAGTGAGGCTTTTGGGAACTTAAAAAATATATATATACTTCCTCCCCCCTGCTGGAGAAGTGAACTGGGAAACCTAGACCCAACTCATTGATCAATGTAGTATGTAGCTTGGCCCTAATTCACTCTGCAACACTCCTTGTACTTACAAATTTTGAGATTTGGGCCTTTCCCCATATGACTGGAGCAATCCTCTCCCCTTCTCCCCAAGGAAGACATCAAAACTTTGCTCGCTGCTTCAATTTTTTTTCTACTGGCCCTAATGAAAAAAACATAACCCACTAATATGGCTTTCAGTTCTATGGAGCAAAACGCCTACCTGCAATCTTTGATGACAAGTGCAAAGATATATAATATTCAATAATAAGAAAATAGGATTGTCATAAACAAATTTCAGCTAGGCTGCAGTTTTAAAGCGCTCCTATTAAACATTTATAAAGAACAAGTAAACAAAACGCCATAGAATATTCAAATAGCATAAAATAAGTAGAGTCTGATCTGCCCTTTTATGGAGGTAGGTAGTTCTGGATGTTCACACATTAAATCTTTTCTGGAACTGTATCAATCAATCATGCTATCTTTATTAGACAGCAGGAAAAAAATTGCATTACAATATAGTCTGTAATAGTGTCATACCCTTGAGCATTTCAATTATGAAAGTAAGGACACACATACCTAAAAGGATGGATGGTCACAAAAGTTTCTGCTGTTGCATTTCAGCATCAAATCTGATCTGTGCATTCAAAGGCACAACATTTCCTTTATTGTGCTGGTGGTAGAAAGTGCCATCAAGTCTTAGGTGATTCAGGGCAACCTAGGGGTGCCAGGTCCCCATTGGCTATGGGTAGGCAATAGGGTTTCCAGATCCAGGTTACAAAACTATTGGAGATTTGGGGATGGAGTCTGGGTAGGACAGGGACCTCAGTGGTTACAAAGCCATGAAGCCCATCCTCCAAACCATCCATTTTCTTCAGGGGAGATGATGTGTAATTCTGGATGATCAAAAGGTCCCACCTAGAAGCTGGCATCTCTATTTCAAAGCAGAGATAGAACAGAGATGGTTTGCCATTGTCTGCCTCTGCAGAGAAACTCTGGACATCCCTTGGTGTAATGGACAGCCAGCTTGGTGTAGTGGTTAGGAGTGTGGACTTCTAATCTGATGAGCCGGGTTTGAATCTGTGCTCCCCCACATGCAACCAGCTGGATGACCTTGGGCTCACCACAGCAATGAGAAAACTGCTCTGACCAAGCAGGAATATCAGGGCTCTCTCAGACTCACCCACCTCACGGAGTGTGTTTTGTGGGGTGAGGAAAGGGAAGGCAATAGTAAGCAGCTTTGAGACTCCTTCGGGTAGAGAAAAGTGGCATATAATAACCAACTCTTCTTCTTCATTCTGACTTGATACTGGTATCTGATGAAGTATGCATGCACACAAAAGCTTATTCCCAGAATTAAAGTTTGATAGTCTGAAAAGATGCTGCTGGACTCAAATCTTCTTACCCTGCTAGTCTCCCAAAATTGGAAGAGTTTTGGCTAGCTTGGACCTTCCGTCAAGATACTTATTACATGAAAGCAATTTGTTTTGCACTTTAGGTTGTGTTTCATCCCTTTTATTGCCTTCTGAATGATTATTTAGCATATATTTCGTCACATACTTAATTATATAACCGCATTTGGTTTAATAACCCAGTGCCAAAGTGTACAGAAAGCATAGGCTGTGGGAGAAGAGCTGCTGTTAAAGGCCCATGTTCCCCCCACACACATACACACACACTCATCTAGTCACCCTGAAGACCTATACAGCCGCAGGAAATAGCACCTGACGACTTTCTCCACTTACAAATTACATGGCACATCTATCTAATAGAGAAATAAAATGCAAATGCAAAGTTATTCTACAGAGAGGAATTACTGTTGTTTCATTTTCATAATTGGTTATTATTTCCCATTGGTTTAATGGAAACCACCCCCACCCCTTTATAGTATTACAGAGTTGGAAGGGGCCATACAGGCCATCTAGTCCAACTGCCTGCTTATTTCAGGGATATACTCATTATAAGTAGGGGAAAGCTCCTGAACTAAAACAGCTATTTTAAATGATGCATACTTAGAATGCTAATAAGTGGAGTACAACATTTCCAGGAGTGTCTTTAAGTACCTGAATTGAAAACGAGTGATTATAGTCAACACAACCTTTGCAACTCCAAAGTCCAAGAAGAGCCCAAGAAGATTCATGGTGTGTTGTAGTGACAATGAATTCTTACAGATTCCCTATGGGGAGCCTTGTTAGTCTGTTGCAGTGGCAGGAAAGTGAAATTCTGGGACACTTAAGACTCATGGGTTTCTTGTGGTGGAAACATCCATGAATGATTTGCATCATAAATATTTCTAAAGCACCTTCCAATTCTAAGAACAAGCTCTCATAATTGTGCATGGAAGCTGTCACCATAAATACACAAGCCATACAGGAAAATCATACCTAGATTAGTGTGGCTTAATACTCCCGGGAGGATGGTGTACCCCACCGGTCCCACTCTAGCTGGGAGAGCGAAAGGCAGGCAAGTCTTGCTGCACCGAGAAAGCAGCCCCTTATAATGCTCAGCAGTTACGAACATGGTGAATGTCAGACTGACTAGCAAATTGGAAATGCCATTATCTTACAGTTCATAAAAATGCCCAATGCTATTATAAGCCTTAGTAATCCATCCTAGCAGCATCTTGGGGTTTCAGAGGTTAATTATGGGTCACTTAAAAAAAATAGGTTTTAAATTTGCTTCCTTTCAACCATATTGAGTTTTCTTATGCTCTCTTAATTTGGGGGCAAACTAAACAGGAGCTCCCTCTTGTCTTTAACCGGATTGTTCATTTTATACTTCTATCAATAGGCCGGGCTGCCATAGAAGGAATTCATTGCCATGCAGCAGGAGGAACAACATTATTAAGACCAAAAGTCAATGGGAAATTCAGGTAAGAAAATAGAAATGGCTGTACAGGTGCACAGGCAGTAAAACAAGGTTGGCTCCTTCCAGGGTCGTCATGCCTTGGCTTTGTCTTATTGACTATGGGTTCAACGCCTAGAAACTTATGTTTGATTTTCACTTATCAGTCTTTGAAATATCCACATCCATTGTACTTTGTTCTTCATCAATGATCACAGTCCTAGGAGACACCCAAAAGGCATGCACAGTTCTGCCTAATTCAAGGCTCACCAGTTGAGACTGTGGATACCTGTATGTATGTATGTATGTATGTATGTATGTATGTATGTATGTATGTATGTATGTATGTATGTATGTATGTATATGGTTTGATTGATTGACTGATTGATTGATTTGTTGGACTTTCCTCCCACCACTCCCAGACAAGCTGGCTCATGGTGGCTCACAACATAGGAAAACATAAAACCCCATAAAATACAGTAAGGTAAAGATATCCCCTGTGCAAGCACTGAGTCAAGTGATGCCCTCTAGCATTTTCATGGCAGACTCAATACGGGGTGGTTTGCCAGTGCCTTCCCCAGTCATTACCGTTTTATCCCCCAGCAACAAGCTGGGTACTAATTTTACCGACCTTGGAAGGATGGAAAGCTGAGTCAACCTTGAGACGGCTGCTGGGACTGAACTCCCAGCCTCATGAGCAGAGTTTCAGACTGCATTTCTGCTGCCTTATCACTGTGCGCCACAGAGGCTCATTAAACTACAGTATAAAACAGATAAAAACAGCACAGCAATCACACAATCCCTCATTAGGCCCTTAATCTTCAATCATCTGTTCCTGGCTGTGGCAACCAGATGTAAATCTGGAGGCGATGGTAGGCCTCCTCCCTGGGGGTCCAGATTGTACAAGGATGGAGAAGAACCTGCTCTTATCACCCGGTATTCAGCCCAGCCTCAACCAAAAGCCTGGCGGAAGAGCTCTGTCTTGCAGAGCTCAAAGAGCTCCAACAGGGCCTTCAGGTCTTCATGGAGCTCATTCCACCAGGTATGAAATGTGAGAACAGAGCATCACCAAAAAATTGGCTACAATGCTGGCTGGAACCAATCACAAAATGTCTGCCATGGGTGCTGAGGCCAATCACAAAGAAAATCTTATGATGGAGGCAGGTATCTCCTAATGGGTGATCTTTGCAGACACAAGATGATTCCTCCTAGGCTCTTCTGAAGTACCAGCAGCTCTGATGAGGTGGAAAAGAACTTGATTGCACTTTCCTTCATCTATGGATAAAACCTAGTGGCATTTCCTGTATCTTGCTTTGGCGTGCAAGTGGTCACCTCCTCAGATTTCACAGTTGTCACAATGAATTTCCCATCTCTATGGAGTTTGAATTGTGTTCGATATAAAAGTTTTTCTTTTGTTTTTGTTTTTGCTGGAATAGGCATCTTTCTGCAAGGCAACCTCAATCAGCTGTGTTGGCTTTCCCCATGTTCTTTTTGTTCTTCTTGGCTGCCGCCCAGGATCTTAGTTTGAAAATAGCTTTGGATAGCAGCAGTGGGGGGAATAGCAGGTCTCCAAGTGAAGGGAGCAGGGAAATCTTATTGCCAGTACATTTCCAGGAGAAACAACCAACATGGTTTCTATTGTTTGATTTTTCTCAAAGACACAATGTCAGAATCACCTTGAGATCAGAACCTTAATGCAGGCAGAAGCAATAGCTGGCCCTTCATAAACTGGCCAGAAAGCTGCTGGATGTGGATTTCATCACTATTTCTGATTTCAAAGGGGACAACAGACTGTGTTCTGAATAGGTTCCAGAAATCTGCAGATACAAAAGCAGTGTCTGTGAACTTCTATGTGATTTGAAGGAAATGTCATTGCTCTTCTCTCTCTCATACGATATGATATGCATTATACATGTATGGTAACATAACACTGGGAGCTTTGACTCTTGCAATCTTATGCCCTTAAAATCTGTAAGTTTGTTGACCCCAACCTTGGAGGCTGGTGGAGTCTCCCTTGTTGGAAGTTTTTAGAAGGCATTTGGATGCACACCTGTCAGGAGTGTGTGTGTGTTTTAAGTCTCCAAGATGTTGGAGGTCTGGACTGGATGGTCATTTGTAGTCTTTTCCAGCTCTGTGTGATTCTGTGACTAAACTGTGCAGAAGAGCCTGAGCCTTCGGGGAGGGCGGTATATAAATCTAAATAAATAAATAAATAAATAAATAAAAACACATTCCCAACAGGTGGCTGGACAGTATGGTGCAGCTTCCAAACCCAGCATTATCAGGTCCTAAAGATGCCCCATAGGGCTTTACATAATAGATATTTCTGATCTGAAGTATCCCAAATGGAAAAAAAGAACCCAGAATATTCCTGTTTCCATCTTTATAAAAGTCCTGCCAACAGTGAACTGAATGTCTGCCTTTATGACACCTTAATTATGCACAACCACACACTTAAGTACCTTGACATTACCCTGCCATGTAAAATATGGAAGAGGGCTTAAATATACAAACAGGATTGGGCAGTTGGGCAGACCTATTGCAGCCAGAATGGTGTAGCAGTTAAGTATAGCAGTTAAGAGCTGGGTGTAATTCCCTGCTCCTCCACATGCAGCCAGCTGAGTGACCTTGGACCTGTCACAGTCCTGATTGTGCTGCTGTAACCAAGCAGTCCTGTCAGAGCTTTCACAGCCTCATCTACCTCACAGGGTGACTGCTGTGGGGATAGGAAGGGAAGGTGATGGTAAGCCGCTTTGAGACTCCTTCAGACAGTGAAAAGAAGTTCATAAAACCCCACTCTTCTTCTTGTTCAAATGGGGCAAAATACCAGGACCTGAATGTGTTTGTGATGCAGCCTGCCAAACTATTTTTCATCTGTCTCAGGAATGTGAGCATCATGCTTTAGAGGGTGATGTGATGGAGCTCTTTAAAGTCTCCCCAGCTGCAAATGAGTGGACTGAAAATGTAGATATTAGTATTTAGGGGGGTTGCCCAATCAGTCTTCATATCCACCATATCAATTCAGTTATGTAATTTATGTTATTACATGCTTCCTGTGTGCATCTCTTCCGTGCAGTAAATAAATCTCCCAGTACCGGTGGTGCTCTGACATACTACCTGGAGGCTATGCCCAGAAGCCGTGTTGAACTTTTGACCAGACTTCATTTCTATTCTGTCTCACTCCCACCTGTCCATGCTCAACCACGAATGGAAGCAAGTTGTTGGCCATGCTCAGGAAGGAGTCAAAGGGAAAGAAAACAAATCTCTCGGGGAGATTCATGCCGGCACTGATGTAGCAATAAGCAAGCGTTCTTGGGTTTTGTGATCAGACTAACCATTACAAACACTGGAAAGAGAAACATGGAGTTTGAAGCCCCTTATTCCGATTTCAGCTAGAGCTTTGCGCTGGCTTGGCCCAAAGAGAATATTCAGGCCCCCTGTTTTCAAGACTCTTGAGGTCCATTTGGTCTCAGGGCTGGAATGTTCACTTGTCTGCACAGCAGTTTATTACCACCCCATGATTTCCTTTTCAGATTCCCTTTGCGCTATCAGCTACCTTTCAGAAGTCTGAAGAGCCCCCAGCTATGTTTTCACCGCAAGAAATGCATTTTCCTTTAAAGTGTTTCTGGGGAGGAGGAAAAAAGAAACGCTTTGCAGTTCCAAGGAAATATTATCTGACGATCCGTTCAAGGAATATGCCACGTGATCGACTTTTTTTTTCCATTTGCATGGACCTCAGTGGGACCAAATTAAAAATGGAATACGGCAAAAGCAAGCTGAGCCCTGCAAAGAATCACTTGTGAGGATGGGATATATAATCCGGGGGGGGGGGAGGGGGGAATGCCATACAAAATCTTCCCTCTGAACCAAATCTCTCTATGAGGATTTGTTGTTGTTGTTAGTTGCGAAGTCGTGTCCGACCCATTGCGACCCCATGGACAATGATCCTCCAGGCCTTCCTGTCCTCCACCATTCCCCGGAGTCCATTTAAGCTTGCACTGACTGCTTCCGTGACTCCATCCAGCCACCTCATTCTCTGTCGTCCCCTTCTTCTTTTGCCCTCAATCGCTCCCAGAATTAGGCTCTTCTCTAGGGAGTCCTTCCTTCTCATGAGGTGGCCAAAGTATTTGAGTTTCATCTTCAGGATCTGGCCTTCTAAGGAGCAGTCAGGGCTGATCTCCTCTAGGACTGACCAGTTTGTTCGCCTGGCAGTCCAAGGGACTCGCAAGAGTCTTTTCCAGCATTGTATTCTCGATGAGGTTACAATGAGCAATTAAGGGCCCAAGTAGATTTCCCCTTCTGCTTCTGCATTCCTTTCTTTTAAATTTGACAATTGACAGTTGACTTCTGCATTCTGCATCTCCTAGAACATGTTCAATTCTCATGAGGACAATTGGAGAGGGGGGGGGCTTTTTGTTTTTTTATTACTATTTACAAAGTTAAATTTCCCTGCATACTGGCATACAGAAGTTCTTGCCCTCTCTTGTAGGCTCCTTTGACTTCTTCACGATAGGTACTCGGCCATAATAAAGAATAAATTCGGGGGGGGGGGGTGTACATTGAGCAGGGGATTGGACTAGATGACCTGTATGGCTCCTTCCAACTCTGTGATTCTATGAGAGGCAACTCTATGCAAGTCTGAAGTACTCTAATTTCAGTGCTTTGCTATTAGATATAGGACTGGGAGGTATATGAATTACAGACGGGAAATAATTAGAAATTTCCTCCATCCACAATATCTTCCCGTGCAGAATTCTGGGCACTTTTGCACAGCTTAACACACTTTCACACACACTGAATAACATTCACTTTTCAATGCACTTTGCAACAGGCTGGTTCTGTGTGAAATGGCAAAAACCACTTTCAAACGGTTGCTGAAGTGGTTTGGAACTGCCTTATTCAGCATGTGTGAAAGCTCCCCCCCCCTCTCTGGGGCATCAGAAGGCTAATCTCTCCACTGCCTTGAACTAAGTGGTCACTCTGGAATGTATCCCAGCCCCATCAAGGCAAAGGTTTGGGGGAGATGATTTGGAACCTTTTGTTGTTGCCGTTCTTCATTTCTTTACAAAGCTTCCTGCATATCTGGAGAGCCCTTGGAGTCTAGTGGGGAAAACATTGCATGAGCAGCCCTATTGCATTGTTTTTATGATGGGCCAGCCACCTAAATAAATAACAACCAGAGGGAATGACTCTCAAACCCATCTTTGGTTGTCTTGAAAGACTTCATAACCTGGACTATTGTTGACATTGTTCATCAAGTAACATTTTGTTCCTTGACAAAAGAAGAAGTCCTGCAACTTGAATGATAAACCACTAATTGTCCTCATCTATCATCTGCTCTCCCTTTTCTCCATCCGAAAAGGGGAAGAGGGATAACCCAACTCAATAACTGCAGCACTTCACTCGTCTCTAAAACCCTGTTTCTATTTTCCCCTTCAAATCCCACAAATCACAAAGGGCCACCTGAGGTTTTATAATCTCCTAAAATGGCAGACCAGGAGACAACTCCACTTATCTCTCCAAATATTTTTTCCTACTAAAATGATTCGTTGTGGCATTTGACTGAAGTTGCCTCCATAGAGATTTTCAGTGGGCCATATCATCTTTCCCTAGATGTCTTTTTTTAAAACCTGATATCCTTTTCTTGTTAAGTTTGTTCATTTTTAGCAGAGTATACATTTATTTCCTAAAATGTATATGCACACATACACGCATGCAGCTTGAGTTAGTTATATGCTGAGTTTCAGTGATTTATTATGCCTGATGTATGGCAGCTAAAGGCTTGATCAGATGGCATGAAGATAGTACTTCTCATTGAGAAAATGCAAATGGCAGTCTTAATCTGCCTCAAGTTGCCTCAAGGTAGTGCAGGTAAAGGGAAGGGGGGAGTTAATTCTTCAGCATTCCCAAGGTGCTTGCAGATCAAAGTCAGCACCTTGCTGGGCTACATTCGTATTCTGTAAGACAAAAGACATCCTTTCAAAGTCATATTTCCCCCCTCGCTTTAAAATCTCATTGAGAAAATAGGAAACTCTAGTTTGAATAGTGAAATGGAACAAATGTGGAAGGGTTAAATCCTCTCTTCATGGGCCTGAAGCAAATTGAAGCTACATAGTACTACAGTTTGTGTTTTATGGATGGAGAAAGATGTTCATATATGAATGCATACATCTGCCTTCTCTTGAGTCAAAAGTTGGGATATCAAGGTCAGTATTGTCTGTTCTGACTACCAGTAACTTTCCAGAGTCTCCAGATCTTTTCTTTTCTTTCTTTCTTTCTTTCTTTCTTTCTTTCTTTCTTTCTTTCTTTCTTTCTTTCTTTCTTTCTTTCTTTCTTTCTTTCTTTCTTTCTTTCTTTCTTTCTTTCTTTCTTTCCAAATGTTTATATATCTTTGAAGAGGACTTCCAGTTCCTACTGCTTGGAACAAGTAGTCTATGTTTAGAAAGTTCATGTATTGCCTTGTGCTAGACTAACAAAGGGAAATCCCTACTTGATGGTGTAGGACTGGATTAACCCTTCCAATGTTTACCATAAGAGTTGAGAGAGTGTGAGAGAGAAACACAGAGAAAGATGCCTTAAGATTTCCACCAACAGGAGAGTCCATTGACTTTCCAATCCCCAGAGATGCCATGCCCCTATCATATATAGCCAGGTCTCAAACCAACAATCCCAGTTGTCATTGCAGGGGTAGTCAATCTGTGGTCCTTCAGATGTTCATGGACTACAATTCCCATGATCCCCTGCCAGGAAATGCTGGCAGGGGCTTATGGGAATTGTAGTCCATGGGCATCTGGAGGACCACAGGCTGACTACCCCTGATTTTTAGGTTTCCTTATGAAATAACTATTTCTCAGCTACTCCCTCTGAGAGATATCCAGTCAGTGGAGAAGGAAGAGATCTGGCTGAAGACAGCGTTCACAAGATCTCCTATTATTAAGATTAGTGAGCTGCTGTCATGTAGCCCCCCCCCCCGCCCCAGCACATTCCCATGACTCAGCCAGGCTGCTTGCTTGCAGAACACTTTGGTTTCCTGGCTCTCCACCCCCCTGGCATCTGTTCCCAAGTTGGTTGTTTCTGGCAAGGCTCTGTCCTTGCTGCGTCATCTATGTAGATTGTGGGTGGAACACAAAGTTCTCAAGTGCTTGGTAGCAGTTAGGTGTCATCACTTTGTTTTGTTTTCCTTTATAGATTAAAGCCTATATTCTATGGGGAAGGGTTTCGGCGGGCAAATTGTGAGTTTTTTGGTAGGAAGGGGAAATACCTTTGTGAACCCCAGGTATAGCAACTTGTTCTTAGGAATGTCTTTGTATCGTGCAGTGTCCTGATGTACCCTCTGTATGGACTTGAATAAAACAGCTTTGGACTCTTTCTACAAAAACTATCCCAGGTTTGTTACAGCTGCCTGTGAGAATGGCTGGATTTGTTCTCTGCCCATGCGGAAAAATACCCTGTCTTGTACTTGTACCATCCACGCCCCCCCTCCCCAAAACAATACAACTTTACTAACAGTAACAGTTCTCACATTTCTTATGGAGAAGATAACGCCAGAGTCATCAGTTTGAATTGTATAGGACGTATGCCAAACATTCATAATCCGTGCCACAGAAAGCTTTCTTAGCACATAATGGTCGGAATTTAAAAAAGACATATTGCACTTAATAAAAAATAAATAAAACGTGAACCTAAATGAACCGATCTCTGGAGGGTATATAAATAATTACAAGCAGTAAGAGAGAAACATAGACCTCCCTGTCTAAGCTCAAATGCAGATGAAACAATGAAGGAAATAAGGCAGCCGAGCTCCTAGCTTGGAAACTAGCAAAAAAACAATAAAATAAAAAGGCAAATTACAAACATGAAGCATAAGAGACAATGCATACATTGGGAGGAATAGCATTTTAAGGCCTTTTAGTCATATCTGTACGTGGCTTACAGTGCAATGAATACTCAGAAATAAATCCAATTTAGTTCAATGAGACTCCCTAGTATGTTTGCTTAGGATTCCAGCCTAAGTCACATAACTCCGATACCTTCTTGCAATGTTTGAAAATACACCAAGCGTGACTGAGATCAGCAGAATAAAGGGACAGAGAATTATATGAGGCTACAAAAAGGATTCTAATTTAATAAATACCCAGATATAGACAGGTTCCTGGGGAATTTTTTTTTTTAAGTTTTAAAAACTCTGAAACCATGTAGCACATACACAATTTTTCAAAGGCCCTCTTTGAGACTCACAAAATGAACACTGCAGGGGACACACATTATGTGCGTACAAGGCAAAGATCCAGAAAAGAATTATTTTTGGAGATCATCATCCCTTCTAGATATAGGATGGATTCCACCAGCTTTTCTGCAGGTGAAAAGGAAAAGAGTCATCCCTTTGACCAGCCAAAATATAAGGCTCCTGCCCCCACTTCAGCTGAGATCACCTTGTTTACTGGAGTCCCCATCTTATTTTGGACTTAGTTGTTTTAAGAGGCATCCCCTTTTAGAGCTCAGGTGTCAGGGGATCTGAAACCTGAAGAGTCTCATAAAGGCACCTGAGTACAGCCATTAAAGTTCAGGAAAGAGGTAGGGTGTGCTGACATTGCAGATTGATTAAGTACAATTTCCTGAGGGCTCCAACAGAGGGTTCTTAATAGCACAATAAGAGAGGGGCAACCCAATGACATAGTGGCAAGTTGGACAAGTGCAGGGTTTATTCCACCTTTACTTGGTCAATGGAAAGTAGCTATTCTTCTGTATGCTGATGACAGAGTTCTTCTTCACTAGTTGGCTTAATGAGGGGGATGTACATTCTTAGCAACTTCTGCAAAGAATCTTTTCTATGTGTGCATCATTCTAAGTCTAAAGGGACATTTTTGGAAAGAAGCCCTGTAAGTTCTAGTGGCACATAGACAATGTCCTAATAGATCTGTGCATCAGTTTTAAGTTTCTTGGAGTAACATTTTCTGAAAACCTCCCCCAGAAAGCTCATATGGTGATAACAAAGTCCTCAGTTGCAAGGCCAACTAGGGCTATCCTTAAGTTATGTCACTCAAATGGTGACTTCTTCATTGGCTCCATCTTGAAATTGTTCCAGAGTCAAGTCACTATCCAACTCCTGAATCTTGGGTTGGGATGACAACATGAAATTTAAACTGGAGCTCACACCAAAAAACCCCCACTGAGGGGCATTCTGATTTACAGGCATTAAATATTTCATTCATTTGTTCGTTCATTCGTCCATTCATTCATTCATTCATTCATTCATTCATTCATTCATTCATTCATTCATTCATTCATTCATTTTCACATTTAGAGAGCGCCACTATTGGACATGCCATCCCGGGGTGGTTTACAGCATTTCATTAAGACATAGAAATTGAAATAATGAAAGCATTTAAAACCCATCCAATAATGGTGATGTCCCTATGCTATTCTTCTCATTAGGAAGCAGGTGGGAATAGCCATCAAGATTGCAACAGGGGAGGCTCTTGTTGTTAGTATATTTGCTTGCCTAAACTGGCCTATGGAAGGGCCCTGATGTTCTTGGGGAGCTAATTCCACCAGGTGGGGGCCGGGGCTGAAAAAGCCCTGTTCCTGGTTGAGCCCAGTTGGACCAGGCAATTTGCAGTGGCTGAACATAGCATCCTCTGGGGGACATATTCAGACATATATATGGAAACCACATGGGGGGGGGGACTAAGATGTGCATCCAGGTCAATGGCATCTCTAAAACCAACAATGAAGAGTTGGTAAAATTGTAACAACAAACATTTAAAAGCAAACAGAACAGGGAAATCTGCTCTTTCCCTTTAGCATAGGCCAGAACTATGTGAAAGAACAGTTCACCCAGACGGAAACTATGTGGCAGCCTATCAGGTAACAACTTATTTGAGAAGCCACCTGCAACCGTTTCAAGAGTCCCGACCAAAGGTCTTTCAACCTCTATCCATTAAAAACCCTGTAACAGTAGAGGTGTTTTACTTATTTGCTTGGCTCAGCAGCCCCATTCTCCCTCCCCAGATCATTATATTAAGTATGGCAAAGGACGGCTGTAGACATGCTTTTGAATGTGGCCCTTTGATTTTAATGGGGCGGCAGGTCACGGCAACCATGTGGCTTCCTTTGTACTTTCCAGGCGGAAAAAGATTCCACCTGCAATGCATCCAAATTAGGAGCCTCCCCTTTGTGTTAAAGCTCCTGTTTTTAACCTTTCCGAACAACAAACGGGTTTCTCATTAGGCCGTGGTGGTAGTCAAAGCCTGTTTGGAAAAAGAAACAGCAACGGCACCATTTAAAGGAATGAAAGAACCAGCAGGGGGGCCGGGACAGTGAATGATACCCTTTGGAATCCACTCTCACCATTGGAAACAGAAGGTTCTTTGCATTAGCCCCGAGCTGTATCTTTTGGGAGCCAAGCAGCTGAAGTGCACACAATGATACAGGCCAGCCTGTGGGGGAAACATACACACTCACACACAAAAGATTTATAAAGCTCTTCCCCCATGGGCTATTTTAAATGGTAGGAGATAATGCAAGTACTTAGTTGTTTAAAGAGTTGTTTTTTCTTTAAAGAGTGGCAAAACAAGACACAAGGAAAAGGGGAGAATCAGAACCACAGATATTCCACTGGCTCAAAGACTCCTCCTTCCCCCCTCCGCTCCCCACTCTCCAAAAGATTATAACAAAGTACACTGAATACATTTTGGGCTTAAAAGGAAGCCGTGAAGAAGGTTCTCCCCCTCAGTCAAGTCTGGTCCTTCACACAGTTGAAATCAATGCAGGGATTTTTTCCCTCCTTGTTCACAGACATTTGCACAATGTATATAAATTGAGGGCAAGTGTAAGATGCTCATTTGTATTGATCCTTTGTCCCACCTTTCCTCCAAGGAGCTCAGCCTACAGAATTCTCTTCTGCTCCTCACTACAATAGCCCTGTAAGGGAAGCTAGGCTGAGAGAAAGCGTGACGAGCCAAGGTCGCTCAGCAATCTTCCTGGCAGAGCGAGGAGTTGAACCGGAGTCTCCTGCAGCCGACTCTGATGTGCTAATCGCTACACCACTTTGGTGCATTATTACAGGAAAAGAAGATTTGTTTTTTACGTCCTGCTTTTGACTGCCAGGAGGAGGAGGAGGAGGAGGAGGAAGAGGAGGAGGAGGAGGAGGAGGAGGAAGAGGAGGAGGAGAAGAAGAAGAAGAAGAAGAAGAAGAAGAAGAAGAAGAAGAAGAAGAAGAAGAAGAAGAAGAAGAAGAAGAAGAAGAAGAAGAAGAAGAAGAAGAAGAAGAGTTGGTTCTTATATGCCACTTTACTCTACCTGAAGGAGGCTGAAGGAGTCACCTTCCCTTTCCTCTCCCCACAACAGACACCCTGTGAGGTGGGTGAGGCTGAGAGAGCCCAGATATTACTGAAGAAGAAGAAGAGTTGGTTCTTATGTGCAGCTTTTCTCTACCCAAAGGAGTCTTAAAGTGGCTTACAGTCGCCTTCCCTTTCCTCTCCCCACAACAGACACCCTGTGAGGTAGGCGGGGCTGAGAGAGCCCTGATACCACTGCTCAGTCAGAACAGTTTTCAGTGCCATGTGGGGGAGCGCAGAATCAAACCCGGCATGCCAGATTAGAAATCCGCACTCCTAACCACTACCCCAAACTGGAGTCTCAAAGTGACTTGCAATCGCCTTCCATTCCCTGAGAGGTAGGTGGGACCGAGAGAGGTCTGACAGGACAGCTTGATCATAACAGCACTATCAGGACTGTGATGAGCCCAAGATCATCCAGCTGTCTGCATGTGGAGGATGAGGGAATCAAACCCGGCTCTCCAGATTAGAAGCCACCACTCTTAACCACTACATCACATCTGCTCCATAAAACCCTCTTCCTTCTCTTTTGGATGGCTTCTATGACAATTCACTTTTGAGCCCCTCAGCAGTCTTCTGGACCACCACCAGGGGCCACAGAACCATTTTAGAAAGAAGACTCTTGGGTAACTGGAAGTGCCTAAGCAGAGCCTGTGCCTAGTCAAATGAAACGGGCATGATCATTGACTGTCACCCTGTTCATAGCCTACAGTGAAGGCACATGCATCTGTTTGTGAGAAAGACCCAATGTGTGTTCACTTTACAAATGAAACCAGGGACCATAATCTGGGGAAACGTTTCCATCACATGTCCATCTATAGAATGCAACATGCAATTTACTCAAGCACATGTAAAGGGGGAAAAAATCAAAGCGATAGTGTCCATGGGTTACCTTTGGCTTCATGGTAAACTCCAGTGTCTCCTTGACATTAGAAAATTGTTCCATGAACAGATAGATCAGGCTTCCAAAGCCATAAAGTACCCCACAATGGACTATGTTCTGTGACACCCAAGTGGAATCTTTTCAGATTAGCCTGCAGTTTATGAAACAGAAGAAGGGGCCCACAATGTTCATGGGGAGGGTGAATTCCTCCACCTATTGCTTCTCATTCTCCACCAGCTCAGGGAGGACTCACTGGGGAAATCCCAAATTCCCTTCACTGCCAAGCCTGGTGCAATTCAAAGTCCCCCCCCCCCAAAAAAAAGTATTGAGCCTATAGCCTCCTACCTGTGGCTGGGTTCCGCAGGGTAGCTGGCCTCCTCCATCACTGCAGCCAGATCCAGAGTGACTTCTGGCCTCCTCGGCCATAGTTTCTGACCTTTGCCTCCATTGAATCTAGCCCAGCTCCTCTTTCCTGCTGCCAGCCACCTGGAGATTTAACACACCTATCCACCAATATGGTATCGTTGTTGCTGTTTCTTAATTGACAGATTTGTTTTGCAAACCTGGGAAGTGCCCCAAGTTTGGCCTTCATGTGGCCTCAGCCTGTAGATTTAACTCTCCACAGATAGGGACCTCATGTGTCTAATATTGTATAGATTTCTTTCCAATAAAATTGGTTAGTCCATTTTTTTTTGGGGGGGGGAGGAAAGAATTATCAGCATGGACATTCTTTTTTTGTAGCTCATAAATTTCTTATGCCAACAAATTCATCCACCATTTTTCAAGATATCATGAAAGTCAAGGAGACATACAGAATGTTTCCCTTTGCGTGGCCAATGAACAAGACCTCTGGAAGATTCACCAACTACATGGGACTGGATCCCACTTTGCTAGCTAAAGCATTTTCTTTAAGTGGAAGGAGCTTTCCCTGCACAGAAACCTTGTGTCAGAGAATACTCCTTCCACAAGAGGAATAGGTCTCTATCTTGTGGAATGGATCCATGGGAACTTAGTATTGGTCAACTTTCTTAGTACATCAAGTTCATCAGCATGGCTCATTTCTTCTTGAATGATGACTCGTCATTCTCCCTTACCCTTTGCTCTCTGCTGGCAATACCTGTAGATTCTTAAGAAAGTACTTCATTGTTGGAGTTCAACATTTGCCCCGCACAGTGCAGAGGACATGTGAAGCTATCCCTTTTATTTAGGCTGGGGATATATTCCAAGTCACCAAAGAAAGGCTGTCGTTTCCAGGGCAATTAAGTACAAAAAAGATGGAAAGGCAATGTTCTGCAACAGTAATTGCCTATTGTCCTGCATTTAAAAGCATCATCCGTTTTCTGTTTGATGACCTGCTTTATTGCTCTTATTTGCATTCAAGCAATGGCAAAATCAGTAGGGCTCGGTGTTCGGGTGAGCCTGCAACCCTTTGTGGCAAAGAGCTGCAAATAACGATACAGTTAAGAAACAGCAGAAATGTGGATCGTTTCCGAGGGAACCCATGTAGGGTGTCTGCTGTGGGGAAAGGAAAGGCAAGTGTAAACAGCTTTGAGACTCCTTTGGGTAGAGAAAAGCAGCATATAAGAACCAACTCTTGTTCTTCTTCAAGAAGAGAGTCAGCTTGGTGTAGTGGTTAGGAGTGCGGACTTCTAATCTGGTGAGCTGGGTTCGATTCCGCGCTCCCCCATATGCAACCAGCTGGGTGACCTTGGGTTCAACACAGCCCTGATAGAGCTGTTCTGACCGAGCAGTGGTATCAGGGCTCTCTCACCTCACAGGGTGTCTGTTGTGGGGAGAGGAAAGGGAAGGTGACTGTAAGCCACTTTGAGACTCTTTTGGGTTGAGAAAAGCAGCATATAAGAACCAACTCTTCTTCTTCATTCTAAATTGATACTGATATCTGATGAAGTGTGCCTGCACACAAATGCTTACACCCAGAATTAATTTTTTTGGGTCTGAAACGGTGCTGGCTGGACTCAAATGTTCTTCTCTTGATGAGGAAAGTAATTACAAAGAACATTCTATACGGGTGGGGAGAACTTTTCCTAGTGGGCCGCAATTTAAGGCAACACACATCTCTAACTCCGGATTCTTCCGAGTGAATCTTACAAATGCCATCCCGAGGCTAAGGAATAATTCTTCAAAACAAGCACATAATTTAATTAGAAGTTTGTTCTGAATGTGTGAACACACAGATACAAGGAGCCTCACTAATTAGGTGAGCCACAAGTCCTTGCAGGGCACACGCTTTCCCTCCCCTCTGCCACCTGTCATAACAGCAGACATTTGGCAAGTGCAATTTAATTAATGATGTTACTGAATTTTTTATTTACCTCGCTTGGAATTTCTCTGTTTTTGCAATGCTTTTCACTGTACCGTGCATCCAAGAGCAACTGATTGTGAAGTTCACCTCCAACTCAGAAAGCACCCTAAGTTTCCAAGCAGCTGATTGTTAGCACTGGGTGATATTCCACACCTGAGCACTGAGCAGATCCAGGTGCCTTTGGGCCTAAATACATGTTGCCATTTTCCTATTAGGTTGTCAGGTGAGGTCAGAGAGTTCTGTGCTCATAGTGGAGGTTAAGCTTCTATTCCCCCACCATCATCCTCACATAAAACATCCCCAGGAAAATCTGTTGGGGAAACTTAACACTGAAAGGCTGTAAGCATGATTTCCCAGCAGGTTAAATAGCAGCTCTATGGGGCTCTACCAGAGCAGGAAAATAATACCAGTTTCATTCATTCATTCATTCATTCATTCATTCATTCATTCTGCCATACTAGAATTCCAGACTGAGCCATACCCTTAGTGCTCTTGAGAACAGAGTCCTAATTTGTGGACCAGACCATGGAAAAGACCTGGGGAAAATATTATGGGTTCTTATGCCCTGGAAACTTTGTTTCAAGATCCCTTGTACCTAGGATATTTTCAAGGCTCCACAGATATTTTCATCAATGTGTAGGGAGATTTCTTGCTCCCTCAATTTTTGATTTTTTGTCTGCTGGAGAGTGGTTGGAGGCTTTTTTTTTTAATGATGCCATTCCTGGAAAATAGCTAGGATCTGAATTTTTTGTTGCTGTCATGCTACTGGTGAGGTGTCATTTCTCCCATCCCTATGGCTCCAGTCCCAATGGCTGCCAGCCAGTGACATTGTCAACCAATCCCAGCACCATGACACATGCTAGAAGGCTGAGTGCATGGAGTTTCAAGGGTGTGCAACATGCATACTGGTCAGGGTCCTAGATACCTGTGAGGTCAGTATTCCAGCATCTGCAAAGCCTTGGAAGAAAGGAAGCCTTTCAGGAAGGTTTCCCAGTCCCCACAGCTTCTGTTGTATCTGCTGACAGATGAGTTTTGAGTGAAAGGAAATGTTGACCTAATGTGGAAGATCTGTAGGAAACTTGAGAGGACGGGAAGAAAGTAATTCTTAGGCAGCAGGGATTTCAGACTGGGAAAACAAATACTCTACTCAGAGTATTTTTTTTAAATAAAAAAGAACACTGCTCAGATCCAAAAGAAGTATGGAGACTTTGCTCCTCTCTAAATGGGTTGGGTCCAGCCATCAATCTTGTTCAGTGTCACCTAATTCCATTTCTAACTACAAACCTTATCCCATATGACTTGGTCCATGCAGGTCCCACAATCGCCAGTATTGAACAACTGGTTCAAAATGCAGCAGCCAGGATCCTCACGGCAACACTGTGGAGGTCCCATATCCGGCCTATTCTCCATCAGCTGCAATGGCTACCAGTTGAATTCCGGATCAGACTAAAGGTCCTGGTAATTACCTTCAAGGCCATACGTGGTCAGGGCCCAGTGTACCTGAGGGACCGCCTCCCCACCTATGCCCCCAAAAGAGCTCTACGCTCTACTGCCTCCAATCAGCTAAGGATCCCTGGCCCTAAAGAAGTCCGTCTGGTCTCGACCAGGGCCAGAGCATTCTCTGTTCTGGCCCCTACCTGGTGGAATGAGCTCCCAGAGGAGATCAGGGCCCTGACGGAGCTTAAACAGTTCCGCAGGGCCTGCAAAAAGGAGCTCCTCCACCAGGCATTTGGCCGAGACCAGATGTAATCTACAGCGACCAAGGGCCCCTGCTCCCCCCCCCTCAGAATTAAATCAATAAGCCACCCCCCTCAGAATCCCATCAACAAGCCTTGGACCTGTTTGTATTATGATTGTTTATTGTTATACTGTGTTGTGTTTGGTTGCAATTGTTGGTTATTGATGTACATGTTCTACAGACTGTTTTATGTATGGTTCTCTGTTATAATGTAAACCGCCCTGAGCCTCCGGGGAGGGCGGTATAGAAGTATGATAAATAAAATAAATAAAAATAAATAAATAGCTTTTTTAGCAGTCAGAGGAGGTTTGGTGGCCAGAGAGGTCTTTCCCCAGTGGAAAAGTTTGTCAGATCCCATCCACTATCAGCATAGCTGTTGCAACATAATGAGTATGACCGTTTATGCACTGGAGGTTTCATGCTGGGCTGCAGGCTGGAGTTTTAGTCATGGCAGGTTGCCCCACCTCTTCCTTAACCCAGACAGGGGAGCGCCTCATCTGCCCCCAATTTGTGCTCCTGCTCAGGAGCTGGGGCAGCGAAGTTCCCAGTGCATAAACAGTCTATATCTAACAATCTACAGGCATATGGAGCTTTTCTATGTATCATGAATCTGGAGTGGGGCTGTTTGTTCCATCAGGAGAAAAGATTGTGGCTGAAAAATGCATGCCACAGTGGCTTCATTTGGTTCTCAAACATACATACAGCTGAACTGGTCAACCAGCCTCCCACACATTCGATATTAGATACTGTTTGTGATACATCCGGCACTATATTTAGCTTTCTTCCTGGTGAGAGTCTCGTCCATTATTAACAACTGCTGAATAAAAAGGTGTAAGTAACACGATGGGGGAAAGTGCCGAGTTATACAAACTTAACTAATTGTAATGGTTGCTGGTGGGGATTCAATTCCTCGAAAATATGCAGCAAGTGGGAAAAGCTGAGCTTCTCAGCTGTGCCTGATTAATATTTCCAGCCACTTATTTTTGGATGCTTTCTTCCTATTCTCTTTCTTCTTTCTCTCTCTCTTTCTCCCAATCTAAATATTTTAAGTTTTTTTTTTCTGAAGGCAGTATGAGGTCCACAGGAGGAAGTCTAGAGCTTTCATCTTGATTTATAGAGATGATGATAAAAGTTTAGTTTCACAGCTTGCTGTCCATTTCTCTGCGAGATTGCCGCCTACAGCATATGTTCAAAGGCAGGTTACCCAGGGCTGAATGCCACTTCATTTCTGTAAACAGAGCCCTCCATAGCAAAAGAGTGGATTTGGGCTCAAATTTGTGGCTAGAAAGGAGAGGGAGGGAACACGAGGGCATTGTTAATGGAGGCTGCAGTTGCAAGAAACATGGATGTAAACCCTGCTGAATAAAATGGGACTGAATGCAGAGCAGATCTGTTAAGGATTAGTGCCTATATGTTAGTGCATTTGGGGACTCCCATGTCAGGTTTAACAGGAAGAAGAGTTCACCAACACATTGTTTTAGAAAGTAACCATGCTGTTTCACTGGGACACAAGTCAACTACTCAGTCTGATTTATCAGGGCTTCCTCCTTGATAAGCTAGTTTGGTGTAGTGGTTAGGAGAGCGGACTTCTAATCTGGCATGCCAGTTTCGATTCTGCACTCCCCCACATGCAGCCAGCTGGGTGACCTTGGGCTCACCACGGCACTGATAAAACTGTTCTGACCAGGCAGTGATATCAGGGCTCTCTGAGCCTCACCCACCCCACAGGGTGTCTGTTGTGGGGAGAGGAAAGGGAAGGCGACTGTAAGCTACTTTGAGCCTCCTTCGGGTAGAGAAAAGTGGCACATAAGATCCAACTCTTCTTCTTCTTCTTCTTCTTCTTCTTCTTCTTCTTCTTCTTCTTCTTCTTCTTCTTCTTCTTCTTCTTCTTCTTCTTCTTCTTCTTCTTCTTCTTCTTCTTCTTCTTCTTCTTCTTCTTCTCCTTCTCCTTCTCCTTCTCCTTCTCCTTCTCCTTCTCCTTCTCCTTCTCCTTCTCCTTCTCCTTCTCCTTCTCCTTCTCCTTCTCCTTCTCCTTCTCCTTCTCCTTCTCCTTCTCCTTCTCCTTCTCCTTCTCCTTCTCCTTCTCCTTCTCCTTCTCCTTCTCCTTCTCCTTCTCCTTCTCCTTCTCCTTCTCCTTCTCCTTCTCCTTCTCCTTCTTCTGACCCAATGCACAAGCTGCTTTCCAATGGCATAAGATTGGGGAGGGGAAAATGATATGTTGGATGCCTGGAATGCTGTTCTATCTTGCCTGGATGTTGGGAGTACGCAGTGCTCTGGTTGCAGATGACACTTCTATTTTTGGTGTCTAATTTTTAAATTAGTGCTTTCCACCGAAGCATGTTTACTGCTGTCAGAGAAGAACAGGCTGGGATGTGCATAGGCACATTGAGTGACATATAATTAGAGAAATCTGAGGATATGCAGTTATGCTTGCTAAATGAGAAGATGGCACCCCCCCCCCCTCCGGCTCCAAATAAGCTGATGATCTTGCTTGTTGTGTATGGCTTAGTTGATACATTCCTTAATGGTTGGCCTTCTTTTCAACACTAACTAATCCTCAATCAAAGATAAGACTCCAAATCTACCTTTCTGGTTTTTTTTTTTAATTTAAATACAAATCATTATCTTTCTGTGTAGCTACTTGGAGGCCTTGCTCCCACACAATTAAGGACTGTGCTTTTTCGTACGCATGAGAATTTGAACCACAACCTGATTTGATGTTTGTGTGCAAGAAATCAGTAAAACTGATTTGACCATTCTGTGTCTAGTGGAGCATGTTTTAGTCAGGGATTGCCATGTTTAGTCAATTAATCAGTTAGATCAGTCAATTAAAAGCCTTTGGGTCAATTAAAAATGTGCCCCTAATTAATTGGGCTGCATATTTTTTTTCAGTGTTCATTATTTTTGATATGAAGATTGCAGGCCAGGTAGAGAGTAATGAACTGGACAGGTGTCAAGGTGAGTTGTACAGTTGGAAGTGGTCATGGCTGAAACATAAATGATGTACTACCATTATGACCATAGCTCTGATGGTATGTCAGCTCCAGAGACAAAACACCCTGTCATGGGAAGACAGAGAGAAAAGACAGTGGAGAGTTAGGGGTAGGGGAGAAAGACAGACGTTTTATGCTAGAAGACCTAAGTTCTATGCAGGCTGAGTGATCTTCCTAGCTAGAGTGCATCAGGAACAAAACAGACAATGGCCATGCTGTAGCCACATGTACTCCATAGGCATGGCCATGTGAAGTGGCAAGGAAGATCTATCAGAGAAAGGGACTCATGTCACTACTTAAGATTTCTTTTTGATGTATTGGTTCTATTCCACAAGGAGCCTTTTAAATTCTCATGTTTTATGCTTGTACGCTGTGTTTGCCAAGGATATTGTTTGGTTATAAAGGCTATAAGGATTTTTTGTTTGTTTGTTTGTGGTAAAAACAGGACTCTGGACAGCTCCCATACACCTATTCTCAAGTACGAACACAATTTGATCTTTCATTTATCTTGCCAATCAATTCAAAGAGAAGTATTGGTTAATGCACATGAAGTCAAGCTGTTTCAAAGCAATCCCCTCTCTCAAGAAAGTAGAAGATGTTTACTATCCGAGAGCACCAAAAGGTAAAACAAATTGAAAATTATGTTTTTGTCCTGTTTATTTCTGAGAAAGGTAGCAAGGTTATTCGGGCTACAGAGAGCTTTCAGACAATGCCTCTTTAATCAAAACCTTTCAGCAAGTAAACACAAGAGTGTATGAGCACTAAACAAACAGATGCAAAGGAATAATTGACAAAATGTGCCCTCTCACTGGGAGTGAAGAATATACCATATTAACTAGTTTGAATAGAATCTGTACAATTAATTTTGCAGCTGCATATCCCTAAATGCCTCCATCACTAAGTGGTCAGTTATGGTTTTTCCCTAACCCTTAACTGCTGTTTTCTGGATGGGGTATATTAATAGGCAAATATTAATGGGAAAATATAGTTTCTCCTACTGGCAGTCATTTCATAATATCTTACTAATATCTTGCATAATATCTTACTAGGGGTTCCTCAAGGGACAAAATGCCTCTGCCTTTGGGTTCTGCTCAGTTTTAAGATCAACTTATCAGTCCCGGCCCCTACCTGGTGGAATGAGCTCCCAGAAGAGCTACAGCCCCCACAGAAGATTTCAGCATTCCGCAGGGTCTGTAAGGCCACAGCAGGGGGTAGATTGATGGGCCCCCACTAGGAAATATCTGCCACCATATTTTGGAACAGCTTTAATGGTGGCCAGCTGTTGCATGATCGATCCCATTGGGAAGGTGAACCAGTTCGTGATGGATTTTATTTAATGTCATGTAGTGTTGTGTTTTTACAGATTCTAATGGGGTTTTTAATTGGGGTTATATGTATGGGGACTGTTTGTAACACACAACGGGCTGGCTTGCTGGGAGTGGTGGGCAATAAATTCAATATAATAATAATAATAATAATAATAATAATAATAATAATAATAATAATAATAATCTGCTATTTGTTTGCAAGACTGTCCTACTGATGAGCCAAAATTAGCCTTCTACCTTCCTTAATAACTTTGAAGTATTAGGACTAGTTCTTAGTACGCCCATGCAGCCAAAATTTACTAAGCAAGTACTTTCGTGGACAACATATATATGTGTCGTTAAGTCCGCTATCAGTTTATGGCTAACCAGCAAAGGTCTTTCAAGGCAAGTGAGACCCCCAACAAGATAGTTTTAGAGAGGAGCAAACCAACTATGCCATTAGAAGGCAAGATATTACAACGAAAGCTCACTTACTTTGGACTCATCATGCGATCAAACTAGTTGGAGAAATCATTAATCCTCAGCATGGTCAACAACAAAAGGAAACGTGGTCGCTAAAGGATCCGCTGGCTCAACACGATCAAAGCCAATACAGAAATGACCATGGACCAACTGAAAGAGGCGGTCAATGACCGATCTGTGGTGAAGACTTTCCTATAGAATCACTGAGGGTTGGACACGACTGGATGGATAACATCATCACCATCACCATCACCACAGAAGCTCATCCCAAATATATTACCATGAGCACGTGATGTAGTCCCAACAACTTAGACATTGCTTCTTACATACACCGGAGGTCACCTATTTCATAGTGTGGATTTTAGATCTGGATTAATAGCTTATTGGCATGATCTTCTCAGCATCATATCATCACCTTGAAAACAGCGAGTCTTCTGAATCATTGGCACTAGGAGACGTTCGGCTTTTCAACCACCTGTGGTTAAGAGATACCATACACATCAGATTTAATTAGAAAGCATTTTTAATGTATTTGGAGAGACACCTAATTTAAATCAATTTTGTCAGTTTCATTTTTTGGGGGGGAGGTGTTACTCATCTCCACTTTTGTGGCAACGGTGAAGATATCTGTCTAATTCAATCCATTTTCTCCTGGGAAGGGAATTAGCTCCCAGAGTAAAGTGCTAGATGTATGCTGACAATTATGAGCAATCATTCCAGAAGAAGCAAATGGCATGGCCGATAGAGCGCCAGCCTCGGTAATGGCTGCACAGAACTTCAGAACTGTATTAATTCCTAACAGAACTGTATTAATTCAGAACTGTATTAATTCCTGCAGAACTGTATTAATTCCTAACATTCAGAGGGATCACATGGCTCCTTTCCCCAACTTACCTCTTCGTCATTGGCTTTCCACTTCCCTCTACAGTAATTGGATAAGATATATTTACACGAATAGCATTAATGGGACAGATGTTGTTATATGATATAAAGCTCTCTTTTTGTCAGCCAAATTAGTTTTCATTTGCAGGCTTTCACTACAATGGTACAGTAATTAAAGAAAACCATGTCATTGAAGAGAGCTGTTTTTTTTTTCTTATGCCAACACACATTTCTTCTGTTCACATGTAGAGAGTTTACTTTTAATGCGGATGAGAGTCATAATTAATTACTAGTAGTACCAATTTTGCAAAATGCCACCAACCCCCTCCTTATTGCACATACACTCTGGATCCCTGCTTGGTGGACTTTCATCTTAGTTGGTCTTCTAAATGTGCATGTGAGAGAGAGAGAAAGAGAGAGTGTAGTGACAAACAAGGGGTATGTTATTCATATGAGCTTCCAGAATATCAGCCTGTCTGACTGCTGTTTTATTGCAGATTTATTACCCCTGTGTTCATGCTATATGCTATCTCTCCAGCTATGGAATTCAATCAGTAACATTGATTGAATAACTCTCTCAATTTGCTGGTAGCTGGAAGCATCTGGAATATCCTGACTGTCGATGCCACAGAAAAGCACTTTCGTCACCTGTCCAACAGGTAGGAAATTGTCAAGAAAGGAGCAACATTTTATTTTATAAAATGTATACCCTACCTTTCTGCCCTACTAAGGGCCATCAAGGTGGCCAATGAATGGAAAACATACACAACAAAATCACATCTTAAAAACCATTAACAAAAAGACATCATTAAACAATTAAGACCAATGCTAAATACATGTAACAGTTTTTTTAATTAAAAATTGGGAGGAGGAAGGGATCATTAGGTATAACAACAGATTCTTTACTCATCAGCAGAAGGTGGGAACCAAAGGGGACAGATGACTCCACCTAGGAAGAGAGATTTGGGGTCTTAGTGCCATGACTGAGACAGCTTCTCCCTGGGTTGCCATCTACCTTATCTCAGAAAGCAGGGGTGCCCAAAGAAGGGCATCAGAAGATGACTGCAGAGGTCAAGTGGGTTCATATGGAAATAGGCCTTCATTTATTCTAGTCCCAAACCAGATAAACCACTGGTCTATACTGTGCAGATACCCAATGGGCTGTATTCAGCAGTGTCAGGAATAATTGCATTATACTCTGTCACCAGCTGTAGCAAATCACTGCCATTTGGAAATCTGAATGGAGCTTTGGCAATCTATAGCAAGGGAGGATGCATTATATATATGTATGGAGTCCTAAATATGCATGAACATATCAGCCAAACACAGAATGTAGAGTGTGCTTCATTGTTCTCAATCCTCATAACTTGATCCCACATAAAAAACTTTCTCTTAGGCTCCAGCTACAGAATCTGCTGATTCTTCCATTGTGTTTTAAACTGTCTCTGTGTGAATTAAGAGGCTGCTTACCCATTTGCAGACACAAAATCACCATCCTTGTGCTATTCTTTCATCCATGGGCAGGATGCGAAAAAGCTCCTTGGGAAAAGTGATTTTGAATAAAGGCAAGATATTGATATTTGATATTGTTGATATTGTTTTAATGGGGGTTTTAGGGGTTTATTGTGTTTTATGATTTCTATACTGTAAGCCAGTGGTAGTCAACCTGTGGTCCTCCAGATGTCCATGGACTACAATTCCCATGAGCCCCTGCTAGTGTTTTATGGCAGGGGCTCATGGGAATTGTAGTCCATGGACATCTGGAGGACCACAGGTTGACTACCCCTGCTGTAAGCCAACACTTGTTGAGAATGGCAGGGTAAAATTTGAAATTTGTTGTTAGTTGTGAAGTCATGTCCGACCCATCACGACCCAATGGACAATGATCCTCCAGGCCGAGGGGTAAGTATGAAACACCCTTTCTCCATTCGTTGTAGGTAGCATTGCCAACCTCCAGGTGAGATCTGAGCATCTCCTGGAATTAACTTATTTCCAGGCAATAAAGTTCACTTGCCCTGAAGAAAATATCTGCATTATAGGATGGATACTTCAGCAAGCGAGCCACCTTGCTGAGAACAGATGGTAAGAAATCAAATCAAGTTAATAATAAAATAGATTGTTGCCTGTTGAGGTCTCTCCTCTCCCCAAACCCCACTCTCTAGTCTACATGTCACAATGAGTATCAGTGTATCCAACCTGTTAAGTATGTACCTCTGCTAGTAAGAAAGACCCAACACGTGTTCACTTCATAAATGAAACCAGGGATCAGTATCTTGGGTAAATGTTGGGTTTATACAACTTGTTCTTCATGCATTGACTGTAACATGGGAATCAACTTGTGTAGGGTTTGGAGTGCTGACTTCTAATCTGGTGAACCAGGTTTGATTCCCTGCTCCTCCTCCACCCAGCTGGGTGACCTTCAGATCGCCGCAGCACTGATAAAGCTGTTCTGACTGAGCAGTAATATCAGGGCTCCCTCAGCCACACTCACCTCACAGGGTGTCTGTTGTGGGGAGAGGAAAGGGAAGGCGACTGTAAGCCACTTTGAGATTCCTTCCGGTAGAGAAAAGCGGCATAGAAGAACCAACTCTTCTTCTTCTTCAGTAATATCAGGGCTCTCTCAGCCTCACCTCCCTCACCGGGTGTCTGCTGTGGGGAAAGGAAAGGGAAGGTGAATGTCAGCTGCTTTGAGACTCCTTCAGGTAGAGAAAAGCGGCATATAAGAACCAACTCTTTTTCTTCTTTGACAAATGCAGAGACCAAGTACACACTGGATTGGATGCAAGTTCATATTAACTTGTGAAAAGAGGACTTCTAGCTGACTGCCAAGGAGCCCAGATCTCCCCAGAACTCGGAAGCTAAGTACAGTTGCCCCTGACTGGTATTTGGATAGGGGACTTTCAAGGACTTCCAAGGAACATCAAAGGCAATATCAAACAACCTCTGAACACCTCTTGCCTTGACAACCCTCCAGGGTTGCCATGAGTCAGCTGGGACACGATAGAACTTCCCACCACCATCTGACTGCCAAGGCTGCTTTGGATTGAAAAGGAAACCGCAGATGAATGGATCGCAGGACTTGGCATCGCGCTGAGACCGTGTCTTCGTCTCCGACATCTGCAACGACAATTGCGGGGTTTGTCTCCTCCTCTCCGAGCCGGAGCTTTCGACAATTCATATCGGTGACAAGGATTAATGGAAAGTGGCATTTTCGACTCTACAGTACAGAGGGGGTGGTGGGAAATGTCTGTTTGGGAAAAATTAGTCGTATGCAGAGGGACCTATTAAAAGTGTCTCACTCGTCGAGCCTTTGTTCTGAGCATGTGTGACTTGAAATGCAGCACCGGCCTGTCAGCATTTGTTTAGCTAATGATTCCAACTTGTTAAAATTTTAACCATGGCTCCTTTTGTTGTGCTTCAAAGGTTTTTCGTCATCAGGCTCTTTTCATTAATTTGTCTCCTTCTCTCTTTCAAAAATAAAATGATGGGTTATTTATTAGGTTAGGTTATTTGGACAGAGGTTTGTCGCACCCACACAGAGGCACAAATATATGTGTGTTTTTTTTAATTCAGTTTCCCCATCAAACTTGCTTTTCTATGCAAATGTGCATATAGCTGCAATGATTTTTTTAAAAAAATCTTTGGGTTAGATCCTCTTTTACCCTAAGTGCTCAGGAGGAATGAGATTCACTGAGCAGAAGGGCGGGGTCATTTATTGAACTTTAACGCCCAGCTTATTAGAGTGGCAGGATCAAGAAATAAACATTTGCCTGGCCAATTTCATTGATGATGGGAAGCAGACATTAATGTTTGTGTCCCCCATCAGAGCAAAAACAACAACAAGCCTTTAATAGCATATAAAAGTACAATATAAGAAGGGAAAGTGCAAAAGGATCCACTGCTAGTGAGAACAAAGGCAAAGATCATGCTTGAGACATAATACATTCATGATTTCTCATGGCAAGATGTAAAAACTTTGCTACTGGTTCAATTATATCAGGGTTCTGGGATGTCAAAAGAAACCCTAACCCATCATAGGAAAATATCACTTTGCAAAAAAGGAGGGACATCCAGAGTATGTTCACCACCACTCACCAACTGAATTGAGCTGCTCTATTAGCTCTTTTATGCTTATTTTTTTGTGCTGAGGAGGAAGCTGACAGGCAGGCAGTGAATGGGAGAATTGACAGTGTTGTTGCGTGGAGGGGGAACAGCCACCGGGAACCCAGATAAGATGGTGGTGCTGGCACTGGGGTTAAACTGCCAGGTGGGTGATTGGAAGGGTTGTAGTGCCCTTGAGGCAGAGAGAAGGGGTCAGATGTAGGTTGGTGAATGGCTGAAGAGAAAATGAAGTAAGAAAAAGGAAGATAATGTGGGGGTTGCCAGGATGGAGAGAAAAGAAATAGTGTCAGTAACATAGACAGGAAAGTATCCTGATCACCACAAGTCCTTCAGGGCTCCCTGCCATGTAAGTGGGCCTATGAAGATAGGTTGAGGGACTTGGGAATGTTCAGCATGGAGAAAAGGAGGTTGAGAGGGGACATGATAGCCCTCTTTAAGTATTTGAAAGGTTGTCACTTGGAGGAGGGCAGGATGCTGTTTCCGTTGGCTGCAGAGGAAAGTACGTGCAGTAATGGGTTAAAACTACAAAACTACAATGATATAGGCTAGATATCAGGAAAAAAAAATTCAGCAGAGTAGTTCAGCAGTGGAATAGGCTGCCTAAGGAGGTGGTGAGTTCCCCCTCACTGGCAGTCTTCAAGCAAAGGTTGAATACACACTTTTCTTGGATGCTTTAGGATGCTTTGGGCTGATCCTGCGTTGAGCAGGGTTTTGGACTAGATGGCCTGTATGACCCTTTCCAACTCTATGATTCTTTGATTCTGTGATTCTGGTCCATTGGCTGGCATCACACAATGGGCCATGTCTTTCCTAGTAGCTGCTTTGGGGGAGAGGGAAAACTGAAGACAATGGAAGACAAATGGTCAGGTAAATGTAGGCTGGCAGTTGGGTGGGATGGAGAGAAGAAATCAGTAAAAGGGGAGAAGCTTGGATGCTTTCAGGAAAGAGAAAGAGGAAATAGTGGCAATGGGGAAAATAAGATGCCTCCCACAAGTGCTTGTGAGTGCCTACCTGTCAGTAGAAGTGTGCAACAGCTGGAGTGCCATCTGACACTCTTCTACTCAAGTTTTTAAAAACATAATGCATAAATAACTTTGAAAATGGCCTGTATTACATAGGTAAGTTGGATGTGAGGAAGCCAGAAATAGGGTGGCCAGGAGTTGCTGGTTGAACAGCAGGAATGAGAAATGCAACATAAGCTGTAATACTGGCAAGCAAGTGCTCTTTCTGAGTCCGAAAGCTGCAGGAGTGATTTGTTCTTGTGCCGTAGTGAGACCCAACATGAACTCTCCCAAGAATCTGCTGCAGGGAAATAGACTCATTGCTTTGGGGAATGTCTATTAGTGAGTCAACTATCTGGATGGATCCAGACTAGGAATTGGATACAAAAGCACCTTTCCTTTTATGGAATCAACCATTCTGATTTTGAAAAGGTATATTTCTGATGATGTAAGCAGTCTCCTATTCACAGAATCCAATGGATGATGTATTCCTTGAAAAAAAATATGCATACATTGTATCAATGGAGCAAGACGTTTTCAAATCCCTCTCACCGTTTTAGACTATAGATTATGTTCCGGAGAACACCAAAGGGATTCTTAAATCTCCAACCAGATTGGTAATTCATACTCAGGTATGTGTGCCACCCAGGATTCCCGTATGTTCCTGCCTTTTTCTAAAGCTCTCTTTGATTAATACCATGCTTCGATGCTTCCATCTGTCTGTGTGCTAAATATGAGTTACCAAAGATGCTGTTATGCGGCGTACATTGGTAATGAAGGCCAAGTTTGACTGATCTCTTTCTTATCAGGACCCTCGAAAATGCCTTGCGAAAATGATAGAAGACGCTAATTTCACGGCAAAGGAAATGGCCACGAGGCAATAGATTCTTTTTCTTAGTCTAACCTCTTGAAATTATTCTCCTCTCTGTAGAGCATTTCCAACTCTTCCCAGTTCAAGTGCTCTGGGAAATATAATTTGCCTCATTATTCTGTGTTGGGGTTTTTTTCCCCCTTTCTCGATGGCAGAAATAATGGTTCACTGATGAATGAAACCATTTTATCCAACTTGGTGTTGGAATTATCACATATTATTATAGCTTGTTATTCATTTGTTAAGATAGCCAAGATTTTATGGGTACCATAATATCCAGCTATTTATTCTACAGCATATAAAGTAATGGCTGTTTTTTTCTCAAATAATCTGAATTGTAAGGCCTGTGACCCTTGTAGGAACCCAGAAGATTAATAGCTGCCCTCTACTCACAGTTGTGAAGAATATTCACTCTTCGCTATTTTACACAAGCAATTGGCCAATAAACATAAAAGGTGCTTTCTGGAACAGGTACCTACGGGACCACCTCTCCCAGTTCGTTCCCCAGAGAATGCTACAGTCTGCAAATACAAATCTGCTGGTGATCCCTGTCCCCAAAGAAAAGTGGCTGGTCTCGACCAGAGCCAGAGCTTTCTCAGCCCTAGCTCCTGCCCGGTGGCATGAGCTACCGGAGGTGATCTAGGCCCTGACAGAGCTGACAAAGTCCTGCAAAGCCTGCAAAGTGGTGCTCTTCAACCAGGCCAATGGTTGGGGCCAAGATAAAGTGAAAGCAACTGTGGGCCAAGGAGGACATAAGTAGATATAAGAAGAAGAGATGTTTGGGGGAAAAATATGTATTATAGCAATGAATCTGAGAGGAAGACTGAAGAAGGTTAGATGTAGTGGGATTTTCCTGGAAAGGCACCTCAATGTCTGGGTTTCAGTGCCTTCAGACCCAAGAAACATCACTAGCTTCTGAAGTAACACTTTATTCATCACTATCAAGGACAGCCAAGGGAGAGCCTAACTAGAAAGAAGACTTCAAAGCCAAGCCAAGACTTCAAAGCTCACTTGAGGAAATGAGTTAAGAATTTCTAAACCAGCATCATCAAGCAGCAGAAGGTCCTTTGTCCTTGCATCTCTGCCTGAAACCAAAAGGGAAGCTACTACCAGGAGCAAACTGCTTATTTGCTCAGATGTCACCATCTCTGCTGCTAATCACAAATTCTGCAGCAAGGGTAAGGGAAGCTCGTTAGCAAGTTGGACTTATATTCAAACAGCGTTTGGCTCAGTCCTTAAGAAGTGCCTTCCTTTTCCACACTAAGGGGTGGGGCTTCATTTCAAAATCTTCCCAAAGCTCTTCTGCATCACTGATAGAGATGCTTAATCGCCCTGGCAAAAAGGGGACTTGCGTGCATAGAATGTAGAAGACCCTCCCAAATCCTCTGTTTTTTTTTAAAAAAAGACATTCTGTGTGTGTGTTCATGTGCACATACTCTTGTGCATACACATACATTTAGTTTATCCCTGAGTCAGAAAATTCTTTTACAGAAAAGTCCAAAGCAGACCCAACTGAAATCAAAAGGGTCCAGAATGGTGTAACATATTATGATTGCACCATTAGGCAGTCCATCAATGGGCAAGAAAGAATATGGCTATTTTATTTGCCATAATTGCAAACAAATTCGGGCAAGACGGTGGTTTTACAGATCTGTAGTCTTGAGCTGGATCCTCAGCCCACACTTGTTGTCCTGAGACAAAACACAATCTTAGTACTGGTTAAATTTAATATATTGGAAAGACTTTAGCTTGGACCATTAGCCTCTTTAATGAGAACTGCTTTGCCAGACTTCAGGCTGAGAATAGCAAACAATTAAACTCAAAGTCACCGGACAGGACAGGACAGGACAGGACAGGAAAGATGCTGTCTCTAATCAAATTAAATAGTTTAGTTTCACTGTCCTTAGTCCAAGTTTGTAACAGAGGCAAAATACTTCAGCTGTATCACAGCTTTAGAATTGCCACGGAGAGGTTAAAAAAAAATCTATTTACAGCTTTAAAAGGTTGGAAAAAGCAGGGAATTTATAAGCTCAGGCTTCACTGCACTTGTCTTTCATGCTTCCAAATGTGTCCTTTTAAGATATTATACCGTTTCACACTTGAATGACTAAAGAATTTAAGAAGATATCTCTCCCCACAGTTATATCTATTCTTAAGTCTCTTATCATTTCCTTAATGTTGGAATGTATACATTTCAATATCCATCATGCAGTGTGTGAAAACATTTTGCAAAAAACAAAAAAACAAAAACAAACTGGCTATGGGAAATTTCCCTCCCCTTTAAGAAATAGAAAGGGAAAGGTGGAAAGAATTCCCTTTATTCTCATGGACAGAGTTTATATTTTTGTCATTTCAGGTTGTCCCCATTCATAGCAGCCAGTTCATGTCACAATAAATACTGGACAGACATGACCACAGTCTATAGGAAACTTCTTCTTCTTCATCATCATCATCAGATGCATGGACCAAGGTTTTTTCTTTTTTTTTTTAAGTCCCCTCTTGCCTTTTGTATGTTCCTCTACCAAACTGGGCTTACAAAAACAAAACGGAATGCCTTTTTATAATCTTGCCATCACAGATCTTACAGGTTGGCCTGTTTAAGTGTTTCCCCCTCCAACATATGCTCCAAAATATTCTCATTGTGGTTTGAACACCCCTGATACTATCCACCACATAATCCTGCATTGTGCTCTTTTCAAAGATTCCCAATAAAGGTTGGATTGATTGATTGAATGATTGAACCTACAGAGAATTTAGGGTGCCCCACAGAGTTTTGAAGGCATAATAAGTTCACAGAGGTAGTTTGTCACTGTTTGCCTGTGTATAGCAATCTATACTTTCCATATTTCAATCTCTATAAAACTCTTGTTTGCTTTGTTTTCTTTGGGACAAATATATTAAAGAAAGTCTCTTTGGATGCAGCGCTTTCACCAGGCTGAGATAAAGCTGAGTGAAATCTGTCAATCATAATTTGCCTGAAGTGGTGAGAACGGGGCTGTCCTGACACATGTGGATGTTCAAGGAGAAAACCTACACAGCAATCCCCACAATGGAAGCTTGCAGAGCAGATTGTACCCCACGCGTGAGCTTCATCTGTCTTCTGCTCTACCATCTGAGACAAGCAAAGAAGAGAAAGAACTCTTTGGTTGGGTATCTGCTTCAAAGGCAAGCATAACATCGCAGAAATTATAACCGTACAGGTTCTATTGCAAGTGAAACCCTACATTTCTGAGAAATGTTCCTATAATTGGATCAAGGGTGAATGGAAGCATTTGTGTGTCACTCTGTGTTAGCATCAAGGTTATTTTTTAAGATGGACAGCAAGTGTGCAAGACAGGAAAATCTGCTTGCAAACAATTGCCAAAGTGCATTGAAAGTGCATTATCCAATATGTGTGAAATTAGCCAGTGTAAGGCAGAGCAGAATCATTGTTACATATTAGAAATGTGTCATGGGCATTATTGCTCTCCCCCTTCTTCAATTCTCCCTGTTTATTTTTCAAATCAAACAATAATACAAGCATATAGGCTTAGATCTCTTGCTTCAAATAAAAAAAAATAATACAATTATATCTATAGGCTTAGATCTCTTGGAATTCAGGAGATTTCACCCACGGAGTGCAGAATTACTTGGGATACTTTTCTCTCCTGAATTGTGTTGCCAACGTTCAGGCGGAGCCTGGAAGCTTTTGGGGGAAGGTCTGAGAGATTTTGGTATTCTTTCCATCAAAAAAAAAGCCATTTTTTCCTCTTTAACTTAGAAAAACTGATCATGTTCTTCAAGATTTATTAGTGGTATGTTTCAACAACATTAGAAGTCTTTTTTATTATTGATTGACTTATAGAGATTTACAGCATTGTTTTGCCCCTTGAAGAAGAATGATGTCAGGTGAAATGCACGTTGGGCAAGAATGTTCCTTGAACACTGTTTTGCTGTTAGAAGATAAGACAGCTGCTTTTGCCATTTAGCTGGTTAACTGTGGTCACTGTGTTAATATTCTGTTATCCTCTCCCGGATTGTTTATTAATGCATCATCTATTGTGTGTATTCTGATTGGCTTGTTAGAACCATGCTGATGGTTCATAGTTATCTTTCTCAACTTTTTTTGTTTACACCATTGAGAAACCTCTGAAACTTTCTTCAGGCTTTGAGAACCCCCAGAAGTGGTCTGATTGTGCAGAATGTGCTTGGGAAGCATACACACCCATCAGGGTCCCGTCCTGTTTCCACCTTGTCCAGGACCATCCTTCACCATTTTGGAAGGGGGGGGGGAGGTCAACATCATATATGGTCAGATCACCTAATAAATGTTTATCCCATTTAATACATATATAAAATTAATTCACTCCCACACGTTCAGGAAACCTTCCCAGGGCTGTCAAGAAACCCCAGGGTTTCATGAAACTCTGCTCGAGAAAGTCTAGTCTATGTACTAATTGCATTGTTCATTAATATATATTTTGTTGAAAAATGCACTGGATATTCTACATTATTCAGTTAGGTAGCTGGGTTCACAACAGTGGGGGTGGGGGGGAATGAACCTGTAAATCTCAGGTTTTCATATGGAGGGAGATGGAAAGAGGCATCTTCTAACAGTAGCAATATTTTGAAATGGTCAGTGATCAATAAGCATAGAACAAGTGATTTTTAAATGGCTTGCCAATGGGTGGGTCTGGTTTATATACTCTCTACACCCCCAGACCAGATCCATTTCGATGCCTTTGGCTTGTCCTCACCTAAGCTTGGTCATTTTGATGGGCTGTTTTTTTTTTCTTTCTAACCTTCAACTAAGCACCAAACCTCAGAAAGACCAAGATTAGCACGCCATTTACTTACCTGGATCATCCTTGCTGCCACTAAGGCCCATTATGCACGGCCGCCGAAACGGCGATTTCGGGTCACAAGGAAAACGCGGAGGTGGAAGACGCAATGCACACCGGTTATGCACAGGGCGGGGTGCGACGGCGGCAAAATCCAGAATAACCGATTATGCACGCGGCGATCCGGGCGCCGCTTCTGGTTGCGCCCTGGTCACCCGGAAGCTGTGCTTTCTTCCGCGTTTCGTGAACGCGGCTTTTTTGGCGGCATGCACCGAAGCTGCAGCCGGTTGCAGCCGGCACCGTGCGTTATCGGTGATTTTAGTTGCCGCCATTCCACCCCGAATGTGCGCTAAAACCCCCGTGCATAATGGGTCTAACAGAGCAATAGCAAGGTCTTTTAACATTTTCTTGCAAGCAAACATCTCCAAAATTATTTGACAAAAGTACATTTCAGTCCTCTGGGATGTGCTCAGGGATACTTCAGCCTTTGCAGTGAGCAGGTTTGGCAGATGAACAGACCATGTTTGACAGGCACCATCACTCGCAAACTGAGCCTCGCCTCGCCTCGCCTCACCTGGCTGCCATCTGACTTGAGAAGCTGCCAAACAACGTTGAAGCTGGACTGTCAAGGTGATGTTACTGTTTCATCTCCTTCTGTCACCTAAACTGCTTAGGGATTGGCATGGAATCAGTTCTTCCCCAGGGTCATGGTCGGTTGGATCAGGTCATAAACAGTGCCGTAGTGATGCAGTGTCATGTAAGGAAATGAATGATTGCAACCTTCTTATTGATGGAGCACCTATTAGAAAAGTGTCTATGAGATTGCATACTGGATCCTCGAAAGAGGGAGGGCTTGTCTCTGCCCACGACTTCTGGAACATTACCCAGAGTTTTTAGATATAATTTGGGATCTTTACGTTAAGATTGGGCCAACCAACTTTTGCCCCCTCTGCATCAAGGTACAAGATAAAGGATTGTACCTTTTGTTTTGTAAACAATGAGTCTGCTGCCTGGTGGCATTATATCACCAACTCTTGGGGAGCTTGGCAACTGAGGGAAAGGGGTCTTAGAAATGACTCTTGGTGGAAAAAATAAACTTCTAGTTTGAGCTGGAAGGCACTGCAGTGGTATGCTTAGTAACACAGATTCTTCCAATCCACTTTTGATCCACTTCAGCAGTTGTTGATATTTTGTACAGCAAATTCCAGCTGCAAAAGGTTGCTCAAGTACACTGAACGTGTTAGAAGATGCAAGATCTCTGTGCATGATTCAGCAACATATATGAAGAATATCCTACAGGGGGCATTGCTGGAAATGTGTAGTTAGCATATTTTGATCAGGAACTACCAAGCATTTTTCAAATAATTTCCTCCTGATTGGAGACTTCCTGCTCCTTTGAGCATCCTTCTTCCCTATTTGCCTCCAGGTGAAGAACTACAGTTTTTCAGTTAGACAGTTAGGACTCTTTCTCCCCTCTCTTACTTGCAAAGTTGTTGCACATCTTTGTAAAGCTCTTTTTTTCTTTCTGGTGCTTTGCCCCTTTATGCATATTTAAAGTCTGCCCACAGAAAGTTCATGACCCAATGGATGTGATGAGATCTATAAATGGTGGAATAGACAACATTTTTTTGCATCTGTACAAGAGAGCAATCCCTGCAAAGGGAGAGAGAGACATTTGCCACTGTCCAGCCTGCCTGCCTTACCCTGGTGGATAATCTGGAGAAAACCAGTCTATTTTTTAATGATTTTGTATCAGATTGATATCTGCTTGCCAGGTGGTAGGAGATATATACCAGTGCAAATTCCCTTTGCATATACAAAGGGCATTTATGTCCTTTGATGCTGGTCCTATTATCTTCTGCAACAATGCTACAGATCAAGGTATCTTTAAAGAGAGAAAAAGGGACAGTGAGAGGGAGGGAATGATGAAAAGGGGAGTAAGGGTGGGAGAGATGGAGCAATGAATTTACTTTGAATTAAGATTTGATATTACTGACAGAATCTATCACAGGTAATGGGGGCAGCATTGACTTCACATCTTCCATGACAATTTATCTGTCACTAAAATTAAAGGAATTTAGGACACGTTCAAACAAAGCTGTGTCTAATTCCCTCAAAAGTGCATGTCAGCCTGGAGGGACCTTCAGAAACGTCTAGTTGTGATCATTGACTTCAAGCAGAAAGTTCTGAGATGTGCCAGGACATTAGTGACTATTGAGGGAAATGGCATCTCTTAATAATGCAACATTCCCCTGGCATTTTTTCCCTTTTAAGAAGTTAGCATAAAAAAAACAAGGGTGTTTACTAGGACATCTCTTCATGGCAAACCTTCGTACCTTGTAGATTAGCTTCAATAACATCTAGGATTTTTTACAATACCTCTCAGTTGGCTGGGTTAATTCTCTAATTTTATTTATATTTAAATTTATTGTCCACCCGTCCTGGACTATTCCAGCTTGCACTCCCGGATCATGCAGTAATTGCAGATTTTAGACCAGAAAAGCCAATTTACAAATGACACCCAAAGTAGAAAGCAACCAGAAACCTAGTTTTCAAAACATCCTAAATTTTATATCCTTTTATTTCATTAAAAAAAACCTTCAATTAACTTTTGAAGATTCAGATTAGCAGAATGCTGCAGAAGCTATGACTCATTTTGAGTTTAAACACATTTCACTAAGGTTTTTTTTTTTAAAAAATTAGCATCTATTAAACAGCAAAGGGCACCATCTGAAAGGGTTGGCAAATATTAGTATTTTGCTTGTTCACTGAATCTAAGCTCTGGGAGTTAGCATAATGTAACGTTTCCTGACATTTCGATTTTAGCACCTGATATGTAGGCACTGAGTTAAAGAAAAGTTTCATCCTATTTAGATACAGGATGCAGGTTGTCACTTCTCATCTGACTAATGCCTATACATCTCCTTCCTGGAAATCTTTGCAATGATACAGTCAATATGGAGCTCATTTGAATCTGACTGCTCAAAACATAAAGGGGTCAGTCCGCTGAGCAAAGATTATGGTGTCAAAAATGTCATTTGAAGGGCTACATGAGCAAAGGGATTACTGAGCAGGCGGAGGAAAATATGGTCCAATGCCTGCTTTAAACCAAGGATCATAATTTGGTTTCTGGATTGCCGTCACTGGATTAGTCTCCAAGACAGAGCGGAAGTCAGAAGATTAGGCCTGCTGTTTCAAATTGATCTGCTAAATTAATTTCTCAGCAACACAAACGTCATCATGTGCCCCCTCCCCCCCCAAAAAAAAACCTGGAGGTGAAACATATTTCATTAAGTTTCAAAACAACCGCGTATGGACATTTTGCACTGGACAAAAAAGTTGGAGAGTTAGTCTGGCTGAGATGAGGGAAAAGCCAGGTTCAAACTACTCTTTCACAACAATTAATGCTCTGCAGGTAACAGGTAATGCTCATCATGCTCCTGGGGTTGTTGTGCCTTTCTTTGGCGGCCCGGCCACATCATCAATCAGCAGCAGCCCTTAATGGCGGCCGCTCTTCCTTCCTGATCCTGCCACTTCTGCGGTTTCTCAAAGCCTGAGGAATGTTTCAGGGGTTTCTCAATGGGAAAAGAGGTGAGTAAGTCCGGTCCATCCTGTAATGTGCTGAGCCTTGATCATCTCAGTGTTATCCAGCCTCAATGGAACTTCAATAAATATGTGTGTGTTGTGTGTGTGTTTTTTTACCTGTCTCAACTTTCTTTGTGTATTGTGAAGTTTCAAAGTCCTTGCCAAACCTTGGAACCCGTACCTTTCCTCAGCATCCCTAGGTAGTGCTGTTCCATTACACAGCTGTTCTTAGAGATTGAAATATAAATTGACATGCCTGAAAAACAGACCTCTTTTTTCCCCACCTCCAAAACCAACATCTAAACAGTTGTCCTTAATACAGGAGAGGCTTGCATTTACCCCAGCAAGAGCTTTGTTCCACTTCAGCATGTGGTTCTCTGCAGAGGAACTGTCTTGAGAAAATTCAAAACATAACAAAGAACGAGTTTTGCATATAAATGGCAGGGCTAAGTAAGGAAACAGATGAGCCTTGTAAATCCTTAAGCAATGTTTAACAGAGTCTGTGCAGAGAACAGGTGCTACTCACCAAAGGGTGCTATCCTCTCTTTCCTCCCTAAATATCATCTCATGAGGTAAAAAAAAAAGTGGGAAGGAGAAAATTACATGAAGAAGATTCTGTTCAAGGAAGGACACTTCTGGGAGAAAATAAAGAACTAATCTTCTGTTTAGGACTCTGGGAGTTCTGTGTTCAAGGGAAATATAATTTCCTAATCTCTTCTCAGCAAAAAGCTCTGAGCAATCAGCTCCATACAATAAGGTTCCATAAATACACACAACTTTCTAACAAACAGACACATACACACACGCACACACGCCAGAGCTGGCTGAAGAACAAACACTTTGAAACTTCCTTTTCTTTTTCCGATTCCACATGTAGCACAGAGACGTTATCTGTAATATCAAACCGAGTGCCTCAGGGTACCATCTTTATAGGCATAGCTGACAGCACCATTGATGATAAGTTTGACTGGTGGATGCAGATGCTTGTGTTATAACTTTTTTTTTAGTGGGGGGGAAATGAGGGGGGAAACAAGAAAGAGAAAAGAAGCCACTCCATTTCAGCATTTAGACTGACAGGCTCAATTTGTCTGGATGGGATTAGGAAAAAAATGGTGTTAGAACTGACATCAGATCCATCCAGCTGGTGACTTGCCAAGCCAAATTCAAATCACGCCCAAAGTTATGGTACCCCCGAGAAGTCTTCCGTATGCCTCGTATTTTGCAAGCCCATTCAGGAAGCAGAAAAACAGCAAGTGAACGGCAAGTTCACACACACACAAACATTAAAACCAATCAGGCAAGTAAAACACAGGGCAAAAAGTTGGCTTCATGGAGAAAACAACAAGCAAAATGGACACATCTCTAATGGACACATCAGCAGAAGATGTCAACAGAAGGGAAATAGGTGAGACTCTCTGGGGAGAAAGTTCCAGAATTTTGGGGCCTCAACCGAGAAGGTCCACTCCTAGGTTGCAACCTGCCAAAAGAGAGCAGGGACCCCCAAAGCTGGGTCTCAGAAGATAACCATGGTGGTGGCTAGGTAAGTTCATAAGAGAGCAAGTTGTCCTTCAGGAATGATGTTCCAAAGACATGTTAAGGCCAAAATCAGCATCTTGAATTGTACTCCAAAATAGACTGGGGGCCTGTATAGATGGGCCAAGCCTGGAGTCAACATCCTGTCTGCAGCATTCTGCCCCAATTTGAAGATTTCAATTTTTTTTTCAAGCATACCCCACATACAATGCATTGTGGTAATCTAACCTGAATATAATTAAGGGACCAAATATTTCCTGCTGAGGAAATGTTACAGCTGGTAAAAGACACTTCTGGCCACAGACCCATCAGTGGGCCTAGGTCCAAGAGCACCCCCAAATCACAGAGCTGGTCCTTCAAGGGGAGTGCAACACCATTAAGAACAGGTCCCAAGACAGGTCCACTACTTAGAAGCTGTTGATAGGATTAAATTTTGGTTTACTGGCCCATATTCAATCCAAAATGGCCTGTAGACACCCGTTCTGGCTTTCGACAGCTTCCCTGGGATTAGCCAGAAGTGAAAGAGAGAGCTGAGTGTCATTCACTTATTGGTGCCCAAGTAATATGAAATGGTTGCAACAAACTGAAACTACTAGCAACACGTGAAATAAGAACGGAGCTACAGAGAGCAATTCTAAGAAGGTTTTCTTGGACAGAAGTTCCATTTCATTCAACCGGACTTCCAAGAAAGCACTTTCAGGATTGCAGTCTGAATTATCACAAGGAGCCGCTACGGAATTAAATGGTCGACTCCCATTGAATTCATCAATAGGCAATTTGATATGTTATGCCAGAAAGAAATTGGCAGCCAGGTCAGTGACTCAACCAGGAGGAGAAATTCACACTGAAAGAGAAATTCTTCCTCTCAACAGGCGGTTTCTGCAAAAAGAAGTGCATCTGAATTTGAGTTAGATTTTTCTTTTTTCTTTTTTTTGCTGATTTATTATTTCTAACACAGAGGGCCTTGTGTGGGTCTTTTCAATCCACTGCAGCTGCTGACTCCTTTGTTCCTTTGTCACGGTGATGAATCAGAGTGGTTGGCTAATGCTTCCTCAATGGGTCTTAATTGTTGGGAGATAATCCCTGTGCTAGCATTGTTAAGCCAGGAAGTTTAGGGAAGGTTCCTCCTCCCAGCTGGAAAGAGGCAACAGGCACAAACTGTGGCAGTTCACCCTCAACTCGTCAATCTGTAAATGATGCCAATATTGCAGAAATGCCATGCAAATCCAGCAAAACGCTGCCCCCTTTTCCAACTCAAAGACACCCACAAGAACATTGTGAATAGGAGTCGATCCTGTAAGGGCTGAGATGACTCAGAGGTTTGAACTGTAAGATAAGTTGGGTAAGAATACTTCTTGGCCATAGGAGGGGCTGGGGAATACACACAGTCAGTCCCTGAGATATGAATTCAGCCTACAAGAAATGAAGCAGCTTTAAAAGAAATGCAAATCCGTCATGAAGGCATCATTGGCAACTAGATTCGTGCCTCGGTGCAGGCAAATCCATTTGTGAATAACAGCTATCTGTTTCACTTAGTATTTCTGGTAAGGCCTTGGAGGAGGAGCTGGTCTCATGGCTTAAGTGCCTAACACCCACTCAGGGTGGCTGTCCTGCCCCTGAGTGCCTCTTCCTCCAACCGGCTTGCCTGTCTGTCCAACAGCCAGCCAATTGCCTTCCGTCCCCCACCCTCTGACCACCCCCTCCTCCTTCCACTTCCCTCTTAGGCTCAGAGGATGCAGATCCCTGCTGCATGAGAGCTGCCCCTGCTGGTGAGTTCCCTTCCCGGGGGGGGGGGGGGGGGGGGTTGCAGCCTTTCCAGGACCTAGGGGTAGGGGGAGGCCATTTGCAGAGTTCTTCCACTCCACCCACCTAATCTAGCACCCATTGTATTCCTTAATGCAACAGGCTTGGCCCCTAGTCACACAATAATGTCTGGTGTGGTACTCTCTTGCTCTCTGATATATTTCCAGGTGCCTTCGTCCTTCTCCCACTAAATAAAGAACCCTGTTCTGCTTGGCAGTGCAGGCTAAATGAAGGAGAATTTCCCACCCCACCCCCCTTCTACAGCATTTCCCAGGGCCAAAATGGCCTCAGCGGAGAGTTGTTCATATAGCTCTATATGAAATGCTATATGAATGCTGCATGTGGAGCATCCCAAGCATGTATGGTTCCAAAATTCTGCAAAGGACTTCCTGCTGGGGCCATTGGGGGCTGGGAAAATTGACCTGGAGGGCAGGAGAGGTTCATGGCTTTCCCTGCTGCTGCTGTATTGTCTTCAAGGGAAGCATGCTGAGCCTGGGGAATCCTAACCCAATTCACCAAAAATAAACAAGCATGCAAGAAAACAAACATCAGTTTTTAGCCTGCCTCCTTTGCCTCTCCCGCAAGATACACTGTAGTGGAATTCACTTACCAATAAGAGAATCCTAGGTCTGTCAAGTAGCAACTCAATTATGGTGACCTGAGCGAAGAGCTTTCAAGAGACATGAGAATCAGAGGTGGCTGGGCATTGCTGTCCTCTGCAGGGTCTTCCTCCTCGGTGGTCTCCCATCCAAATGCCACCATGCTTGGCTTCCAAGTTCAGCCTATACCAAGCCGCCATTCCTCTCAATATGTAATTCAGCCCTTATGAAAATCAAAGAAGAACATGGAAAGTCCAAAGTGAAGAGGGGTATTTTAGTTCTGTGAGCCATCATTTGAAGACCAACTTCCAGGAGAAGTGGAACACACTTGTGAAGAACAGTCAGGTCTACTCAGAACCCTACTAGGACTGCATTGTTAGCCTGCTGTTATATTCCACCACCTGTATCCTAGCACCAGCTCTCAGGAGAGCAGTCCCATAAAGGGAAAGAGGGATCATTTCTGCTGATGACAGGAAACCTTGCAGGGACAGTAAGTGACTCTGCCCAAATGCGACAGCTATGAAAGGCACAGGAGCATCTCTCAGAAAAGGATGTTGGAATTTTTAAAATGCCTTTAGCCACCATTGCTGATTATAAGAAAATATCAAGTATTAAAGAAAAAACCCTGGTGGGAGTTTAAATACCAAATCGTAGTCCCTTAACCTCATGAATAAAGATCTGAGTTTCCTTTAAAGCCCAGTTTTAAATTAATGGAATCTTTATAAATAGTGTATTAGTAATTACTTGAATATTAAAATCAATTGTTTTTCATTATTAAGAAGTCTGCTGAACAAACATTAATAAATAAGCATGCATTGTAATGTCTTGTTATAATATGTAAGATCCTATATTTAGTAGCCAATCATTACTTATGGATGTTTCTCTGAGATGCCAGTCTCAGTCTGAAGTAGTGTTGATTTACAAAGCAGGGTTTGTTATCCGTGTGACAATTAATCTGAAAGCCCATCTAATACCTTGACTTTCAATTGAAGTGACAATCCTGCAGCAGGGATTTGTTTGTGAATTCACGTAGGTAAGCTATAGCGGTTCTAAATCTCCAGATGAAAGAAAGGCCCCACTCAGACTTAACTGAACTGACAATAGCAGGAATGTCCAGCATTTCCAGAATGATATATATGTGTGTATTATGTGGTAGGGACAGAGGCTGGACTTTGACAGCATTTTTACCTTGCTCTACCCCTGTCTGAATGGAGAGATTATATGTGCACTTGTATGTCCAGGGTCAAATAGGAGGGTCCCATTAGATGAGAGCAAGAAACTGTGTGATCATATCTGTCATTTTAAAATGATAAACAGCCATCTTGCCATACAGGTTAGGAGCGGCACCTTCTAATCTGGCAAGCCAGGTTTGATTCCCCGCTCCTCCTCCACATGCAGCCAACTGGGTGACCTTGGGCTTGCCACAGCACTGATAAAAGCTGTTCTGACCCAGCAGTAATATCAGGGCTCTGTCAGCCTCACCCACCTCACAGGGTGTCTCTTGTGGGGAGAGGAAAGGGAAGGTGATTACAAGCCGCTTCGGGTAGAGAAAAGCGGCATATAAGAACCAACTCTTCTTCAGTCTGGGCAGTTGCTTTGCAACAGGTCTATGAAAGAGGGAAGGTAGTAGTAGGGATGGGCACAAACTGGCTCACAAAGTGAAGTTCATTTTGGCCAGTTCATGGTCCACAAAGTGAAGTTCATGGTAGATCAAGGTATGAAGTTTCCACAAACTTTCCAGCTGTTCATGATGGTTCATTGAGAACTACAATAGATAAACCTTTGATCTGATCCAGCTGGGTTCTTATGTAAAAGGAAGACTAGAAAAGAAGCTTATGTGAAAGCCCAAGGAGGACTGAATCAATACTCTTTGAGTCTCAGAATCATAAGCTCGCTGCACCCATGGCTGGAGGAGAATCATGCTATGTTCTCCAGAGTGTGTAGCAACTTTAATAAACTTGAGCATATCTAGATCTTTTCCATGCCTGGATGGGACTCTTCCTCAGATGGGATTCTTCCTATCAGTATGTTTGTTGTGATGGAAGAAAAGAGGTGTATAAATATAACAATTATTCTGGGATTCTGAAGTATTCTGGGATTATACCCACCTGTCCATGTCTCTACATAACAATGTCTAGTCTACAGAAACAACTCAAAATAGAGAAGGCAGGATAACAGTATAAAATGAGGCAATGTAATAGAACATATTGTTTAGTTTTCTGGGGGAATGATAAAGAAAATAAATAACAGGATTTACAAAACAATGTGTTTTGCAGCACTGCACATTTTACTAAGCTACTGTCTTTTATTTAGCTTTTCAGATGGGCAAGATTTTCTTTCTCTCTCTTTCATCTCCACATCTATACCTGATTTTAATCTGATGGATTTATTGTACTTAACTTGCTAAAATGTATTTAGCATGAAAAAGGCAGCAAGCAAGCCGTCTCCAACATAAAAGCCATCTAAATGCATTAGTGGTGAGTGGCCAGCAAAATAGAGCACTATCAGTGTGGTTTTTACAGGAATTAGGGCTTTCCATCCCAAGAATTTCTAAGAGGGCAAATCACTCATTTTCCTTATTTAGTATATAATCATACCCAGACCTTGTGTCATTCATCTGACATAATGCTGGACTGTCACTTAACTATCATTAGTGGCCATCCTCTCTGCTAAATTTGGGGGAAATAATATAAAGGTCATTTCTGTCTGAGAGCCTTTATTCCTAATGAAGAGAATAAGGGGGAAGCATAGAGCCATCATTAGTGACTAGATGCTCAGTGATCAGGGATATGTATTCTGCACTTGCTCAAATTTATTTTGATGTATAGTCGGACTTCCTATCTTCAAGGTTTGAATACTCTTTTTAAGATTTAATCTGTTCTGTCCAAAGAATAACACTTGTCCTGGGTGGGTCAGGCTAGCCCAAACTCATCAGATCTTGGAAGCTAAGAAGGGTCAGTCAGAGGGGAGATCACCAAGGTAGTCTACAGTTGCTATGCACACAGGCATACCATGGTATTCCATCTCTGAATGAAATGTCCTTGAAAACCATAAGGGGTTGCCATATATTGGCTGTGACTTGAAATCAAAAAAAGGGCTTTTGAACCTTTCATGCATTCTTTCAACCACTCATATCTTCATTTCTTCTTCTTCTTCTTCTTCTTCTTCTTCTTCTTCTTCTTCTTCTTCTTCTTCTTCTTCTTCTTCTTCTTCTTCTTCTTCTTCTTCGGGCTATTCAAACCAATGAGTCTAGTTCGGTTTCAGTTTCCTTGGACTTAATTTTCACCTGAAATTATGCAAAATTTCAAGTTTCTGTTTGCATTAATAAATCAACATTCTGCATATAAATGACTCACAGTGTACATATAAATTGCCCATAAAGAATCAGAAAACAGTTAGGACAATTTTTTTTCTATAAAACTAAGAGTATAAGTGGACAGTTGGATACGTTAACAGAAATACAAATCAGTATAAATAGAAACCAAGCAGACAGCACATGCTCAGGTGGAAGAATCAGGTAGTCTTGGGATGCAAATCATAGCGCAATCCTAAACGGAGTTATAATCCTTTAAACATATTGAATTCTTTTCTCTTGAAAATATATTTCCCAAGGCTTTTAGAAATACCAAAAAGTACTTTATTCAGATCAAATCTTCCAAGGCTTGTTCTTCCATCATGGTGCTTAAATGCTACTTATTTTTTTTGTTCAACATCTTTACTTTCCTTCAGCATTTCTTGCCAATTTTGCTCCATTTCCTCCTTACAGGTGAGAAAGGCATCTTCAAGTCATTTTTTTGAGCTCGCCAAATCTAGTTTAGAGCTCATCACCATCATCTCATAAGCCATCCGGGTAATCTGCACAGTTTTTTCTGTGTCTTCTAGGAGCTTTCTGCACTCTTTGTTCAGTTCCTCAAGCTTTTTTGACTATATTATAACTTCTTTCACAGGGCTGCCATTTGGCCATCTTTGCCAGGGAAGGGCATGACAGGCTTTCTTCTGCTCACCCTTCCTCTGCATCCTCCCTTCTAAATTTATTGAGTTTCATTGGTCCAGGAGGGTGGGATTTTGCTCAAGCCTGAACTCTCCTCAGAAGCTAAAATGATTAAACTGAAGCTATCATACACTGGTCATGTTATGAGAAGACCAGGGTCACTTACAATGATAATAATGGTAGGGAAAGATGAAGGCATCAGAAAAAGACCAAACATGAGATAGATTAGCTCAGTCAAGGAAGACGTGGCCCTCAGTTTGCAAGGACCGAATGAGTGTGTGGATGAGAAGACCTTTGGAGGACACTGAGTTATAAGGTTGCCATGAGTCAAAGGTGACTGGATGATACTTAACTCACCCAAGGCTGCTTAGAATTACTCTTGTAATATGAGTGATAGGCTTGCTTTCATTTACAGGGAGTAATATGCAGCAATTAAAGATGGCCTATCAGAAGTGATGTACATCTCCTGAGGCTTCCCCCCTACCTTTGGGGTTGCAAAACAATTAAGCACTTGATACACCCCAATGCACTGCAGGCAAATGTGTTCTTGGGCCACACATTTTTTCAGGCGTGTGGCCAATGCACCTTATTCTCATTAAGGCCACCCATTTGCCCTGTTCCTGCGTCTCTTTAGAAAGATACATGTATAATCTTGGTTGAGAATCCCAGTAACTCCAAAGGAATCTCAACCTGGTGAGTTCAGGTACCTGATTTTGGATGTCGCGTCTAATTGGATTTCGTTTGGAAGCTTCCATCTTGGATCTCAATACCAAAAGAGGAGGAGAAAAGGAAGAGAACATGCAAACCCAGCATTTCACCCGGTTTGTGCTTGTCACGGATAACCAGAGATTTGTTCTGACATATGAGGTGAGCCACAGAAATTTAACAAAGTTTTCCCCATCATGTTCTTTGAGTGCCAAGCAAAACTTTATCTCCTGAATTTCTCCTCATTAGTCTGCAATTAAAGGCACAAACCTGGCCCTTATGACAACCCTTTGTGTTCTCCACAGAAGTCCCATTACTTTCAGTAGGGTTTATACCGGAAGACTCCTCAGTGGTTAGGGCTTTTTTTCAAACTCTGTAATTCTTTTAAAAAGTATTTTCAAAAATATCTTCATATGGATTGACAGGAAAAGGAGCCTGGTTCTAGTTTCATGGTATCCCATGTCAAGATTTTAATTACGGAATGATTTCAAAGAACCCTATAAATTTCCTGACAGCTAAGCAATTTTTATCCCCAGCAGAAGTGAAATTGTGTAGATTAATTTTACATTCCCTTAAAAGACTGAAATGGAAATAGCTCATTCAAGTAAGGTGAGAATTCCCACCAGATCTATAGACACAAACAACACAATTGTGGCATTCTGGGAGGGGTGATTAATGTGGGAATGGACAACATAAATTTTGTTCAATCCCCCCCCCACAAACCCTGAAAAAAAGATAAGTGTACATATGACACTCAACAGATGACTCCAAATGTAACAATTCATATTTCTTCCATCTGAAAATTATTTGTAGTTTGAGAAAATATACTGTGACAGATTTCTCAGTCTTTGGCCTCCTTTGTCAGTTTGATTTAAGCAGCTCTGCAAAGGACATGGGTTCCTGCCTTAAAATAAAACATTTATGTCTTCTGAGAGGCGGCCACACTGGCCAAATGATTTCTGTCCTAGCCTTTTGTATATGTCTTCAACAAAATGCCAAGGTAAGAAATCTTTTGTGGGAACTTGAATCAACAAAACACTCGTGTGCCAGGATAAGGACAAAGTCAAATGCCAAGGCTGAAGAAGACCTTGTTCTTCTGGACATAAATGCTGCCAAACAATGTGAACCAACTTGAACTTCTCATTTTCAATGCTCATTCATGTTAAGCCAAACCTTCCTTTGATTGCCTTTGTGAATGGTTCACAATTTAAAACACGAAATGTTTCAAGTAATTTTGCATCTGTGCACTGGCAGTATTCAGTATGTCAGTATGGTGCCTTGGCTAGACAATGTGCAGCTGAGGCATGCTCAAAATATACTGGATGAATTGGATTGTGTAAGCCCCAGTGCATTGCTGGACATGTTGACTGTTTGAGAGAAGGCATGAGCCAACGTGGTGAAGTGGTTGAAGAGCAGTAGACACTAATCTGGAGAACCAGTTTTGGTTTCCCAGTCACAGTTCTTGTAGAACTGTTCTTGCAGATCAGTTGTCTTAGAGCTCTGTCTTCCTCACTTACCTCACAGGGTGGTTGTTAAGGGGGAGGGAAGGGAAAGGTGTCTGTAAGTCACTTTGGGACTCCATTGAGTTGTGAAATACCTAACTCTTCTTCTTCCTCTGAACCAAATTACATTTTCCAAATGGTAGTTCAAAAAAAATGTTCATTCAATTCACACACGTGTGATATGTCATCATATCAGGACAATGTTCTAGAATTCACCCAGTATCCAATGGTTAAAACATAGAATTTAGGGTGGTTCCTAGGGTGCCACACAAATGTGATGATGTCACATCCAGGTTCACTCCACAAGTTATGTGGAGTATCACTGAGATGCTGAGTCCCCCCACCCCTCCAATTTCCCACTGATGCCCTGGTGAGAGGCAGTGGGGGACAGAGACCCAGGTGGGAAACCTGGCTCCCCAAAAGTGGAGGTCCCCTCAGCTGTAGACTAAGACAGACAGGGAGTGAATGTGGCAGGGGAAAAGGGAATAAAAAGCCAGAGCAAGAGGAAGGGAAGGAAAAGAGAGGACCATTGGCTAGGTCTTCTGAGGTTTCAAGGGACCGATCCCACCCAGGGACAAAGGCATTAGCATTCCAGCAAAAGGAACAGCAAGCAACCCTGCAGTTATTGAGGCCGAAATGACTCAACGACTAATGCCTTACTGCAGCAACTAGTGACAGTAACTGAAGAATCCAGGGCAAGAAATCATCTCTGGGAGATGCAACAGAGCTGTGACCGACCTCTTGACTGTAACTTGGCAGCTGAACTCAAAACTTTATTACTACAAGTGAACGATTAAATAAACAAAAGCTTTAACTATCCTCATTGGCATCTACTTGTTATTGGAGAGGCCAGAGAAAGATGAAATACCCTAATGGAGAAATGGTCCCTGGCCCCAGGAGCTTAATTGGCATTATTGATATAGGCAATCCAATATTTTGCCCTTCACTACATGAAGCATCAGGAGGAGGAAATGGAGGAGGGGGGGAAGATTGGAGTGCACACACCAGTGTTGATGACAGAACTTCCTTGGAGTACAGGAAGTGATGTCATGGGGTCCTCTATCCCATGATATCACTTCTGCTTTTCTCCAGAAGTGATTCAGTGTACCAGAGTGATGCCAGTGCTCCAATCCCTGCTTCTTAAAATGCCCCAGCAGCAACCTGGCAGCTCTAGTCTTAACAGCAAAGTATGGAAGTGATTGTATTATTATATTTGGATTTTTCATTTCAGCCCAAACTGATTTGCAAATGGGAATTAAAAAAAAATGTGATGATGCAAATAGTATTAAAATTCAGCACACATGCTCCTTGCAGAGAAGGTTCTCAGCCATAGTCAGGCTAGGGAATACCCATTCTCACATTGATATGAAGCTCAATGGGGGGGACTTTGGACCAGTCACTCTATCAGCCTAACTTACCACGTTGGATTGTTGTTGTGACAGGCAAAGGCCATGAGCCATGAATTCCACTCTGATATCTCCCTTGTCCTTTACTCCTTATTCCTGTCAGTGTAAGTCTCCCCCTTGTGGCTTACCTAGCATTTAGGTTAGTGTTTTTATATGCCCTTTTACACCATATCTAGCCCAGTTTATCACCAGCTGAGGTATTTATGGCCTGCTTTCACACCCCTGGTTGTTTTTGCTGTTATTACCAATCAACTGTTGGTTTGAGCAATTATCTTGGATAGTTTTATTATCATTTCAATATAGGTCTGTCAATTTGGACTTGGGCAATTTCTGGATATTTGGAGGCAGAGCTTGGAGACTGATACCAACCTAGGACTTCCTTTCCTTTCATCCAGTCAAAGGCCTATGATGCATAGATCTCGAGCGGTGAACACTAGAACTTCTAGTGTTCCTATACTCAATTACATACTAAAGCCTGCCCTTTGAAACCGCCATTTCCTCCATGAAAGAAGCTGTAATTCTAAGAGAGCTCCTGGTCCTCTAGTGAGGTCAGTATCTCTATCTGAAATTCATTTTCCGGGATCCATCATTATGGCAACTGGCTGGAATCCATTTTGAGGAGAACATTCTCATAGATTGTCTTCTCATCTCCCAGTCCTTTCCATTAAAAATAACATATATTCCACAATTTAACTATGAACTGAAATCTGTTTTCCTGCTGTTTCTCCCACACACACACACACATATACGCACACACACACAAATACATTCATAACAAACAATAATTATCTCTTCACCGTATTGTTCCATGCAATCCAGAAATCCCTGTTCGATCACTTGTGTTATGTATATTTTATTCAATGCTAAGCAAGGCACAGCCTAGATAACCGCCCTTACCTCCACAATTTTTTATTCATGTTTATCCACAGTGGGTGCAAGCAGCATGCAAAATAAATGAAGAGTGATGCCACACATTTCTTTAGAGAGGTATTAGAAGGGAGTCAGCAGAGAGGCGTTTATGAAAGTTGCATGAGCTGTAGATTATATATGCATGTGATTCCAGAGCTAGAACATTAAGTATCGCTCCATTCCGTGGTCGCCACAAATATAACGCTGGACATGTAACGAAGACTTGACTTTGGAAACACAAATGTTGTTATTCAACAAGACGCTTGCCACAATAACTCTCTGATCTCTTTCTAATTACCCTTTGAGGCACACCTGAAGGTCACTGCTAATTTGATGGTAATTATGATACCACTTCATCAAATCCTTGCAAATATCGAGAAGAACTAGTTTCAAGTAATTGTGTGTGGTGGCCGGGGCAGTCTCCGCAGCTGTGGTTACTGCTCTCTTTTATTTATTTATTTTTTGAAATGTAAAACCTGGATCTCCTTCTGGGAATCTGAAAGCAAAGTATCAACCGAAGATGTCCTGATTCAAGGTAAAAGCAGCCATGTTTATTAACCCACCATCTTTAAGAAAAGGGCTTGTGATCAGGAATCATCAACATTAGTCAGACAATAAGGATGTTAAAGTGTTTTTCCTCCGTTACTAAAATGAACTCTTCCCTTTGTCTTCAGTGCAAAACTGACTTTCAGCAACACTTGAGAGAACAAACTGCTCAATACATCTGGATCACTCCGCAGAAACTAAGCACATTTGTTCTTAGAAGACCGTTTCCAAAAGGGCAGTGTAATCTTAAGGCCCTTTCCAAAGTACATGAGTTTAATGCCACTGGAGGTCTTCACCATTCCACAAGCAAACCTCTTCATTGATTCAATGGCAGGTATCCCAAACTCCTCCAAGATGTGTATCTGATAGCATCAGACTTAAAAAGCAAATTGTTGTCCAGTAATTGTCTGGGTACAATAATAAGAGGGGGGGTGGCTCTTATACATATGGAGCAAGCAGGAGGTAGGATTTGTTTGTATCTGGTGGCAGAATCTTGGCCAGGAAAATGGAGGAAGTATTTACAGCTTCCCCCTGTGATAGGCGGCAGTGCCAGAAAGATGGTGTAACTGCAGGAGATGGAGGGAATGTCTCTTGCAGGTAGGAAGAGCTCTGGGGATTGAGATGGATGGAAGAAAACGTTGTCCATTCTCCAGCAGTAGGCAGCTTACTAACATTACAAACATACTCTATTGCACTTATTTACATACACTTTGAACAAAGTTTTTGAGGTACATGCAATAGGTTCCCAAAACTGCTGGGAGATTGGGGCAGCATGATTACTGGGATGGGTGGAGTTTGAGGAGGAAGTGACATCATTTCTGGGTGAGACTTTAGGCTGCCTCCCTGATCATGTTTTTAAATTACAGACCTGGGGTCCACCGTCTTTTTGAGCCTGCAGGCCCCTTTGGTATTCTGACACAGCATGGTGAGCACAGGAACAAAATGGCAGCCATAAATTGACTGCCGCAGGAGGTAGCACAAGTGACAGAATTGCTGTTCCAGATTACTTTAAATCACTAAAATTCCCATGCTGTGATGGCAGCTGGTATTTAAGCAATGTTTTGAAAATCTGCACAACCAATCAAATTCCTAATGGCCAATCAGAATCCTTGCTAAGCAAAAGCCCCACCTGGGGCCATGCAAACAGGTGTCATGGTCACTATGGGGACCATTTTGGCTGGGGGCAGGCACTTCTTTTCCCTGAGTGGATCAATGTGAATGCTAGACTAGAGGCCAGGCAGAGTCTGGAGCTTCTGCCAAATCACCTCCAGAAATAACTTGCATATTAATCTAGCCTAGTTTGTTACATGTGTATATAAATTTGTGACAGCACTGGAAGTATATTGAATCTTCTACAAGTATTCCTCTCCTTGCTGACAGTGGTGGTTGTGTCCATAATGGAGTCATATCTGATCATGGAAGGTCCAAATCTGAAGAGAAGCAGAATGGGTGCAAGCAGGAAAACTTAATTGAATCCCCTCTAGATCCCCTCTAGATCTCCAGGAGATTTTGGTCATTCCAAGGATACCACAAATCCTTTGTACAGATTCTGTTTTTACACCTCTGGAGCCACCATATTATAATGTGGAAAAAAATTCTGATGGGAAGAATTTCAGAAATATCCTTTCTTATCTCAGTAGGAGATTGTTCTTAACCTCAAGGCATGTAACTTTAAGGATTTCACACGTGATTAGGCATTTTCTTCAGTGCCTTTGCTGATTCCCATAATGCCCTGTTGCAGAATGAATGGCAGATATCCAATGCCTACTAATCGAAGAAGCAGGTCGGAGGTCCTCAAGGAAAGCCAAAAGCTAAGCAGAATTTGGCAGGGAAGTGAAAGAGATAAATTTACTCATCTGCTATCAGACATTTGACACATGTATAGTTCATATTTTCAATTCATCAAAAAAGCTGCATGTGTGGAATGAGGCCTATTTTTTTCTCTCTCAGCCAGCTTTCACCCTCCCCTCCCCCTTTTCCTGGCATTCAGTTTGATTAATGTTTACATTAAGCACAATTTATTGGTCACTTGCTCAGCAGAAGCTTCTCAGAGAGAGAAAAAAATAAGCAGGCAATTTTTTTTTACCACTTACACCCTCATAAAACACACAGAGATTACAAACTCAACAATACAAGGCTAATTAACTCAAATCAGCAGATGTGCACTCAGAGGTGGTCCCCTAAGATTTACAGCTGTGTTCAGTCAAAAGTATCTTATGGAGAGCAGTATTAGTCACCGTCAACAGAAAGGAGTCACTGTTTCCAAGTGGACTTGAAATCTATTAGTTTATGGACCAGTCAAACAAATACTGGCTTTAACTTACACTTCAGCAACATAAGATTGGCAGCACCCGTCAATACAAATATACTATTCTTGTTATCATCATTATCATTATCATCATTTTTTAGACAGCCTCTCTGCCAAATTGGGCTTGAGGCAGTACCATGGCATTCAGTTTTGGAAATACTGATCATTTCTGCCTTCTTTGCAGTTCATCTGTGCTTCCAGCAGAAAGCTGAAACCCGAGACCAATACAAGAGGCAAAGAAAGCAGCTGGTTTCCCTCCCTTGCCTGAGGAAGATGGAGGGTGAGAAGGGTCTGTGGATAGGTCAACTTACCAGCAGCAGGGTCTTTCAGAGAGGCCAGCACCTTTTCCACTCGGCAAGCAGCAGGAAGAGGAAGAAATGAACAGATAAGCCCCAAAATTGGCCCTCATTGGAAGGGTGCTCCAGGGAGGGCTTCTCAGCTAGGGAGAGAGTTGTCTGCACCCAGTTGGAACTGATTTGCAATTAGAACTGATTGGCCCTCATTGGGAGATTGATTTCTCTCTATTAGTAGCAATGAGGGCTTATCAGCTAGGGAATGAGTTGTCTGCACCCAATTTGAAACGATTAGCCTTCATTGACAGTGCAATTTGAACTGATTTGCCCTCATTGGGAGATTGCTTTCTCTATTAGCAGCACATGCCCAGGGAGGTCCACTCAGGTAGGGAGTGAGTTGTCTGCATGCAATTTGAACTAATTGGCCCTCATTGGCAGAGTGCAATTTGAACTGCCTCATTGACAAAGTAAAAAAGGTAAAGGTATCCCCTGTGCAAGCACCAGGTCATGTCTGACCCTTGGGGTGATGCCCTTTAGCGTTTTCATGGCAGACTCAATACGAGGTGGTTTGCCAGTGCCTTCCCCAGTCATCACCGTTTACCCCCCAGCAAGCAAGCTGGGTCCTCATTTTACCGACCTCGGAAGGATGGGCTGAGTCAACCTTGAGCCGGCTGCTGGGATTGAACTCCCAGCCTCATGGGCAGACAGCTTCAGACAGCATTTCTACTGCCAGAGTACTCTCTTCCTATTGATGGCACAGCCCAAGGCGACACCAATCAGGTAGGGAGTGAGTTGTCTGCTCACAAATTCAATTTTATAATATTTAGTGATGATGATATGATCACCTATACCTATATTTATAGTGGCGACATGTTTGGGGTAAAGCATTTATTGTATGAGGAATGTTCTGAATGAAAACAAAAACAAAATGGCACCAAAATCATGGACTTGATTTGTACAAAGTTGAAGCAAAATCAACCTTATTTTTTTTTTGTAGGGACAATAATCAGGGAAAGACGTTTATCATAAAACGAGGGAAATTCCTCAAGGGAGTTTCACCCATCCTTTACTTTAACAGTTTCCAATTGAACAAATGAGCCTGATAAAAGTATAAAGAGGAAAACTTATATTTCAAATTGTTGGAAAGATCAGCATTTCCTCCAAGAGACTGATCCAATGCATTCTTAATTGAGGTCCCATTGAATTCAATGGGGTTTTCTAATATGCAAAGAATTGCTTAAGTGTATGCAAACTGTAGCCAAATTCAGAAGGCATAGTGACAGTGTAGAACCTTCTAGATCAGGGGTAGTCAACCTGCGGCCCTCCAGATATCCATGGACTACAATTCCCATGAGCCCCTGTCAGCGTTTGCTGGCAGGGGCTCATGGGACTTGCAGTCCATGGACATCTGGAGGGCCGCAGTTTGACTACCCCTGTTCTAGATAAAGAAAGAGATAGTAAACAGTAGTGGTGGTGGGGAGACCAAAACAATAAAACAATTAGAGTGCTTTCAGTTGGTTGGCTTCATCCTCAGACATAAAAGGAAAAACCATGTGGAAAACGAAATACATGAAACATTAAAGCTTTTAAGCTTTGCTTTACTTGGGAACATTTGCACACAAACGAGCCATATGCTAGTCTGGAAGCAGGACTAAAGCAGATGTGAAGTTTTATGACAAAAACACACAGAATGGATGAATTAGCACGATGAAACCGTCTGTTCTTGCTTGCAGTCCATAATCAGAGAAGAATGTGTCATTTCTATTTACTCATAGGTAATGCCGGAAAACGAATGGCATTAAACATTCAGCGGCTCTATTCCTTTTCCAGTGTCGGCATACATTTTTTAACAGTTGTGGTGTCCAAAATAATTTGTATACATTCTTCAGCGCGGCCTTGTATTCATTCATAGTTTGCCGTAACCCACATGATCTGCAGAAAAAATCCTTAGTATTCTATTTGAGGTTTGCATTTCGCTATGTTTTATTCAGTTTGAAATTAAACATTTTTAGTGTTCCCAGGTTGTCTTGTTCTCTGGGCTAAAACATTTTGGACAGCTTGGATTCGACTCCAATTTTCTGGACCTCCTTCAGCCAAGAATATCTGTAATCTTCTACTTCCAAAACAAAAATGACATGCTCTCTGTAGTGAGGCATAAGAAAATTCCCCCCCCCCATTTCATTTCTTCTTGAATCTGATTATATCTTTGTTGAGCCCTTGCTTTATTTATAGCTTTGTTGGCCCTTCCTATATTTTGATCCCCTAGTTTTCACCGTTGGTTTTACAGCTTTGGTGTGGATGCGTATGGGATGGGGTTATACATAATGTATGTGAATATTCTGTGAATAATCAGACATCTAATGGCTAAATATGCCCCACATGCAGATACAAAATTCTCAAGGGGGGGGGTCTGCCAAAATGACAATACAGGCTTCTCCACATCCTTATGTTGGCAGAAAAAAATAAAACTGGGAATTAGGCAAAACAGAAAAAATATAGTAATGCACCAAGTAATTGCAACTAGGGTTGTGTGCAGCAGCATCCATTCCAGGCCAACGCACCCAGTGCTGTGCCATGGGGAGGGAGGGGAAACATGGGTGCCGGTGCTCAACTCAGTGCAGATGGGGCCTGTAGATCTCTCAAAATTATAATAGACCACCAGACTACAAAGATCAATTACTCGAGAAAATGACCAGAGAAAATGACAGGAGGAGAAGAAGAGTTGGTTCTTATATGCTGCTTTTTTCTGCCCGAAGGAGTCTCAAAGCGGCTTCCAATCACCTTCCCTTTCCTCTCCCCACAACAGACACCCTGTGAGGGAGCTCAGGCTGACAGAGCCCTGGTATTACTGAAGGAGAAGAAGAGTTGGTTCTTATATGCCATTTTTCTTTACCCGAAGGCATCTCAAAGCGGCTTACCAGTTACCTTCCTTTTCCTCTCCCTACAACAGACACCCTGTGGGGTGGGTGAGACTGAGAGAGCCCCTGATATCACTGCTCAGTCAGAACAGCTTTATCAGTGCTGTGGCGAGCCCAAGGTCACCCTGCTGGTTGCATGTGGGGGAGCGCAGAAACAAACCCAGCTCACCAGATTAGAAGTCCGCACTCCTAACTACTACACCAAATTGGAAGGAATGATATCCCCCATCCCTGTCCCTTCAGTCTACCTTTGAATCCATCACAATGGCAATACCAAGAGGATCAGAGTTGCCACAGACTGTTTATAAGCAGACTGATAGCCATGGGTCGGCACTTAGTTCTAAAGTTGTCTCTGTCACAGGTGTGAGAGGACCAGCGACAACACATCCAGTGTCTAGCCTGCACATGGCTTCCAAACACTGATGAAACAGAATTCCATAACTCCATTCTCTGCTCACATTGAGATTATATCAGAAGAAACCAGATTAGCAGTAATACTATAATGAGGAGAATGCACAGAACAGTAATGGATATAGCTATATTCTGCTTCTCATTCTTTCTTAAATCCAAATAGGACGATCTACTAATTTAATACGGTTCTTATTGCACTGAGCAAAATTCCTCTGCTACCTAGCCTCAAATATAAAACTCTCTTTCTTAAACTAGCTAGGAAAATCTACGAGGAACCGGGAGGCTAAAAAGTACATCAGAGTATCAAGTGTATTATTTTAAAAAAGAAGAAGAAGAAGTAAAGACTTAGTTAAGAAATACGAGGAGTGGAGAACCCTGTTTTTATGCACTGAGCTTTCTTTAGTATGAAACCACCTCTTTAAATATTTACTGCTATTCACAGTAGGGCTTTAAATATTTCCCAGTATTCCATATTGGTGTAGAGGAGGGGAAATTAACCTTTGGAGTTGAAGAGAATATTTTATCTCCCATTTCTTTGATGTTTAATTGAAAGTAGAATGACTGCCAACTTTGGGGAATGTAACTATCATAACTTCAGGAGACTGCTGCTCCCCCACCCCCACCCCAAGAGTTTGTTCCGAGGGAAACATTTACAATGTGAATTGATAACATTGGTTCATATTTTTCTTCCCTTGTGTTTTGTTAGCATGGCAATCCAGAAGCCAACAACTAAGAGTAAGATGTCCCAAAATCATGTACTTCCCCATGAATGGCAAAAAAAAGTTCCAGAATTCTATATCTCTACCTATACTATAGAGCCTCTTGTGGCGCAGAGTGGTAAGGCAGCAACATGCTGTCTGAAGCTGTCTGCCCATGAGGTTGGGAGTTCGATCCCAGCAGCCGGCTCAAGGTTGACTCAGCTTTCCATCCTTCCGAGATCAGTAAAATGAGTACCCAGCTTGCTTGCTGGGGGGTAAACGGTAATGACTGGGGAAGGCACCGGCAAACTACCCCGTATTGAGTCTGCCATGAAAACGCTAGAGGGCGTCACCCCAAGGGTCAGACAGGACCCAGTACTTACCTTTACCTTTACCTATACTATGAAGTTCTCCAGCCCATTCTGTCTATCTTATTCTGTTTTTCATGAAGGACAGACTTAACATTGCATAGTGGGAAACAGTTGTTCTGACATCCTAAAGAATGGGCCGGGCAACCAATGGGAGACTGGAGGGAGAGGGCTGGTATATGGGGAGAAAAGAGATTCCAAGATGTTACATCCAAGAAAACCCAGAAGTACATCACATTTCTCTAGGGAACTCCCAGTGTAATTGTAACCCAAATAAATGATGCCTTTGGCTAGTGAGAAGTGTCAAAACAGGAAATGAAATAGCTGGGACCTGTAATGTTTTCCATTTGCAGTCCTTTTGGGGTGCAGTTTCTAGAGAGGGCTGACATGACTTCTGGGTTTTACTTGGAAAAAACAAGGGGCAGGGGGCTGCCATTCCCAGTTTGAGGCTGGAGTGAGGAAGGGGACTAGGTGAATCTGTTTAAAACTGATGCCTGGCTGTATCCCATAGTCTGCTGCTTGTGGAGGCAAAAGTCAGTGAGTCTTAGTGAGCTTTAAAAAAATAAAACAACCATTTTTGTAGCCGCCTACCCTAACTTACATGGTTTTGTTACATCTTGTAATACAATGTGTAAGTTAGCACTCCTCAAGGAACAGATAGTCCTCCAATTTATTAGCTGAAGTATCCTACATCTTTCAGTGTTAGGGGGAAAAAAACCCTTATATTGACAGATCTGGAGTTTTTATTGAAGTTATATTAGGGCTATCTATCAGAGATATGCTAGAAAATCTATAACCTCCACCCAAATGTGGCCCATGTGAGCAATCCAGTTTATGAAGTGCAATCTTCCCAAGCTGGCTTGGTGCCCCTTGGTTCATTTTTCAAGCAATGTGATGTTTAATGATTTTGTCAAAATAAAAACTAATACACAGTTTCATGTCTATCATCAAATTATGCCTTTCAATTGATGGCCTGAAAGATGAAAAAAGACACTCACTCGAAGGACTGCAAATGGAAAACATTACAGGTCCCAGCTATTTCATTTCCTGTTTTGACACTTCTTACTAGCCAAAGGCATCATTTATTTGGGTTACAATTACACTGGGAGTTTGTCAAGAGAAAATAATGACACTGTTTCATTATGGGGAGCATGTAGATATTTGTCTGTGGCAGGGTGTCAGGGCATTCAATATATTTGCAGAGGGGAAATAAATAAATAAAAAGGAAAGAGTTGGGGAAGCCCTGATGCCCTTCTTGGTAGCAAGTTCGGATCCCATTTGATACTCTGCTAAACAGAGATTCCCCCAACTCATCCATATTGTGCCCATCATTGCTTCATGAGATGCTCTTGCCTAATGCTTAGCATCTACCACTGCAATCCTAAACAGGAGTGCACCATTATAAAGCCATTAATAGCCTGCCCAGGATGGCCCAGGATAACTCAGTCTCCTCAGATCTCAGAATCTAAGCAGGGAGAGTCCTGGTTTGTATTTGGATAGGACCAGCAAGGAATCCCAGGGTTGCTACACAGAGTCAAGCAATGGCAAACCACTTCTGGATGTCTGTTGCTTTAAAGGTGCTACAGAGTCACTATAAGTTGGCTGTGACTTTATGACACTTTCCTCCACTGTCATTAATGCCAAAGGATACATGTGTATTTAGGGTGTCAGCCTGAACAAATTTCCCCCAAACTTTCAAGCAGTTTGCAGTGGTTCATAAATGGATTCATTTCCAGACAGATGAAATGCTTACTAAACTTCAGTAGTAACTGTCAGATCCCTCCTTACCATGTGGTGCCCAGAAACACCCTACATCAATTTCAAGTACTTAAAAGGCTGCCATATACAGGATGAAGCAGAGTTGTTCTCTCTTGCCCCGGAGGGACGGACCAGAACCAATGGGATGAAATTAATTCAAAAGAAATTCTGTCTAAACATCTGGAAGAAGTTTCTGACAGTTAGAGCGGTTTCTCAGTGGAACAGGCTTCCTCGGGAGGTGGTGTGTTCTCCATCTTTTGAAAGAGGCTGGATAGCTATCTGATGGAGATGCTGATTCTGTCAAGGTTCAAGGCGGTGGCAGGTTAGTGTGGATGAGCGATAGGGTTGTGAGTGTCCTGTATAGTGCAGGAAGTTGGACTAGATGACCCAGGAGATCTCTTCCAACTCTATGATTTTATGTTGCCTACACCTTGCCCATATTGCTCTGTAATCTCATTTCTGTGCTGGAAATGTACAAATGGGGGCCAGTTTCACCAAAGGCCGACTAGCAATATCTGCACCCACACAGAAAGCAGGAAATATACTCCCCATCCAAATGTCATGCTTTCCAGGAGCTGCATGGATACTTCGAAGGGCATCTTTATGGACTCTCAGGGGTACTCAACTGCTGGATTATCTCTCTCCTGGCTAGAAACAATGGTCATTTGCAGGTTAATGACACACCTGAGAATTATACTAATCTTATCAGTCCTTAAGTGCTTCTTCCTTCCCACTGGACCTACATAACTCTATTAGTCATTATTAACATACCTACCACACCTAAATCCTTTTCTGTGATGGTTTATAGTTAATTAATTGAGCATACCACTAGCCAAGCTGCATTTCCCTGGTTCATAGCCACCCAAACTAATGGTTTTACAAGGCTATAATTATGCTTATGTATATATATAGATATATATATATATATGCTAGAGGGCGTCACCCCAAGGGTCAGACATGACCCAGTGCTTGCACAGGGGATACCTTTACCTTTACCTACTTATTTCTAGAAGTTTCAGTTGATGCCATCGAACTGCCTGATGAATAAGGAATATAGATTCATTGAACAAACATTCGTTAGCATAATTATGCTTGCTAACATAGCATGTTTGTCACTTAATACGGCTCTGATGGAATTGTTTATATAGGATTGAAAGCTGGAAGCAATGTAAATCAAAAAGTCATTCTCTTTGGACAGGCAGATTTTCCTGCTAGAAATTTCAGCAAACTGATTAGATAAAGACAGCATTCCCTTTCCACACGTCTTTGCACTTTATAAAAAAAAACTTTACAGACAGGAAAGTTGATTGGAATGTTAACAATGAACCACCATTTGATACTGGGTTGTCAAATATATTGTAGAAGTATTGGTCTTGAGAACTGAATGCTTCATCTGTACAGCATTACAATTATCTTACTGTAAATCGGTCTTATTATGCACTGTGGAAAATAGGATTGGACTACTTAAATGGTTGTTAAAAATTTGGAGTTTCCTGCTCAGACAAAACATCTGAAGAATTTATATTGTGGTTGTTAAGGGAGGCAACATTCTTTCATGGAGGAGTTCATACATTTTTAGGTTCTCATGGAATCTCACCCCAAGCAATTATTTATTTATTTTATTCATATTTTATATTTATATACCGCCCTCCCCGGGGGCTCAAGGCGGTTTACATAATAACACAAGAACAATACATGGAATAGTCTTATAAAACATTTGGGTAACGGTGCAATAATAACTGATAATTGTAAACATATAACATTATAATTGTATAACCAATAAACAATACAACGTTGCAACATACAAACAGGTCCAGAGTGTATAGAGAGGGGGCGGAGAGCAGGGGCCCTTTGGTCGCTGTTGGTTATATATATCTGGTCTCAGGGGAGAGATATATACTGCCCTCCCCTGCAGCTCATGGCAGTTTACAATGAAAGTTTTTCAGGGTACCTCTCAGGAACTAAGTGGTTGAGACCCAGCAAATTCATACCACAGACATCACTCTCGGGCTTCAGGATGAAGCTTTAAGTAAAAGTCTTTATTTGGAGAATCAGGACCAACATCAGCACATCACATAAGCTCTTAGACAGATTAACCAAAGAAGTCTCTTATCAATCAATGCTTTGGCTAATTTGGTCCATAATCCTATGTTATTCCTATCTGGAACCATTTAAAGTTGATTTCCCTTTCTTTAAGTCCAGTTTGGGTAACAACACTGAGGATCTTTTCAAGTGAATGGAAAAACAATGAACCCGACAGAAGTCCTGCATAACAGTTTGCCTCAAACCAGCCTGTAGAGTAAAACAACCGTGGTGGGGAAATGCCTGGAATTTCTCCAGTGTCTTGTACTCTAGAACAAAACAGGGAGGGAACTTCTGAATGGTGGATCCCCCTCCTCCTTCTCCCCTCTCTGGAGTTCCTACATGTTTGGAGGGTGCTATGCTATTGTTGAATAGCAATTCTTAAACATCAGAGGGTGCTACCTGAGAATTACATTGGAGAGGGACCATATGTTCATAGGTTCCTCCTCTCCAGATCTATGATGTATTTGACTTTTTAGCAATCCAGTCATATTACTAACTTTCTAAATAGCCACAGAGAAAGCGACAACTCTACTCTTTGTTCACACAATCCCCTAAACTGTTATTGGAAGCATTGTGAAAGAAACCTCTTTTCCTTGTCTGATTTCCTTCTTCCCCTGACTTTTACATTATCCTGTTTTATTTCCTTTATGCCATTTAGGTAGCAATCATAAACTACTGGTGAAAAAAAACAACAACAACATTTGTGAAAATTTAAAGGATAAAGTTTTCTGCAAAGTAATTGAAAATGGTGCAAGTCCCAAAATTCACAGCTCAATTCATTCAAGAGAGAAGCACAAATTAAACATTTTGAGCAGAAATCAATTGGTACCCAAATTAATATCAACCTTAGTTCCCAGTTTAGAAGGAGGAAATGGAATGGAATTTTGCTCCATTGTTAAACAAACCTGAAGAAAGCATTGTGGGATTATTTTTGTGAGCAAAAATATGAACAGATAACCATAGAAAAACCTGAGTTTTATCAAATCAAAGACCGTTTATGCACTGAGAACTTCACTGCCCCAGCTCCCGTGCAGGAGCACAGATCGGGGGCGGATGAGATGCACCAGGCCAAATGCTCCCCCATGTGGGTGCAGGAAGAGGTGGAGCAACCTGCCACGACTAAAACTCCAGCCTGCAGCCTGGCATGAAACCTCCAGTGCATAAACGGTCAAAGAGAGAAATTATCTATAAGATGAGCAAGAATATCTCCAGTGCTGTTTTAAACATCCCAGATTTTGTTTAAGAGGTTCCTCCTTAAATATCCAAAAAAAGCTCATAAAAGTAAAGATATTCTCTCATATTATCTGTTCAATTTATTTTTATTATTATTGGATTGGATCTTCCCTCCTATTCTGCTGGATTTTGCCCCATTCTTGCAGTCCCCATCCCTTAGACGCAAGCCTTGCCTTCAGTCTACATCTTCAAATCTCACAATCCAAGCCAGAGGGAACTACTCTAGAGGAGACCTGAACAGGCTTGCAAGACAAGTTCCAGTGAATTCAGTGGGATGAACAAAATGCCCTGAGGGATTTTACACACATCCAAGACGGTTACCCACTGAGGATTGCCATTTAGCATGGTATTTAAGAACCATTTTGTAAATAAACAGAAGTGTCCTCTGAGGGAAATGACTTAATATGTTCTGTAACAGGTTAAAAAAAAAAAAACTCCTTCACTGTCCAGTCCCCGCCAAGGATAACATGACAGGGATTGTTGCAACCATCTTGGCGCACAGTAAATATAAGATCTGAAAGAACCTTTCAACCCCCTGTGCAGTCTCTCAAGCATTAACACAGAAATTCTACAGCCGTCGAGTTCATTTACTCTTGATAACAACCAAAAGTCTTATTTGGCATTCTAATGCCCTATTTTTTCGGCTTAGTTGGAACCTGTCATGTGCATGTTACCTTGAGCAGGGGAGCTGAATATGAAACTTGACTTCACTACCTAAAACATTAAAATTTCAATAAGTTAAAAAGGAGGGGGGGGGAGAAGAACACGGGGAAAAGGAAAGAGAATTGCAACCCTCCAAGAGGTCGTGCTAAGTATTCCTTCCTTCTCTGCTGTAAATTCAAGGCTGCTCTCATTATATCATTTATCTCCCGTAACAGCTTAATTTGGCTTCCCTCCAAATTAAGAGGGAGACAAAGTCATTGTTTTCTTGTTTTCAAAAGAGATGCCGAATTTCATATGAATAAGGCAACTGTGCGATGCATGAATACTAAATAAGAAAGAACGCTCCCCCTCCCCCGCCTGCCAGCAACAGTGATGTCAATGGAGTGAAAGTCAGAAGATATGTTATTTTCACCACCAAGGAAAACACATTCTTTTTCCTCTCTCAAAATGATTTTTTTTCTTTAATAGTGGTGTTGCATCCAGTATTGATTTCAGCCGTATGTATGTCTCCTACATCAAGCTGCTTTGATGCTTATATTGTATATGCCTCTGTAATAGTCTGCTGATGGCTTTTGTGTGTGATAAAACACATTCCTGTGAGCTTGTGTTGCTTTTGTTGCATTCTGTATGGGGGAGAAGAAAGAGAAAATAAATGGCCGTAGGAAAAAAAGAACACGCATTTATATCTGCCTGTGAAGTCTTAAAAACACAAATCCGGCGTCCGTTCTATTGCTCTTTCCCTCCAAATCTTTGGTTCAGAATTCCTTGACACTGGGGACGAGGGATAGCGTTTCTTCTTAATGATACATGCATGATTTATTTATAACGTGTTATTATTTATGTATTTTATGCATGAGAATGGAAAATAGTAAAACAGGAGGCTAAAGAATAAATTATAATGAAGAATAAATTATAAAGTAGAAAAAGGATAGGCAAGGGCAATATTAGGTTAATATTTTTTTTTCCTTTGAACAAAAGAAAGCTTTACTTGGAAGAGTAAAAGTTTTCATATAGGACCAAAAGTTTGTCAGGTTTGGAGCCCAGTGGATTGTGCCCGGAATGGAATTAGGAAATCAAGGCACCACCGCTAAAAAAGTTATGTCACTGGTCACCTTCTATCTCGGGGGGGGGGGGGGGGGCATCCACCTTCTATCTGAAAATGGGGGAACAGGCAAAGCAGGATCTCTATAGAAGAGCTTGACTAGGAGGAGGTTCATATGGGATTAGGCAGCTTTGTATAGACCTACATTCAAATCCCAATGAGTGCAGAAACCGATAAGATTAACTCCAAAGTTGAAACACCCTCAATTAAATGTTTTAATTTGTATTAAGGTATTATTGGGGGGGGGGGAGAGAAGGTTCACATGATCAGAAACTTAGACCTAATACATCTACCATTAAAAAGAAAAAAAAAAGAAAAGAAACAGCCCCAGTGGCTTCTTGGAAAAAGAGGAACAAATTAAAATGATTATGAAGCTACATGGATGTAACATATGGTTGCCCCCTTAATACAGGTAGAAGACTGGAAGCCTAGCTGAAATGGATCAGTATAAGATGTCTCATGAAGATGTGCATGGAGATACTGTCACCAAATGGTTAATGACTGCCCCCCCCCCAATTCAATAAGGCTATGTTGAAAACGTCAGTAAAGGGAAGTTGAAAACAAGCCTGACCTTGGCTGAACTATCAATACTTGTAGGCATTTTAAAGGAAGGACCTGATAACTATTCACACAAGAATCCCACTGGTATCTTTGTGTGGCAGACTGCATGTAACAGTAACTGTGGAGGAATTTGCAAAGGGTGGAGTACAGTGAACCCAAGAAACCTGAGGGGCCAAAGCCAGGAAGTGAGTTTTGTGTGGTTGGGGAGCTGAATGACTTTGCAAGCAATGGAAAATCATAGGGTAGTGTTTGCAGGATGGAGGATGAATCATGAGCCAAGAGTAAAGACAAAGAGGGATGGAAACCATCATAAATTTGGAAGGGGTATGGAAGATAAACGTTTCCCCTCCCCCTGCCCTCCTTTCTTCTCCTTCTACTCCCCTTCACATTCCATCAATTTCACATTCCCAATTTCCAAACACAGCCAACCTCTTGTAATTCTTCCCGCTCTAATGTTGTGGTCAGAGAGGAATCCTTCTCACCCACAAAGCTGATCTCTCTACTGCTTAGTATATTTCTCTACTTTCACATATGCAGGGAATCAAGACCCGATCCAAGACCATGACTTTGATCTAATCTGTCATTTTGGAAGCGTCAACTGGATGCCACCTTCATTTCGAAATTTCATTTTGTCAAATCCCCAGCCATCATTCATGTCCTTGTGCCAAGCCTTTGAAAACACACAGCACAATGCCAACTGCTAAAAGTGTGCTTACATTTGGATGAACGCTTTAAAAATGTATCCAATAATGAATTTGATTAAAAAAAAATAAAAGATCCTGGCAAGTGTTGAATAAATTATTTGATCAACATCATTGAACCAGACTTTGAGATGCATACAATGGCTGCAAAATGAGCAGAGAAATGAGTTGGAAGAGTTGCAAAACACTCTTCGGAAGCATTCGTTTGCTGAATGTCTCTAATCAGGCAAGACTTCAACCACAAAGGCACCTAATTTATTAAGCACCGATGTGTCACTCATTCATGAGTTTACCCTGTAATCATTTCTGCCAGGGTGTATGGGAATAATTAAATGCAATTCGCAAATAATTATGCATCTCTACCCCAAAGAAGAGAGCATGAGTTGACAGATTGTCACACACAGTAGTAAACAAAATGGGAAGAAAGACAGAGTGATGTGACACACGTCTGAAAGGAGCAGGTTTTATTGGCAACTGCTCCTGCCCAATGTAAGAACAAAGCTGAAGCATTAATGCAGAGATGCAAAAGTTTGATGGAATCTAGAAAAAGGGATTCCCTTGACGTTCTTCACATGGTTTGCCTATGGAAGAGCCTCTTCATTCACTCCAGATTTCACTGTTGGTGACTTTTTGGTGACAACACTGCAGATTAAACATTGAGGTGTTTTAGCAGAGGATGAGAAGCCTGGTATTTGAGATCTCTGGTTATCTACAAACAGGATGTTTTCTCCCACTCATGAGCTCATGACACCAACCAGTAAACTACTAAGATCCACTTTGCCTAGCAGATACTGCCCAAAGTTGCCTTTGCTCAGTGGCTGTTTCACAACACACCTTGCTCCTAGATTTGACATCAGTTCTTGAATTCAGATGTTAAATTTCAGAGCTCCCAAGGGGGGGGAGTGAGCATTTTGGCTTCTACATGCCAACAATTTTGGGATGATGTCACTGCAATCATGTCACACCCTAAAGTCTCTAAAGGAGAAGTGGCTAAATTGTGGTTCTCCAGATGTCCATGGACTACAATTAGCATGAGCCCTCTGCCAGCATGTTGGCAGGGGTTCATGGTAACTATAGTCCATGGACATCTGGAGAGCCACAGTTTGGCCACTCTAGCTCCACAGCATGCCACAGCTTTCTACTGCACTCAAAGGACTCCCTGAACTTCCAAATTCACAAGTCATATTGAACCATTCAAGGCTTCTTGGTATCCTAGATTTGTAATAAGTTTTAGATTATTATTTATAAAGAAAGTCAGTGTGTTGTAATGGGTCAACTTTCTGAGACAGAGTCAGATCCACATTCAGCTATAAACTTCATTGAGTGAGCTTGTTGTTGTTGTTATAGAATCTAGCTGGATTTATAGATTCAGCCTTTATTGATTTCTGAAAGAATGCATAAGATACATAAGATACATGACATAAACAACATTCAACATTTTACAGCAGCGGTCCCCAACCTCCAGTCCGGGGTCCAGTACTGGTCCGTGAATCATTCGGTACCGGGCTGCAGCTCCTCCTCGTCCTCCTCCCCGGCTGCTGCCTCGGGGGCTGCCCTGCCACTCTGCCGCCAATTCACCTTTGTTGCTCTCCAGTGGCCACCATGGCTGGGGCTCCCTCTCGGTGTGGCACTGTGCAGCTGCTGCTGGCAGGGCCCTCCAGTGGGTGGCGGGAAGTCAGGGGCACCGGCGGGAAAGCAAACAGAGCAGGGGCTCAGGTAGCGGCGACATCCTTTGGCAAAAGACTACCCCCCCCCCCCCCGGGCCTCAGTAAAATTGTCCAGCGTTGACCGGTCCCCGGTGATAAAAAGGTTGGGGACCACTGTTTTACAGAATAATCATGCTTAATAAGAGAACTATATTCATTGATCTTGATCAGTCACTGTCTCTGAGTCCAGTCTATCTCACAATGATTAAGGAAATAAAAAAAATATCAAGGTTTGAGGAAATGTAAGAAGAAGCCATGTAGACACATCACTGTTGGAGAAAGTGCTGGAAGAGCACAGCCTTTCTAAGCCACAGCAGCCTGTAGCATGGCTGAATGCTCAAATGTACCCAATATTGCAAAGCCACAAAGCCATGACAACAATCTAACAAGTATCAAACTCACCCATCAAACATACAGAAGATTTACAAAGCCAAGCTTCTGTTTGTACAATGGGTGAGATTGTTGCTAGATTGTTGTCATGGCTTTGTGGCTTTACAAAGTTTGGGTAGGTTTGAGCATTCAGCCATGCTATAGGCTGCTATGACTTGGAAAGGCTGTGCTCTTCCAGCACTTTCTCAAACTTTCATTCCAATAAAGGTCTATGGCCATTTGTGCCCACATGGTTTCTCCTTATCTTTGCCTCGGTTCACTGTCTGCTCCTCCCAAGGTTAGGGGGAAAAAACAAGTATTCTGATATGAATTCCTGCCTGCCTTGGAGGAAGGCAAACAATATTCAGAATGCATTGATATGACACTGCATTTTCATTGAGGCAGTCATCGGTTTAAATTTGACACATACCCCCCTTAGCATTGGTTTTCCATCTGTTTAGGACTTCATGATTACACACAGTTTTTCATCATTTGCATTGGAGAAAAGAACCAATAAAGACGTTTTGCATGGAGGTTTGTCTTTTCTGTCTCCAGGTTAAATCCTGCCTATCTCTGAGAAAGGCTGTTAGGTAGCACTTACTAGCTATCAGAAAGTGCTTTTCTGCCTGTGACCCTAGAGAACTGCTGACAGGCAGGTAGATAGACAATGGGCTAGACAAGCAATTCTGTGTCCATGCACATTCTTGTCATTAGAATATATTCCAATAACAACCCCAATGTCTGAAGTATTGTAAACTTTCCTGCAACTCGTTGGCTTTTCTGTTAGAGAAAGAACCTCTTAAATTTGATGATAGATTATTAGACTGGAAGCTTCAAAATTTGCTGAACAGAATGGTTGGAGGCATCCCAACATGATGATGATGATGATGATGATCCTACCAATATACCTGCTATTTTGAAGGATGCCATAACGAAAGGCAAGCCCTTGTCTCAAAGAGCCTGCAGTAATCATTTAAATGTTGTGTCGGGAGGAAGAGCGGGACTAAAGTGGAAAAGACAGGTACCAACAAAGCATGAATGAAAGCCAAGACAGTTGCATCTACTTTGACTGCAATCATAATATTCACCTCTTGGATTTTTACCAGGAGGTGAATGATGATAATAAATTAAGTATCAGTTCCTGCCCTAGTTGTGAACTGCCACTAGACAGCTGGATGGATAGGAGCAGGTTATAAATCTGACAATAAACAAACAAACAAACAAAATAGTTCCAGCAGGATGTAAGGATTAAGGATTTGAGTGAAGGTTTTAACAGTTATCCCAATAGTATAACAAAAGCCTGTGCTGTCCAATGACTACCCAAGGAAAGTACCTTCAGCTGCTAGACCCACAATCACAAACACATACATCAAGCTCCCACTTAATGGAGCCATGTGTACGTAGCAGCAGAAATTGTGAAATAGTATTATGAGCTGGGGGAACATGTGGCTTACCCATCAATATATTTCATGGTTTTCCCTTGCCCTACCTTTTGTGTGCAGCTTCTGGAGATTACAACATCCTGCATAACAAGATGGAAGACGGTCCAGAATCTCCACCATTCTTCGAGCTAGGTTGGAGAACATAGTGTGCTGGGCTACACGAAAAGAACAACAACACAGAAAGGTTTTCCTGAAGCATCACTTCAGCTTCTGTAGCTCCACTAATTATAGAGAGAGACTAATTTGCCGGAATGCAAGAATCGTCTCTGTCATAATATTGCCCCTCACTCACAGACATTGCCGCAAGAGAAAGTCATGTTTTTCTCCCTAGGTACTGCAATCCGGGTTCGGGAACAGGGGAGGAAGAAAAGAAAGAGTTAACTCAGAAAACAGACTTATCTAGGTGGCCTATTTGTGTTCAGCTGCCTGTACTTCTTTCACTTCTACCTGTGGTTTCTCCTTCTTTCTATGGTTTATGTTCATGTTTGTGTCCTTTGTTGTCGATGTTCATGCTTGCACCTCAAGAAATCAAGTTAGAATCCCCTTGCTAAAGGGGGGAAAAAAGAAAGAAAATGTTGCTCGAAAATCGTCAGTAAAAAGGCTGTTTTAGACAAAGGTCCTGGTATTTTTTTTCCCTTTAGTGTTTTAAATTAATGGCAGAGGCACACTCCTATGCGTGACACAACACTGCTTACATCGCTGAAAATGTTCTTATAAAGCACTTGAAAATGCTTGACAGGCTTTTGAGAGTACACATAGGGAACGGCTGCCAAATGTTCACAGTGTAAGCATAACCTCAACCTATGCAAGTTTTATGGGGCAAAAGGAGAAACAGAACTTGCACGATGACATGAGCAAAATTTCTTGAATTCAGGACCCTCCAGCATAGAGGACAATACACAGGGTTACAGATACATATCAATGGGACAAGGAACAAAAGAATAAAGAAGATAATTACTGTTAAGCAGTTGGCTATTGCTTGATACAACTTGGCGTCGTGCAAAGTCCAGTTTTTCTGGTAAACGAAGTATAACATTTAACATATAACATTTCATATACATAAATTTCAGTTAGCTTATATATCGGGTTGGATTCTGGGTTTGGAAATACATGGAAGTTTGAGGGTAGAACCTGAGAGGTCAAGGTTTTAAAAGGGGAAGGTCTTTGGTAAGGTATGGTGCCATTTAGTTCACCTTCCAAAGCAGCCATTTGCTCCAGGAATGAATGATCCAGATGGATGGATGGATGGATGGATGGATGGATGGATGGGTGGGTGGGTGGATGGGTGGGTGGGTGGGTGGATGGATAGATGGAAATAAATAAATATATAAGTATGTACATATTTACAGTGATTTATGTAGTATGAAAGTCAGTTGTAATTCTAGGAGAACTCCAGCCCATACCCAGAGGGTAGCAGCCCTACCATATAGAAGGTGATGAGCCCAGAAATGTATACAGCTGCCCCACAAACAGACTCCATCAGCTGCTAGCCTCCATTCACAGGCTCCATCCCTAGCTAACCATTTCATTCTTGTGGGTTACATGTGTACACTTACATTTACAGGTGCTTTCTTGTTACCTCCTTCTTTTGAAACCACAAAAGTTGCCATTTATTGTGGGAGCTATAACCATCCCAGGAGGGATGGCTCTTTCATTTTTGTGACTTACTCTTCCCAAATTTCCCCAGCATGACTTTTTACTAAGGATGATGAAAACTGCAGTTTATATGGGCTTCCATATGGCACCAGAAGCTTGCAATAACTACAGTTCCATCAACCTTGGCAGTATGGCATAGCTTTTGAGAAGCTATCCTGTGTTTAGAGCTATCTCCATAGCCATTTACTTGTCTCATGTTTGATTTGTGACCTGGGAGATGGAAGAAGCTGTGAATAAATGGTAGAGCATTTGTTTTGAATGGAGTAGATCCAAGGTCTCCAGTTAAAAGGTATCATGTAGTAGGTGATACAACTGGAAGCCTTGGCAAGCTGTTGGCAGTCAGAGTAGACAGTACTGACTTTGATAGACCTGTAGTTGGACTCAGTATAAGGGAACTCTGTTCACATCCTGGGCAAACCAATGGATTGTAGAACTTTTGTAACCATCAGAAGGTGGCTTAGATCAACCAAGGGTTTTTCCTTACATGATATTTCCCTCAGTTGTGTGCTTGTATTGCATCCCTCCTTTTCTGCATGTGTTTTGTTCCTTCTACTGGATGCTTCACTGTTGTGCTCTTTAAAAAAGAGACACCACCATGAAGATTGAAGTGACCACAAGAGGGGGCAAAACAGTGCAGAAAAGAAAAAATATGCAGGACAAGCATACAACAAACAAAAATAAGTTATGTAGAAAAACTGTGAGTTTCCAAGAACAGGGAGTTATCTTTTAAATCTCTCCTAAAAAAAATTATTATCATTACTTTAAATCACACAAGTCATGTTCAGTGAGATCTCTATCTCCTTATGAGACAAATGGAAAGACTGGTATTTGTGGTAGGGGCCAGGAAATGCCTTCTTAAAAATTAGAAATATCTTCAAGTGCTGCAGAAAGTGTACTCATATTTCAAGAGAAAAAGAAATGACAGGAAATAATTTTTTATAATGGTGCAGTATTGAAGTGGAACGGATAGGTGGGGAAGTGTTTCCAATTCAGGGTAAGATTCAAGCAAAAGCTATCTAGATTTGAATGGTAGGATTAACACATTCTTAATGCATTCCTATATACCCTTGCATTTCCTTCAAATGAATTTGTAAGAATCACTTTACACATTTCCCAAATGCTGCAGTTAGTGTCCCATGTGTATCATTTCCCTGAAGGTCTTTCTGATGTGGGTTCTCATTTAGAAAGTATTGTCCTCTCTTCTTTGAGGATTATATTGTATTGTTCCTTCCACTTTCCTTGTCAGTCATAGTAAATTTCTACCATTTCTTTCAGAATTTGAAAGTTTCCTTTGATTTACATGATTTACTATCTTTTCAATATAAGGATAAGATCTGCTTAGGGGCAATTCTGGGCAACCAAACGATGAAAAATCAAGTTATGAAGATCAGTACATGATCCACCACTGGATTAGGCCCAAAGCTCATCTAGTCCACCATCTTGATTCCCTCAGTGGTCACCCCCCCCCCAGATAATTACACCCAGATAACTATACCCAAAGACTTTCCTTGTCATTTCAGTACAGCAACTACTATTCAGAAATATCCTTCCTCTGTACATGGAGGTTCCACTGAGCTATCATGGCCAGTAGCTATTGAGGACTATTGATAGACCAATCCTGTAACCAAATATTCTTTCAAAACCACATAATGCAAAAGTGTTTTAATATTCTAGCGATCAATGCATACTGGATAGTGTTAGCTGTAGTACAGTATGTACAGCCAAATACATCTGGAGTGCAAAATGTTTAGTTTTTATTTTTACTAGACTGCTAAACTTGGCTTGTTTGTACCAGCAATGCATCCATGTGTTCCAGAACAGGATTCCCTTCCTTCCTTATTGGCATAAACAGCATCTCTCATTGAAACGGTATGGAAGACTCTGCCAAATTCCTTGCAACTATTTTACAGAATATTTGCTTTCAGCAATAAATATTTGCTTTAAATGTGTGTGTGTGTAACAACCAATAAAAACTAACCTCCATTAAAAATGAATATCAGTATTCCATAATACTGTGGCCCAAGGGTTCTCTTAACTGGCCAATTCATCCCTGGACTTGGTAATAAACCTAATTACATGTTTTTATTCCCATGGCTTATTGTTGGCAAATGTTTTGAAATTTCATGGGGGGAATAAAAATCACCTTTGGTTATTTTCTTCAACTGGTCTTGTAGAAGTATGTGTGCCCCTTGGTTTCTGGCCAGAGACTGAAAACAGTGCGATTGTGGAGGGAGAGAGATGGTTTTTGCCTACTGACATAAACATTCAGAATAATACCCTTGATAAATCTGACAGTAAAAATCATTCCAAAAGCAAGGAAACACACAAATGTTCCTTCCATTAGAAGAATATAGCAGCTGATTCAGGAATGCAACACCCAACACACATATACACAAAGAAATACCCTAACAAGTAAATTCAAAAAAATTGTTCACATAATGCTGCCTTATTCCGAGCCACTGATATATCTAGAGCAGTACTGTTTATCCTGGAAGCAACTCTCTGGGGGTCTCAGAGAGACAAAAGGTCTTTCGAACCAGTTCTTTCTGTAGGCTTCCAAATTGGGGTGCCAGGCAGGTCCGCCAAAAGGAGAGGACCAGAGGAACAAAGTTCCAGGAGCCTATGTGCATTATGTTTTTTGAATTCCCAATTTTCATTTTAAAAAGTAGACTCTAGTCCTTTCCATTAGGGAGAAAGACCTTCCCCCTTATATCTCAGGAAGGGGAACCATAATACAAACTGGGAATTCAGAGATCCAAGTACACGTATTTCTTAAAGCATTATATAACAATATTCTGCGGCCAACTTAAACAATCCCCTGTGGAAGGGGGAGAAAATGGCTGCAGCAAGGACAATCACAGGGCAAATCTGGAGGATTCATCCAACATGCCTCCTTTCCATTTTTCACATCTCCAATTTCATTTCAAAAGGCAGAGTGTGAAGGGGAAGAAGTCTCTGGGGAGGGAGGGAGGGGAGGGAGGGAGGGAGGAAGGAAGGAAGGAAGGAAGGAAGGAAGGAAGGAAGGAAGGAAGGAAGGAAGGAAGGAAGGAAGGAAGGAAGGAAGGAAGGAAGGAAGGACATCGGGGAAGCTAGGAGTAAGGGGGAGAGGCCTCCAATTTAGTCTCACAACAGCAGAACTATGAGGAAAGCAGGGCTGAAAGCAAGTCACTGGCCCGTGTTCACTCACCAAGTTGCTACGGCCAAATAGAGAGTTGAACCTGAGCATCCCAGATCCTACTCCAGGATACCAACCCCTTTGCCACATTGGAACTTTGGGCTTAGTTCAATTCCAATCAGACTTTGCAGGACACATTTAGAGACAAAGACAGTCCAGAGTAGTGACCCAGCAGATGTACTCTGCACATGCAAAATCATGGCCAAGAAACAAATGAATCATTGCCGGACTGAAGGACGGCAGCTCCTCTCCGTAGTCATGTGTGAATTTATGCACTCAGAGTCCCGAAGACAAGGAAACGGCTCAGCCAAATCAGCACCTGTGGTCTTTGGCCTAATATTTATAATGGGGAGGCTGGCCCCTGATTGACCACCTAGCGTCTAATCATTCTGTAAATAACCACTGCCTGCTATGCGGTGGTGCAAAGCCAATTGGCAGGACGTTTTCCAAGGCTTCGTACTTGGCTTCCCATTATTAGGCCACTGCGGCCTCTTAAGCATAACATTTAAAATGAATGGCCTCTGCACCGCGTCGAGCTTAATTTGTATTTATGCAATCAGCCAGAAGACCGATGCTGTTTGCAGGTAGGATGCTTACCGCTTCCGCGATTCATTATCTTCCGAGGCTCGGTCTTTTAAAGATCCAGCTGTTTTAAAACTAGGTTTGATGGCACATCAAGGGGCATCTTTAAAACAGCTCCCAGAAGAGGGAAACCTCTCCAAGTTCACGAGGCCTCCTGCGAATGTATATTTTGTGTGTGTGTGCCGTTCGGCTCCACTGCAGGCCTTTGAAAAATGTGTCCCCAGGTGCCTCATTTTCTCCACTCTTCTTGTTTGGCTGTATGTCTCATTTGCATCTACACCTGCCCAGTTACAAGGGAATGACTCTGCCCACCGTTTCTGAAGCAATCCGCTGCCGGCTCATGGAAGTGAATGCAATGCATGGTCTTTGGGCTGGGATTTGAAGCCAAGGGGTCTCCCAGAGTGGTTGTCCTTTGCGCAGGACCATAAATACATAGTAGGGATGTGTGTGTGTGTGGGGGGGGGTACAAGCACCCCTCCAGGAAGAAGAACTGGGGCATAAAACGCACTGCGGAAAAATAATTATTCTTTAACTTCACCATCACTTCATTAAAAAAAAAATTCCTAAATTTAAGGGATGGACTGGTAGAATGGTAGAGTCCGGGTGGGTGAAACCAAACTGAAATGGGGAGACAGCTGGGAAGGGGAGCAGCTTGCTCCATTTTCAGCAAGTCCTAGTAGAGTCATTCTCAACCAGGGTTACTAGTAACCTCAGGGTTACTCCAGAGCCCTGGAGGGGTGACTCCAGTTGGGAGGGCATTATTTTTTGGTATATCTGTATTTAAAAGATTAACTAACCTAGGGGAGGACAGAGCGACTTTCTGTTCATCTGTCTTATTTCTGGTGGCATTATCTCTGGTGGCATCACACCCAATCTCTCGTGGCATCTCTGTTGGCATCACAACCAATGGGGAAGGAATGGGAGGGAAGAGCTGAATCTGCTGCACTCCCCCCCCCCCATTGGCTCCTTCCATGTCCCCTCTCTCATCATTTCTTCTTAGACCCCTGCTGATAGACAATGGCTGGAGAAAGACAGTTGCAAGCAAAGGGATTCAGATATTCAAGCAGGAGAGGACTGTTTCCAATGGAGTGCAATGGAGTCTACCCTGCAAGGGCTGTCCACATCCTGCAAAAGGATTCCTTTTTCCCAGGTCACCCCTTGCCTTGGCAGCCATTTCCCAGCCTGGGAAAAATGCATTCTCTGGTCTTGCTAAGAATACTAGCCTCCAGGTAGTCAATTAAACCAACAGAGCCATTGTAGTAATGGATACAATGGATAATTAGCACAAAAGCAATTACTGTGCATAAACTTTCCAACGTTGCTGTTGTTGTCAGCCATTCCGCTGAGCCCGACGTTTGGTGATCCCAAAACAATGCTACAGACTATGTATTTGCTAAATATCATAAACATGCATTTCAAAAAAGTGGCATCTTGTTTGCTAATCAATACTGCAAATTTCAGCATTAAATACTGGTACACTAGTAGTTGCTTTTGTGCTAGTCCTCCATTTTAACCTCCTGCTGGTGCCTGGAGATCTCCCAAAGTGACAAGTAATCTCCTAATCACACAGATCAGTTCCCCTGAGGAGAACTACTGGTTTGCATGATGGGCTTTATGATAGATGAAATGATTGTTTCCTTGTTTTGCCCAGGCAAGGAACTGCACACACAAAAATGAAACTAACTTCTTATTTGTCAAGCATTTTTTTAAAATTAGTGATGCCATGCGCACTGTAAGCACATGACTTCTGTGGGTGTGGTAGGGAGGCATGGCCATCTGGCATCACTTATGGCATTACTTGAAGCCTGAAAAATATTTCAGGGGTTACTCCACGGTCAAAAGGTTATGAAAAGCTGTCCTCGAATAAAGAGATAGAGCTTGGACTGCTGCTAAGGTGAGGAAGCAAGGGAGGAAAATGAATCAGGTGACAACTCTAGTATAGCAGCACACACCAAGCAGTGAATCCTGGCAGGTACCAAGGATTTTATAGACCAGACAGAGAAGTGCCTGAATTACAGGTACATAAAAAGACTATTGTGATGAAGAGGGAAACTGAAGAAGGGCTACTCTAAAGCATGCAAATAAAAGAGCTAAGGGGGGAAAAATGATGCATTTTACTATGGCACATTCCCATGAATACTTTCTCTCTCTTTTATTCCACATGTCTTAAATCTTTGAAGTGTGCAGCCTCATTTAGGCTCCCCAGAGCTGCATTCCATCATGAGAAATTACATTGTATCTCTGAAATAGTGACAAATATTGCAGCCTAACAGGAGTCTTGCAAGGCAGTAACACATCCTGCTTTCATTCACATTGTTCCCCCCACCCCTTCCTCTAGCTGGCATCCCGATACCCTGTTTATCTTACTTGGAAGCAGACAAATGCCTGGGGAGAAGGGTCGTGGTGGGAGAGAGCAGGCCAGTCCTACAGATGGATAGTTGGAACTGTATCCTGCCTTGCTCAATGAGGTCGACTCCAAATTAAGTAGATGCAGGAATGGGACACTGCACTGAATCTGTGAATTTGAAGGATGGAGACAAGACTGTCAGCATAGTTCTAGGAGTGCAGTCTTCAGAAGAATTTCACCCTTCCATGTCCTTTGGAGTCAAGAGGCTTAGAAGGGAGTAGACTCCGTTTAGGACTGCAACGGAAGCCAGTAGGAAAGGAACCAAGGAAAAGCATCCATCCTTCAAAGCAGGGGTAGTCAACCTGTGGTCCTCCAGATATTCATGGACTACAATTCCCATAAGCCCCTGCCAGCGTTTGCTGGCAGGGGATCATGGGAATTGTAGTACATGAACATCTGGAGGACCACAGGTTGACTACCCCTGCTTCAAAGGACAGGTTTCTGTGCCACGGGGCTCCTACCAACCTACATTGGGTTTTCCTTTAGCCAGTCATTAAGCTTTCTGTTATTCTGCTCTAGGATGGTCTTTATTACTAGCTCAGCATCTTGAAGCAGACAGCAGCTCTCGGTTTTATCCAAGAATGTAGCCTTCTGAGTTTTGCCACAGGCCCCACAAGTCTAATTTTTTTCTACTTCACTCCGGGAATGTTACAGCACTGCTCTGTCTCAGCCTCTTTGACCGGGGGAGGAGAGAGATCCTGTAACTTCTCCCCTTTGTACGTACCATTCCCTCTGAACACATTCACCTCTGCCTGGTTGAGTCTGAAACAAAGTCCTCCCAGGCTACAGATGTTTTTAAATCAATCTGACAAAAGAAGAGTTCGAAAGGCAGTTAATTCGGGGCTGAATGTCGGCCGAGTCCAAAGAAAAGAAAAGAAAAAGAGGCTACTGCTGGATAGCCTCAGACCCCGTCAAGAAAGACCACCAAAGGGAATCGAGGAGGATATAAGAAGATGACCCCAAAGGCAGCAATAGAAATAGTGATTCAGGACCAGAAGATATCTGCAGGGAGTATGAAGAAGCTTATGAAAACCGAACCAAGCCCAAGTGCTGCCCAAGGGGACACCATGGACAAACTCTTGGAGAGCAGAGCTGAAGGCAGAATTACAAGGCGTGTCATCTCCATTCCATTGCTGGTCAGTAAGGGCTATGAAGGAAATTAATTCACATCCGTGTTGGCAGACAGGTCATGTTCGTATCTAAAAAGAAAGCAAGCATCTATAGTTAGACATGGTGCTTGTATCTTTTTTGTGATGGTAACCCAGTTTTGTACGTTTATGCATTTAAACCATGCTGTTTAACTCTATTCCCCATTTCCAAATCTTTCCATCAAAATGCATTGCTACTTGGGCATCAACAAATCCACATCCTGCATCCCATGGCTATTATACAACTGATACAGGACTGGATCCAAAGTAAATTGGCCATTTCCACCCATTTCCTTTTCTGCTGCAGGCCCCCTCCCCCTTCCATGTCATACATACAAATTGCATTTTATATATATAAACATGTATTCAGGACATAAAAAAGCACAGACCAACCAAGAGTGAGGGTGGAAAGCCCAGAGGATTTTTTTAAAGGAAAAATAAGGAAACATCTCCTCATTCCTATTAAAGATTGAGCTCTGAAATTGTCATGGGCCTACCTAAAACTGATTGGGTACCTTTATTGAGTGGAATATCAAGCAAAGTTGTTATTAGGGTGAAACAAGATAAACCCTGTATGAAATCTGAGGGTTCTTTACAGCAGGGGTAGTCGACCTGTGGTCCTCCAGATGTTCATGGACCACAATTCCCATGAGCCCCTGCCAGCGTTTGCTGGCAGGGGCTCATGGGAATTGTAGTCCATGAACATCTGGAGGACCACAGGTCGACTACCCCTGCTTTACAGGAAAGGGGCTCTGTGTAAAATGTTAAACAAAAAACAACTTTCACAAAAGGGCAACTGAATTGTCACAGGTTTGCATTTTCCCTCTTTCAAATAAAGTGGTTTTGGAGTGTTTTTTTTCCCCAAAGGAACGATCCATCTGCAAGAACAGAATGGGAGGTGGTTGTGTGGGTGGAGGCGTTGGTACCCAATCCTGATGTCATTCTGGCAGTGGAGACCAAATGCTTAAAAAAAAAAAAGAAAAAAAAAAAAGGCCTCCACAGAAGATTGAATTTGAACTGAAGCTAGTAAAGTTTTCATATTTTTAAATGGTGTTTTCAAACTGAGATCCCTGTTATGTCCGCGTTGTGACACAAAATACTCAAACTGTATCATATTATCAGCAGTCACCCCCCGCTGTGTTTGAGGCTGGGGAGGCGGGCTTATTTTTTGACAAATGTGCAGTTGAGAGTGAGACAGGCCTGCAAAGCATGTGAAAAAGGGGTCAAAGGATGCTTCAGTTTGATTCAACTGTACAGTTTTCTTTTTTAACTGGGTTGCTTTACAAGTAAAATTGGACTTGTGGGTTATAAACCTCCAGGTGATAGTTAGAATTGATCCAAGAGCCAGTGTGGTGTAGTTGTGAAAGAGTGGCAGACTCTAATCTGGTAAACCAGGTTTGATTTCCCCATTCCTCCACATGTAGCCGGTTGGTGTAGTCACAGTACTCTTAGAGCTGTTCTCTTATAGCAGTTCTCTTAGAGCTCTCTGAGAGCTACTTCACAGAGTATCTGTTGTGGGGAGAGGAGGAAGGGAAAGATGTTTCCAAGCACCTTCGGGACTCTTTCAGATAGTGAAAAAATGGGATTTTTTTAAAAAAATAAAAAAGCTCTTTTATTCTGGGATTAGAACTGATCTTCAGGTGACAGAGATTAGTTTCCCTAGAGAAGATAAGGTTTTTGGAAGGTGGACTCTGACATTATACCCCGCATAAGTCCCATGCTTCCCCAAATCTTATTTCCACCCATAAGATCTCCAGAACCTGACCTGGAGCTGGCAACCTAAATCACTATACCAAAAAGGCTGGGAATGATGCATCTAGGTTACAGATTGGTACTTTCCAGATATTCTGACTGCTGCGGAAACTTTTTTGAAATGAAAGATGCATGTTTGAAGCAAAGGTGTATCTCTGAAAATATCTCCTCTTAACATTTGAAGGCAGCAAGGAATGTGACCAGATTTTGCAGCTCTATCCTTTTGACTCAAAACCTCCCTGGTCCCTTTTTGCTTCTCCTTGATGATTAATCAAATTGTGTCATTTTCTGTAGGCCAGGTGTTGTTGTTTTTTTCTGTCCAAGTAACACAGCCTTTAAGTTGACATCTGCATTTGTTGAACATTGATGGTACATTGCAATGTATATATTTTTTAAAAAATGGAGACAAAAACAAAATCTGGTGGGAAGAAAAGAAGAAAGAGTTGGTTCTTATATGCTCTTTTTTTCCTACCCAAATGAGTACATTCACCGTCCCTTTCCTCTCCCCACAACAGACACCCTGTGAGGTGGGTGAGGCTGAGAGATCCCTGATATTACTGATTAGTCAGAACTGCTTTATCAGTGCCGTGGCAAGCCCAAGGTCACCCAGCTGGCTGCATGTGGGGGAGTGCAGAATCAAACCCGGCTTGCCAGATTAGAAGTCCGCACTCCTAACCACTACAGCAAATTGGCTCTACACCAAAAGAGTCCCTGTGATAAGCAACAAAGCAATTCAGGCTTGCATTGGAGCGATGGATGCTGTTATGCCAGCTCTTCTAATTCAAATGGAGCATGAGAGATGTTATCGGCGGTCCTAGACTATTACGTAGGCTCATGGATCTGCCTGTGCATCTAATAACAAAAGCGCGTGCCATTAAGAATCGGAATTGTGCAGCAGGCTGCAAGCCTTTGCCATCAGACGACACCAGACCTTGTCTTTTTCCTGAGAAAGTGCAGCACCCAGATGTTCAGCTGCTGGAAACCATTTCCTTGCTGCGGCATCTGGCACCATATTGATTCAGCAGTTGCGTCTGAGTCGGTGATGTGGTTAAAGGGATAATGGATGGCCTGGTTTCCCTGAATGCTGATTTTCTTTGACTGGCTTTTCAAAACCATCTCTGCACCCTTAGCAGAACGGACTTGACTGGAGGAGACGTTGCAACAGCCCGCGTGCTTTCATCTCCTTGTAAAGAGAGAATCTTTAAAACCATTCTACAGGCCGCTTGAAAGCAACTCTGGAACAGCTGGTGAATCACAACGCAGGGGCATAACCAGCCTCTCTCGAGGGACAGGGGAAGGAAAGGCATTTGAAGCTGCTGTTAGATATCTTAATGGCCCTGATTTCCACGGCACTCTTCAAACTGCGGTTCAAGTTTACACCCCATTTAGAGCAGGGGACCCCAATGAAATGAAATCCCAATGAAAGAAGAATCCCACCTGTTTGATTTGTGCTGTCCTTGTCCTTGTGCTGTCCTTGCTGTCCAATTGGTCCATTTCCTGCAGAGCTAGTTGCCAGCATGGACCAAGGACAAATTTTTGCAAAGGCTTTTGAATGTGCAGACGTCTTCCGTATACCATTTCTGTACAAAATAAATAAATAATAATGTTTCAACACTACCTTTCAAATACCAGTAATAGCCATTGTTTGCTGTGCAGCTTTAACAAGATTGCCCCCCTGGCTCTGCCCTTTACAACTTTTGTTCCTGAACTCAGCCTTCAGTCATTTAGCACCAAACTTAACACAGATGAATCAAGCTTTGCAGCAGTAAGTAAAACAGAACATTACATAAAAAAAGCATCTTAAAAGTATTTTCGTGGCAAACTCTAGCAATGGGGAAGCAACTCTTGGTATGCTTGTGAACAATGAGAAACATTTAGGGGTCCAGAAGACTTAGATCTGTATTGTTGTTTTTTTTCTTTCTTCTTCCCCGCCACAGTGGAGAGGGAGGGCTATGTTATTATGAATACTGCAGGTTTGGCAAGAAGTGAACAAGTGTTTTTCCCGCTCTGCAGGAAGCCAATCTTCTCAGAAAGAATGTTTGAATTGAGGAAATAGAGGGCAAATGTAAATATAAATGGAGGGTAAAACTTATGCCACAGCTGAGAAGGCCCAAAGTAGGTAAACGGGAGTGTTTGATCCTCCGAGCTGATTTTCAAGATTTTCATACGGCAAAATCCGTAACAGGGATGTCAAATGCAAATGAATTTGAAAGCCGACGTGGTTGGTCTGTTGCCAACTATGCACCAAGAGATTGCACGCAACCTGCTGCAACGGACTGACCTCCTAAATATTGTCCTTGGGGTCAGTGAGAAACAGCATATAGGCAAAGTGGAGAAACTGCAATGGGGAAATGAAGCTGGCATAAGTTGTTGGCCCCCTGATCGGAAACATGAAATGTCCTTAATGCTTTGGATGAACCAGACTAACATCTAGGATCATCCTACCCATAACCACTAAAATATCCATTCTACCTTTGTTCAACGCATATTGGCTGTCTTTCCAGCCTTTTCCTAAGGCCATGGTACCACTGGTTGACCCACTGTAGCATAGTTGTTGGAATAATGGACTAGCATCTAGAGCAGGGGTAGTCAAACTGCGGCCCTCCAGATATGGATATCTGGAGTCCATGGATGGACTACAACTCCCAGAAGCCCCTGCCAGCATTTGCTGGCAGGGGCTTGTGGGAATTGTTTCCTACCCCAGTTTGACTACCCCTGATCTAGAGAATCTGGGCTTAAATTCTCACGGCTTGTGAAGCACACTGGTTGATCTTGGGCCGGTCACTCATTCTCAGCATTATCTCTCTCTTAAGACTATTGCGATGGTCAAATGAAAAGCTAGAATGCCAGAAGAAGGACTTTTGCTGTCGTGGTTAAGTATCCTGAATAGAATGGAGCCTGGGTATACAGCTGCAGTGAACTGGAGGAAGGCGGTAAAAGACATTTGCACTACGCAATTGTGTACTTCGGAAAGCAGCAAACATTCTGCTGTCTCCCATTACTGCAAAACCACAGCAAACCACCAACTCTTCCATAAAGCAGCCTGCAGACCAAAAAAAAAATCACATTACATTCTCCATATCAACTGCTTGATGGGCGATTTGACTCGGATAAGCCCCAAAATACTCAAATCAAAGCTGATGGGAGTACTTTGTGTGTTTATCCGAGCCAAATCACATGTCCTATCAGTTTGAATGAGTCGAATCAGAAAAGTTTGAATCGCGGTTCAGCTAATTCAGCAATTCGGCTGATTTGAACGGTTTAAACTTTAAATGGCAACGTACCTTCTTCCCATTCTCTCTGTATCTTCTCTAGTCAGTCTTTCCCAACTTTTGCCCTGGTTTCCAGGATGACAGGTAAAAGGGGGAAGGGGCATCCTGAAAGACCAATGGCAGAAGTGCCCTGGTGGGAGCTAGAGCCAATCATTACAGTTTTTCGCCCCAAATACAATTGCAATAAGGTCTGGGTGCTTGCATAGCTTTTTGTAGGCTTCAGCCAAGTTAACACAAGAGAGGAAGACATAGGGGGAGAGGTTTCAGCCAATAGGGAAGCAGGTTTGGGGGAAAACTACTCTCTGGCCAATCACAGAGCATACTGTCCAGCCTATATATATGCATGGTCAGAGGGCATAAAAACAAGGGTCTGTTACCTGAAATGGATCCCTCCAGGGGAATTATGGAGAATTTGGATATACATTAGTAAGAGGTTGGTAACTGCAACCTCTTCTCACAATGTTTCTGGGGTGCTTTTTCGGTTTTTTCTCCTACCATCAGAAACATGGAAGTTTGGATGTCCATATAATTGGAACACCTGGTCTAAACTTTTTGAAACTTGGGGATTCTTTTGAGGAGAGACTCCAGCAGCTATGCTGAAAATTTGGTAGTTCTCAATCCCTCACCTCCCCAGGCCACTGAGTAGAAAAGAAAGGCACAATTTCCCTTTGACCCCAGGCTATAGTGGAGCTGAATGGATTTGGCTGTATTGCTATGACCCAGATCCTTAATTCAAAAGTGAAATTCAGGTGATTTGAGTACACCTGAATCAATTTGGGCTGAATCTGAAAAGTACCAATTTTTGCGGGGTGGCAGGGGGGAATGCATCCATACTTGCCTGTACAACCTTTATATTGTCTGCATTTGCATTTCTTTGATATTTCTGCAGGTGCATTTCTAGAATATATGTGATAGAGCAATGGATTTCTGTAGGCCTGTGGCATCTGACTGTGAGAGCTAGGTTCTCATGTCTCAGAACGATTCCACAGTGCCAGTGCTAAGTGCAAATGTACATGTACGCTTAGAATTTCCTCGCAGGTATGCTTAAGATTTGATGGAGATTAACGGCTGCTTGTGGGGTAAGCCACATCCATGAGTATAAACGGCCCCTTCTGCACTTTGCAAATCTTATCACCATTAATTGAAAATAAAATCCTGGGTTTTTCACTTGTACGACTCTGGAAAGGGCCTTTCAATAATACTTTCATTTCATTTCCCAGTCGCAAGGAATGTTTTGCTTCCGGAAACGTACACACAGAATGCAATTGACCAAGTCTGCATTTTAAAAGTTACTGTAATTTACAAGAGGTCAAAAAGTGCATTGCCTTAATGGTCACATTGCCAAAAGAAGAGGCTTATGAAATACATTTTTTTCTTTCTGCTTACTTGGATGTTAGGTGCCTGCTTTCTAAAGCAACAGACAAAGCATCTTTCACATTGCAATAAACAGCATACATTTATTCAGTGTTATGCTAACACAATCCTACTTTTCTGTCTATTAGTACTTCCTTAAGTATCCTGAGATTAAATCTAATGTGACAGTCATATGAAACCATTTGTAATACAATTCCATAGCAGTGTTCAAATGCCCTCTTTCTGATTCACTGGGGGAGAAAAAGTGTCAGGAATATTGATTCTTCCGGTTATTGATGGCTCAGCAAGCACTGCTGGCATGGAGCAGCCACAGTCCCTGTGACTGCAATGCTGCAGAGTTGCACAGTTTTGGAACAGGTGTCTGTGACTGCACGGTTACTGTCCAATCGACCCTGCAACCTTTGTAAAAACATGAGATCTCCTGTCCCCTTTCATGGTTCTTGCCAAGCCAACAATGACAGATGAAATCATTGCTGCCTTAGGAACAGTAGATGAAGGAATACCATTAATCTTTCTAACCATCCATTGGATTATCTCTGTTTCCATTGCATGGGACAACATGTAATGAATAGAACGTATAATGGGATGATTAAAGTTTAATGTATTTGAAAACAAAACACGTATCCCTAGCATATGCCAGCATTTGAGAGGTATATCTTGGAGCACCAGTGAATACTCAATCAAAATCATCTTCTACTTAATAACAATATACAAAATCCAGGCAAATTTTCTCTCACAGTTTTGTTTACCCCTTCATACTTTGCCCACTGTTCAGTCCCTTCCTCCTTCTCTTCCTTCCACTGGAGTCTGTCAAGTCATTGCCACTTCCTTTTCGATCTCCCCCTGATTAAGGACACCCGCCTCCCATTACATTGTTGAACAGAACCATGAAAGATGCCCTCATTCAATGAGCTATGCAGAGGTCCCTGGAAATTTACCACAATCCTCTTTTGAACTCAACCCACTCAACCCACCCAACTCAACCCATATTTGACGTTAAAATTCATGGTTGAGTAGTTCATATAACGTGGTCTGAATTGTAATAAAATTTGATTGATTGATTCATGGTCGAGCTAGCAGCCTCCCTATTCCTACATGCAGAAAAATGTCTCCTTTTCTCCTATGATGTCATAAAAGATTACAGGATGCTTCTTCTAGCAACAACACAACATACATAGTTCAATGTAATGTATCACAGTTGAATTTAAAAGTATATATCTACCATCAAAATGTCACTTCCATTGGCACAGGAAAGGACATTTATTTTCATGGTTCCCCCTTCCAATTGCAGATCCTCATGCTATTCTCAAGGATTCCTTCACTTGAGTAGACTTTTGTGGAGCTAAGTGGAATGAAGAAGGACCGAGAGATGGTATACCAACTTCACTCCATTGTTGGTGCTTGGAGTCCAACTCACTATCTTTGGAAGGAATGGTCATGATTTCTGTACTATAAATCCATATCAGCTTGCTTTTATACCCAGAAACCACTGAGGGTTCCCAGTCCTCAGAAAAATATATTTGGTGGGATTCTTGTGCCAAAGTGTTGCATGAATTGCCTGCTGTGCTCAGAATTACATGCCATGATCCTCAATATGAAAGCACTTCGAATGTTCATAACCAAGATCACAGGCCTGAAGTCCCTTTGCCAGTAACTGTTTTGCATAAATAACTCCCCAAGGATAAACAGCAAACCGGTATTTTTAAAAAAAAAATCAGAAAATGAGTGCCAGACAAAATGGAACAACAAACATTTTTTTGAGCAGTTGACGTGAACTCTGCAAAAGCTTCAAAAGCCTTTGACTTCTTGTTGATGCAGCTGAAGTCTTGATAAAACTGTGCGGTGAACTTTTCTAATTATACCATAGTTGAATTACAATTAATATGCAAATGGAGACATAAAGTCAGACTTATCTCACATAGCTATCACTACCAGCAATCAGGCTACACTAATCTATCCCCTTTGAACGTCTCCTGAGATACTGCCTCTATCTCACATTCTTTTTTCTCCCTCTTCATTTTAGTTTTTCAAGCTGCCAGAAAGATTCCAGGCAGCCTGAGGGGTGGGGAGTGGGGCATTGTTACCCCTGCAAGGGGTGGGTTTTAATTAGTTTTACTGTTTTAAGGGGTTTAATTGTGGGTACGTATGTTGTTACCTGCCATGAGCCATGTGCGGGAATGGTGAGCTTAGAAGACAGACAGACAGACAGGATGATGGATGGATGGATGGATGGATTACAGCTTCAAATCATGTGAACCTAGGGTTGCCAACTCTAGACTGAGAAATAACTGGAGATTTGTAGGCTAGAGCAGGGTTTAGAGAGCAGAGGGGCTTTGGGAGGATCATTTGACAGAGCTCACCATCAAAAGCAGCCATTTTTCTCCAAGAGAACTGATTCCTGTTGCCTGGAGATCAATTCTAATTCCAAGAGATCTTTCGATCCCGCCTGGTCATTGGCAGTCCTATGTGGATCAGGACTTTGATTCCCCATCCCCAATGCTTCTTCACATGAATGGGATCTTGATCAGCATGGAATATCCATGTGTTGCCCAGTTCAGCCATGCCTTTTGGACTCATGAGAACTAATTGATCCCATACAACTGGGTAAGTGGGGTAATCTCAACTTGCATGTGTTACTACCTCTTGCTTCAAAGTTTCCGGTCTTTTAGTACCGTCATTCAGACTTGATGAACTATTCAGTCAATTCCTAGAAGGTTTTATATTTGGAAAGGCTCTATTAGAATGCAGTTCACTTCCAGGAATAGAATCCTCGCCAATGCCATTTTGAATCAGCGCTCCAGCGTTCCATTCATTCCGTTTGAGAACTAATCATCTCTTTGACAAAAAAAAGAGAGAAATGTCGAGGATACAGACATTAGTACTCATGACATGTATCAAGTTTCAAGTGTCCATGGCACAGGCAAAGTAATTAAAAGCACAGAAACTACCAATTTGAAGAGATAATTATGCCCACTGACTAATGTGAGGGTATTTATTTGTCCTTCTGAGAGACGGATAAATGGAACTCCCTTTTCCGCTTATCAGAGGGGCTTCAATTAATTGGAGGGAGATATGCTAAGCAGAACAGAATTAGACACATTCTTTTAGTGAATCATACTGTTTGCTGTATGAACGCCCTCTCTCCAACATGGCAACGCTTTCCGGAACACGTCGGAATGCAAATGATCTATTTCAAAGTCATGGAAGCCTTCCAATTTAAAATAAATAAATAAATAAATTGGGCTTCCTGCTTGACTGACCTTGGATTTCCCTAAAACTTTAGCATTGTTCAGACATCATGCCAAAGTATGATCTGGCCCAATGTCAACAAAACTGTTTCAGTTTCATTGGGATTATTTGTCCTCCACGCTCCAAAACCACATGGTGAGTTTAGCATTTACTTGTGATTCACACCAAAAACTGATTGACTACGTACTTCCAGTTGCCACCTACTGACTGTTCCTCCACTTAAGCCTGCCTGGCATCAGACCAAGCCCTGTTTCTTCTCTGTTGTAGCTCCCCCTTTTGGAGTGGGCTCCCAGAGAACCTATGAAGCCCTTCAATTTACTATGCCTTTTTAATTATTGCAGGCATTTTTGTTTGGGTGGGGGATCTGGGATTTTCATTTGAAGAAGAAGAAGAAGAAAAGTTGGTTCTTCTATGGTTCTTTGTATGTTTGAAATGGTGATTTGGAAGGAAAGGTAGGAAATAAATAAAACAACCTCTTGCAATAGTTGTACAGATCAGCATTGCAACCATATCTACCTGGATGAACATACATGGTCTCATTGTGGATGATCATGAAACAACGTGAAAATGGCCTTTCTGGATCAGACCAAAGGTCCATCTCGGTCCTCATCCTGATCTCTACAACCAGAAAGCTTCAGGAATCCTATAGTCAGAGGCAAGGGTCCAGGCTAACCTAGTCTTATCAGACTTTGGAAGCTAAGCAATGTTGGCCCTGGTAAGTATTTGAATGGGTGACCACCAAGGAAGACCCAAGATGCAACACAGAGATAGGCAATGGCAAATCACTAATTGCTTTGACAACCCTATGGGGTTGTTGTAAACCAGCTGAGACTTGATGACACCAGGCAACTGGAATCCAAGGACAAAGAGGACCTGTTTAGCTGCCATACCTAATAAGTCCATCAGTGACTACCGTCTGCGGATTTGCCTAATAATCCCTCTTTCAGGTCACATAAACTAGTACCTCTCGCTAAGTCTTCTGGTGGCAAATTCCACAAGCTGATTTTGTATTCTATTATGAAGAGTTTTTGATTGTTCTTAAAAAAAAGGATTTCAACCATGAGAACTCCACACACACACACTTTCTTTATTTCTATGAACCTGATAAAGTTACTGGGGAAGGTCAACATGATTGCAACTATTGTCCAATACAATGAAGAAGACATATAGACTCATGTGTTAATAAGAGACAATATTTATTGATTCAAAATGCTGGCAGTACAGGGCAGTGATGTCACAGGCACTGACTAGTAGGGATTCATGACCCCAGCACGAACATGACTCCTGTAATACTCGCCACCTAAAAGTCTGCAAGACAGGAGGCTGGGATTGTATTTTCCTACCACCTGGGGGCAAACCAGCTACAATGCCAAAACTCTATACATGGAGCTTCCTTCATTCTTTTATTCATTCAGCTATGAGGCACAAGAGGACCTATTTCTGACTAAGACATGAGGAGGGGCTTTACAAAGAAGAAATAGAGTAGGGTTTTTTTTAATACCATATCTTTCTTTACTTTAAGGAGTCTCAAAAGAGCTTACAATCAGCTTCCTTTCCTCTCCACAAAACAGGGACCTTATGAAGTAAGTGGGCCTGTGAGAATTCTGAGAGAACTGACAGTGGCCCAAGATCACCCAACAGACTTTGGGTAGAGGAGGAGGGACTCAAACTCATTTCAAATTAGATCAGGGGTTCTCAACCTCCCTAATGCAGCGACCCTTTAATACAGTTCCTCATGGTGTGGTGACCCCCAACCATAAAATGATGCAAAGGTTCTTTCACAGAAATTAAACCCAAACTGACCAATGGTGTAAAGATCTATTGCTCATGACTGTATCCACATTGTATATAAATTGGTGGCACCTTCAGGAGGAGCGGCAACAGTGACGGCGCCCCCCCAAGCCAAGCTGCTTGCCCTGCCGTGACCCCTGAGAAAGGGTCATTCAACCCCCAAAGGGGTCCTGACCCCCAGGTTGAGAAACACTGGATTAGAGTCTGTTGCTCTTAATTACTACCTCACACTGGCTCTTCCTTACACCCCAGAAATATCAAGGTACTGATCCAGACACAGACCCCCTAAACATCTCTTCTGGTTTGGCCTTCAAGCTTAGAAACTGAGAAACTGAGCGCATTAACATGCTGTTTCTGTGGTGAGAATTTTTCTAGCCAGAAATATTGTTACATCCTTATGACAAGTGGTTAACAACTGTTTATTCCATTCTGAAGTCCCTTTTGGAAAGAAAAAAAACACACACACACACACACAAGGAAAGCCTTTCAAGTCCATGTCCAGCAACCTTTTTTACCACTCGCGTAATTAGTGGTGGTGGACCAACACGTGATTTCCAAAACCGGACTAGGTCACATTAATTGGACACCAGTGGCTTCAAGGGCTCAGATCTGATCTCTTTTCCCAGCTATATATCTGAGCCAGTTTTATACATTTTAAACTCCACTAAAACCTATTAACTCAAACAGATCTCAAAGGAGATGCCGGATATAGCTGGAGGAGTCAAGAAGCTTGAAGCAAGACTCCCAAAGCAATTATGCAAGCGGATTTCTCTGTGCAGTGTCTCTTGAACATTGTGCACAGGCAATTGGACTGTATGGGTTATTTGAGTCTACTATGCCAAGCAAATCTAACGTGTTCTCACAATAGAGCTAAATTAAAACTACTTACCCATGTGAGGGCTGAGTTTTGCTAATTGCAAAACTCAAGGCCTGCTTTTCTTTCTTTCTTTCTTTCTTTCTTTCTTTCTTTCTTTCTTTCTTTCTTTCTTTCTTTCTTTCTTTCTTTCTTTCTTTCTTTCTTTCTTTCTTTCTTCCTTCCTTCCTTCCTTCCTTCCTTCCTTCCTTCCTTCCTTCCTTCCTTCCTTCCTTCCTTCCTTCCTTTCTCTTCACAGTCTGGATATTCTTTCATGTATATGTTTGAAAGTAGCATGGGTTAACAACTAATAGTAAATTGGGATTGTTCATGCCAGTCATTAGCACAGTAAAACCAGGCCATTCACAGACAAGCTAAGATTGGGCCATGAGGAAAGCCTCAGGTTCAACCCCCAGCCTCTACTGTCAAAAGGAACAGGCTGTGGATGTTGTAAAAGACCTTCAACTGAGACCCTGGAGAGCTGCTGCCAGTCAGAGTAGCTGATCCATGAGGTCCCTTCCAACTCTATAATGCTATGATTCTATGACCATGCTAACCTCGATAGTTAATGGTCAGACTCAGCCTTGTATCTTCATGTGAGTCTAGAAATCAGAAGTCGGAAAACTTGTTGAGCCTGTGCCCAGTTTTAGAATTCTGACAGTGTGGTGGGTGAAGCCCCTAAATAGCTGCCACAAAAGAGGTACCAGTAATAAAATGGATGCCACAGGAGGTGGGGCCAACCGCAATATATCAGAGAGTGCGGTGTAGTTATGCAATCACTCTAATGCTAATCGTCAGCATTCCAGGCCTAGTGAATGGACATATTGCCTAAAATATTTCTTTTGCCTGCACACAGCTTACCTTTAGTCACACCATGAAAAACCATGTGCCAAAGCAAAAAGCCAAAGCAAGTGTGTTTTCACATGCGCAGCTAGTCAACTCTCCAGTGTCCTATCAGAAGCCTACCTTGATGCAGGTAACTTTCTAAAAACACTTGGTGGGTTCCAGGAAAGATGTCTTTTGGATATCCCTGCTGTAAATAGTTGGATACATCTCAGATACTCAGGAAAAAAAGTATGGCTTTGTAAATTAATCAAAGGGAAAGGGAAAAGCCTCAAGTGAACTGAATATAACCCAGAAGGCTTGGAATATTGACAGCAATTAAAGGTCAGACCTGGCCTACACATGCAACAGAATGAAGTAGTAATGAGTTGGTAATAGAAGAGACTGTAGTATTTCAGACTAAAGGTGAGGGATTATTCTTTTTCCTCCACAGAGGTCTCTCGCATTAACAATACCCCGCAAACTGAAGATGACCACTGCATACCAAAGACTATGCTTGACCTTTCTCCACTGTGTGCTCCCCCCGTCACTGTCCAGGGAGTTTTTACATGACATTAAATATATGACCTTCTCTTTTAATCTGAAGTATTGTTTCACTGATTTAAAAACATTTATATGTCACTGTTCTCCCGGGTCTCAAGGTAGCCTACAGATGCTATATCAGGTTGCCATAACGATAAAACAAGAAGAGAAAGCACCACCATAAACACCACAATCCAGTAGTACCAAGCTAACCAATGGCTACATCCGTCAGTATCCATCTAACAACGCCCTCCCCAAATAAGCCCTTTTGAATGATAGCTCTACCAGCCCTATGAAAGACAGAAAGGGAAGCTACTTTTCATCATCTTCTCCAGGAAGCAAAGACTAGACCATGACACGGGCTATAGCAGGGGTAGTCAACCTGTGGTCCTCCAGATGTCCATGGACTACAATTCCCAGGAGCCCCTGCCAGCAAATGCCCAGGGGTAGTCAACCTGTGGTCCTCCAGATGTTCATGGACTACAATTCCCAGGAGCCCCTGCCAGCAAATGCTGGCAGGGGCTCCTGGGAATTGTAGTCCATGAACATCTGGAGGACCACAGGTTGACTACCCCTGGGCTATAGGTCTAATTTCCTGATCAAGTTACAACTGATTTATAGAGTTTTCAAGCCAAGAGATAAACAGGGGCAGTTTGCCATTGCCTGCCTCTGTGTTAACAAGCCTTGGTGTTACAATCCTTGGTGTTCTCTCATCCAAATAGCCATCAGGGCTGAACCAGCTTACCTTCTGAGCTCTGATGAGAGCTATCCAGGCTACCCAGCTCCCTGTCCTAAATTATCTTTTCCTTTTGAAGACCTGCAGGGAGAATTCAAGTCAATAAGTGACAGCACCCTTGTGGCTTGGCAAACAATTGTGAAATTGCTTCAAAGGGGAAGGTGTTAACAGTTTCAAGGTAACAAGCATTTATCATTAACTTGAGAACTTTACCACTACAATAAAATCAGATTCAAATGGGTAGCCAGAGTGCTTGCACTCAAAAGCTCACGCCCTGAATAAATATTTGCTGGTCTTAAAGGTGCTACTAGACTCTGATATTAATAAAATTTAATAAAATCAGAGTACTCTCAGGTACTAAGACACCAAGTTCTGAAGTAAAAGTAATTAGTAGCTCTTTCTACCACAATCTATATAGCCAGGATTCTTCTAGGTTACCAGTGCATAAACAGGCTGCAAGTCTTTAATTCATAACTTAATGGAATTGATTTTTTTTAGGTATCCCCTGTGCAAGCACAGAATCATGTCTGACCCTTGGTGTGACGTCCTCTAGCATTTTCTTGTCAGACTCAATACATGGTGGTTTTGCCATTCCCTTCCCCAGTCAATACCATTTTTACCCCCCAGCAAGCTGGGTACTCATTTTACCGACGTTGGAAGGATGGAAGGCTGAGTCAAAACTTGAGCCTGCTGCTGGGATCAAACTCCCAGCCTCATGATCAGAACTCCAGACAGCATGTTGGCTGCGTTACCGCCCTGCGCCACAAGAGGCTCATGGGGGGAGTAAATTTTTTTTTTGGGGGGGGGAGTAAAAATTAAACTTGGAAGAATTCAGTACCATGCTAAATTACGAATCCAGATTTCTGAATATTTTAAAGTCAGTCTACTATCCCTGTCACCCCTTTTCTGTACTCTGCATTTCATTGTTTGCTAATGTATGCTCACCCGCCCTTAAGAACATTCCATTATAGCAGCTTCGCTTTACAATAGAATGCAATTAGCTCTGAATTAATTTAATAGAAGTGGCCCGTGAGAATGAACTGATGCACAGTGAAGTTCCATTTGTTAACTTTCAGCCGGCTCAGCGGGAGATGCTTTATCACGGACAATGGTCAGATCTCCCGGAGTCACACTTTTTTGAGTCCAATCAGGAAATGCCCATTAATGAGACTTCACTGTCTTCAGTGATGCAGATTTATAGTTTGCATTGTGTACAACTGCCCTCAGTGTGACCTCACACAACTACGTGACAAAGCACAGGGGGAAAGATATAGATAGGCACACACAGTTTGTTGTGTGGAGGAGGAAAATGTTTGCTCCGACTCCCCGTATGCCATCTGGGAGATGAGCGTTTCATTTTGTAACAGACTGCATAATTTTCATGTAAAATCTGGAGGAAGACTTTAACGGAGAGCTGATTTAGCTCCTTTTAATCTCTGCTTTCTGTTGTCTTAAAGACTGTGCATATGTTTTGGATGACACAAGTAGATGTTAACTTATTAAAGCCCTCATTTCCTTGCGCAGTTTGCCTCCCTTCAAGAAAAAGGCGGGCTGGGGGGGGGGGGGGGAGAGACCTGATTGTGTGTGCAATATTTCACCTCATCAAAAGCAAGTGTTCGTGGCTTGTAATTAATCTTAGTAAAAGCCAGGATTCCACGGCATACATATGCTGCTTGATTGATTAGATTAGAAATGTGATGTTACACTTCATACTTTTCCAATATCTCAATATAACATGCTCAAGAGACAGTACTATCAATAATATGAAGGCTTCAAGAGTGTCTGTATTAGCCCCCCCCCCCAATGATAAGGAGGAGCTGGTTTAAAAAACTAACACTTTTTTTCTAAAACAAACAAAAAAATCTCTATTAAAAAGCTAAGGATGGTCATCTATTCCCTATTTCATCCTTTTTGAACATTCATTTAGATTGGTCTGTTTTCCATTGCTACCATGTGCATGGGAACAAAGTATAGCCTGAACTTGTCAAATCTTGTAAGATAAGCAGGGCAAACCCCTGTTTGGATGGGAAATCAAAGAAGATGACTCTCACTTTCCTTGAAGGTCACTTAAGAAGTAATATGGTGGTGGCACTCATTGGCTTAGCACAGAGCCCCCAAATTCAAGTTGAAAGATTTTTCTAGAGAACAGTAGGAAATACTTATGAGTAAATATGCAGTGAATCAGGTTACAGCAGAAGAATTTTCGAGCAAGATGGTGAGATGGGATGAGGCAAGGTTGTTGATAATTTCATTCTGTGCTTCAAACCTAAAATGCGGGCAGGAGAGGATAGACCACTGAGTCTAGAGTATAAAGTATCCATCACCCTCTATGTACAATAATGTCAGAAAAAGTTTATACATACAATGGTATTTCCAAACTATGTCACAAATCTTCCCCAACTCTAATGATCCCAGTAAACCTCCAAACTCCCCAACTGGACCCATGATTAAGTTAACCCTAATGCTAACTTGAGAATTTTGCAGTAATATAAATCCCTACATTTTTACATGCACAATAATGTCAGAAAATATTTATATATCTAATGGTGGTTCCAAACCATGTCACAACATCTTTCCCTATCCTAAGGATACCAGTAAACCTCCAAGCTCCCCAACTGGATCCATGCTTAACCTAACCCTAACCTGAGAATTTATCCCACTATAAATCCCTATATATTTACGTGTACAATAATGTCAACAAATATTTTTACATGTCATGATCTTTCCAAACCATGCCACAGAGTCTTCCCTATCCCTAATGAGAAGTTGGTGCTCCTGACCACTTCACCAAGCTATAGTATGTGTATAGTTTTCTTAAGTCGAAAGATCTGGTGAGCTCTATTACACTTCATTTGGAAATAATGATGAAGATGATGCTAATGAATTCTAAAATATACTAAAAAAAAAAAGAACAAACAATCAAAGGTCTGCTGATTTCTCACCTGGCTTGGCGTCACTCAGCATCCAGTACTGAATGAATGGACCCCATTTCCTTTCTTCCAGAGCCATAATAACAAGCGCTTGTCGCACTTGTAATGCGAAGGGAAATAAAATATTGTTATGATGGAAATGATCTTCTTGTTTCTTCTGAAAATTAGTTAGAAGGGAGAGATCTCCTCGGTTCCCAGCACGAAGGCCGATGATTTAATATGTAAGAGTGAGAATAGGTGTAGGGGGAGATGATGAATGCTATTATAGACGGGGCTAATGTTTATTTATGTAGGCTGTTTCTGTGTCACCTCGAGGCACCTTACAATTAAAACCACATCACAATATTTAAAACGAGCCGCTCCTAACAGTCGTTGTTGGCGGAAAATAACCACCCCTCCCCCACACCCCTGTTCCGACCAGAGAGCAGCCCGCCTCCGGGGTTTAAGGTTCCCCCGATGACCTGGCATAGCCTGAGGAGGGCCCCCTCACCTTACCTGCTCTGGCCTCAACCTGAGACCTGGCGGAAGAGCTCCATTTTGCAGGGCCTGCGGAATTGTGACAGCTCCATCAGGGCCCTAAGCCCTCCTGGGAGCTCATTCCACCAGGTTGGGTCCAGGACCAAAAAGGTCCTGGCCCTGGTCACAACCAGGCGCACTGCCCTTGGACTGGGGATCTCCAACAGATTAGAACCTGCTGAGCGAAGTACCTCGTGGGGTCCATAAGGAGGCAATTGGTCCCTGAGATGTGTGAGGGGGTTGAAATATTAGGAAAAGGCTTTTTTCGTGGTGGCATCTGAATTGGCCATTCCAGGCCAACTCAACTAGCACCTTGCCATGGGGGGGTGGGCACCAGTGGGCACACATACGCAGGCATGGAGTTCTGCACCTCTGTGTGTGCATTGACTGACGCACTGGCACCAGTGCCTCCCCTCACCCCCGTCTGCAGCATGGTGCTGGCTGCATCGGCCTAGAATGGTCGATTCACCTGCTGCCGCATACAACCCTAATTAGGAATGTAAAATAGATTGATTACCCCAGGGAAGAAAGGACAAACAGTTTCAAAAAAACCCTGATCAGAACAACCCCGTTTTTTGACTTTGGTGATTTAGAATGGCTCTCTGTAACAAGAAAGAGAAAGAGACGGTGTGTAGCCTATACCACTGTGTACATGACATTATTTTTTTTCCGCACAGATTGTCCTTTGTCCCTGCATTATTTTCTGCTGATGCAATTCCATTTTTTTCTGCACTCTATCCACATTCCATATCTAATCTAACGTGCTACTTTTCTTCAAATTTATGTAATCCTTGTCCTAGTACATTGCTTTTTAGATGCCTCATCGTATGGATTGAATCTGCTTGCGGTACGCAACTCACTCTAAAACTTGGTGAGAAAGCAGAACGACAGGGGTAATTAATAAATAAACATTTTGATGGTTCACTAACAGAGCAAACTGAAGCACGCCAAAGAGAGGGGCTCCCTTTTCTCTCAATGCCATCATCACCAAATTAACAAGCCACAACGTGCTGGCACAGCACTGGGAACCCTGTCACTCCATGCTAAATGCCTTCTGTTATCAGGAAGAAAAAAGTGACATTTAAAGCATGTCACTTTTCCTCCTTATACACTTTGACAGGATATTTCCAGGAAGAAAATAAATGAGTTAGAAACTACTTAAGCATAACACCTTGAAATCAACACCGAAATGTGCTTGACCTTAACAAAGTGCTAGATCTTCTGAAGTATACAGTGCTGTTGTCGGTGCCATTTACAATGTGGGAGTTCCGCCTTCCTTTGCGGGTTGGCTTTTAGAAAAGTTAAATTTGTGTCTTTGAAAAACGCAATCATATTGCACTTCAAGTAAGTTGTTCAGCATGTAACCAGGAACCCATATAGGGGTTGTCCTCCATTTACCCTCAAAATAACCCATGAAGTAGGTTAGATTGGAAATGTGTAACTGTCCCAAGGTTACCCAGTGAGCTTGCACATCAAGATGGGGATTTGAACCTGGTTCTCCCAGGTCCTAATTGAAAACTCTAATTGCTATACTACTCTGGCTTGCATATAGTAGCACCAGCTGAAATGAAGAGAGCAGATATGCCTGCCAGTGACTGTTACAAGTTCCATGAAACCTTCCCTCTGTGCCTCGGAGGCTTCAGATCCCTGCTGTGGGAGAGATCCCTCTGCCTGTGAGTTCCTCAACAGCTGCCTAAAGTCTTTCCAGGTCCTGGGGAAAAGGGGAGGCTGCCCACAGAGTTTACCGCATCAGATAAAGTTCTACTAATCCATTCTGCATAAGGGACCCATTGAATGACCCCAGAAACCCTGTTGGGAACCATGCAATTTGCATGACTAAAAGCCATGTGGGTTGGGGAAGAGTGAGCATAATTGGATGGGACAAAGTAGAAAAGTTGCCCTGATCCAACTCAACACAATCCCCAACTCTAGCTCACCAAATGAAAAATAGTTGTGAATAATTTTCAATAATAAGCAAAGACACATGGATTGTAGCAGTTGAACTATTTGTAGGAACTGGGAGAGAATTCATATTCAAATAAGATAAATAATGTTAGTGTCACTTTTAGAGGAGAGTTTGGAACTCAGCTGTTATTTCCAAAAAAATCATTTTGAAAATCTATTTCTATGAATGACTTTGAAAATCACCCCTGGAATATAAATCCATGAATCACTGGACTCACAATGAAATACAAAGCCATTTATCAAAATGTGTATATGCTAATATTGTCCAAAGAACATCCGTCACCATACCTGCTATACTCACAGGGACCGTTTACACACTGGAGGTTTCATGCTGGGATGCAGGCTGGAGTTTTAGTCATGGCAGGTTGTCCCACCTCTTCCTGCATCTACACGGGGGAGCATTTGGCCTGGTGCACCTCATCCGCCCCCGATTTGTGCTCCTGCATGGGAGCTGATGCAGTGAAGTTCCCAGTGCATATATGGTCTTGGAGAAGTTAAATGGTAGGATTGTGAACCATTCCCTTCACCTCTCCATATTCTAAACCCATCATGTGCAGTATTCAATGTGAAGCAATCAGCCCAAAATTGCTTTCCTTAGACTAAGCCCAGAAATGCTGTCTGAAGCTGTCTGACCATGAGGCTGGGAGTTCGATCCCAGCAGCCGGCTCAAGGTTGACTCAGCCTTCCATCCTTCCGAGGTCGGTAAAATGAAGACCCAGCTTGCTGGGGGGTAAACGGTAATGACTGGGGAAGGCACTTTTACCTTTATCTTTTTATGTCTAATTTTACACTGAAAACAAAATTAAAGTGTGGATGCGGGAAATATATTTGCAAATGCATGAGCTGTGTGATTGATCTCTTCTCCATGTCCACTTGGTAGCAAAACCAGGGTTTTCTCTGCGGTTTTTCTCAGCAATATTTCTTGGAGTAGGTTGGAAGTAAATTGGTAAGGCAAGAAAGAACGCTTTTCTTACGGCTATCATTCAATGCCATCTTTGTAAATCTACCCGCTTTTCATTAGGCATAAACTGACTACCTACATAAAAAAAAAATCGACATTTATATTGTCATAATAAAATGTTGCTTTCTTGTTCTTTAGCATCTTTGACTCCAGCAGGCATATGAAATGAAACTCCAAGTCATTTTCTTCTACTTATATGACCCATTCATGGAAAATCAAATGGTTTACAATGTCAACATAAGAGTAACTACATTTTATGACTTGAGTAAGATGTGCACCGGGGTCTTATAAACTTTTATCACCTTTTTTCCCCTCCCCCTAACTCAGAGGAATAAAAATACTGGATAAGTGGAGGCAGATAGAACACCACGGAGCAACTCAACCTCAGGGAGTCATCCGCTTATCTGACAGCTGTGGCAAGCAGTTTAAATGACATGTTTGTCCTATGACAACGGTGCAAACATCCCATTACGTGCACATTTTTGCAATGTAGTATAAGGATGTTTAGTCGTTAAGGATGCCGTTAGGTAACTGATCTGTGCATCATCTCAAGATGCCAGCATCCTGAAAGCTATTATTCGGCATGCTGTTTCCTAAATATTATTTCATTCACTTTATCTTTGCAGACTTTAAATCAATTTAGAATATTTCTTTTATCGAAAAATCATATAGCACCCTCCTAAGCAGAGTTCCATCCTAAGTCCACTGACATCAATGGGTTTAAAAAGGTATCATTCTACTTAGGATGGCACTGATAGCGTTGAAGGTGGCCTTATATACAGTTTTCACAAGACTAATGTAGCCTCTGCTGGGGAATATCCAGAGAGGGAGAGCTTCCTCCAGTAATCGATTTGAGGGTAGAACAACTCTCAACAATAGAGAAGAATCTCTTAAAATTCAAACACAGTATAAAATCCAAGCACCCCAAATCATGGGTTCCTTGCTAACAGCTTGATTTAAATGGCTTTTTTTTAAGACAGTGGCTTTTGATTGTGAGCTGCCTCAAGCATGACTTGAAGAGGGGACATAGAAATGTTCTCAACCAATCAACCAACCAACCAACCAACCATCCAACCAATCAGGGTGCCTAAAACTCAAGCATGGTAACTCATCTGTTGAACAGGACAAACAGCAAGTTCCTTTTCCTCCCATGTGTGCTGAATCCTTCCTTCCTTCCTTCCTTCCTTCCTTCCTTCCTTCCTTCCTTCCTTCCTTCCTTCCTTCCTTCCTTCCTTCCTTCCTTCCTTCCTTCCTTCCTTCCTTCCTTCCTTCCTTCCTTCCTTCCTTCCTTCCTTCCTTCCTTCCTGTAAGATTTTTGAGTCCACAGGTTAAACTGCCAGAATAAGAAATGCCTTAAAAGAACTCTAATAGGTAGTCCAATTTGAACAGGAGTCCCCAAAACTTTGTTGTAGTATAAATTAAGTCCTTTAAGGAGAGTCCTCTGTCTACCAGTTACCTAAGCCTGTTAGATAGAAAAGCATGTTTCTAAGTTAACTTTTAACTTCTTGCACGGCAGTTTCCTCAGCATGGTATAATGGCCTCAATTCCCATGTAACAGTACACAAACACATGTGTGCAAATTATTCCAGAGCCAGACAATTTACATCTATAAATATTAGATATTGCATATATTCAGGTGATATAAATTCTGTATCAAACCCACATACAATATGGGTGTGCAATGCAATGGACTAGCCAGCATTAAAAGCAGAAAAGTAAACATGGTCAACAAATGTGTGAGAGAAAGAAAGAATTAAAAAAAAAAGAAATGTTTTATTTGTATATCAGCCCATCCCAGTTAGCTCAGGGAAGTCAAAAACATTTAAAACCCATGCATCATCATAAGTGATAAAACCATAAAACAACAACCCTTAATTAAAAACTGTCTCCTACTGTCTTCCTATGGGGGGTTGTCAGAGTTTGGAAGGGTCCTTGTTGATGGATGTTTCAAGTGGGGAGGCCAGCATCTCATGGTGCCATTGCCTGGCCTCAACCCTAGTCCTGGTGGAACATCTCCATTTTACTGGCCCTCCAGAATTGTGTGAAATTGCAGAGCCAATGATGCTTATGACCATAACTATGTTGCAGTACTGTTGACCACATGAAAACCTGAAGCTGCTTTAGACTGAATCAGACCTTTGGGTCCACCAAGGCCAGGGCTTTCAGATTGGCAGCAGCTCTCTAGGATCACAGGTGGAGGACTTTCACATCACCTACCACCTCTTTTCAGCTGGATATACCAGGAATTGAACCTGGAACCTAGATGGTCCCTAAGCACACTGCACAGTGATTTATTTGACTGGGGTAAATCATTTGAGACACTGTTTGTAAGAAAGAGAGTATTTGTTCACTTAGAGTAGGGGTAATCCAACTGCGGCCCTCCAGATGTCCATGGACTACAATTCCCATGAGTCCCTGCCAGTATTTGGATTTGCTGACAGGGGCTCATGGGAATTGTAGTGCATGGCCATCTGGAGGGTTGCAGTTTGACTGCCCCTGACTTAGAGGGTGGTCTTCAAATGGTCTCAGGCAATCCTGCAATTCCCCACAAAAGTAATGACAAGCAATTAGTGAAACAAAAGTTCATTAAAAAAATCTTTAGAGGGATTTCTCATGTTACCAAATGTCCTCTGGAGTTCGTTTCTGCCTCCTGGTATGTGTTTTGCTCCACCTTTTAATTACTGCAGAAACCATGAACTCAGCAATTCTATTAATTGTTTTCTGATCTGTATCCTTTTTTTTTTCATTTTTGGTTTCCTGTTAATGTGCCTTTGGTTTGTACTCAGGAAGATGCTTGGACATCAGCTACATTATTCTGATTAAGCACCCAGTTCCAAGCTAGTCTGATCCATTATGAGACTCACATTGATTGGGCTGCAGTCTGACAGAATCCATATTTGGGAGGTGTCTGAAGTGAACCTCCCATGCCTATCCATCAGTTTTTTGTAATGGCCATGACTGACTCCTACCTTCTCCATTTCGGACCAGGCTCTGTCACTGTCTAGCCAGTCCAAGAATTAATGTGCTTGTTGTTAGAAATGAGAAAAAAAATCTTTCTTTCTTTCTTTCTTTCTTTCTTTCTTTCTTTCTTTCTTTCTTTCTTTCTTTCTTTCTTTCTTTCTTTCTTTCTTTCTTTCTTTCTTTCTTTCTTTCTTTCTTTCTTTCTTTCTTTCTTTCTTTCTTTCTTTCTTTCTTTCTTTCTTCCTTCCTTCCTTCCTTCCTTCCTTCCTTCCTTCCTTCCTTCCTTCCTTATACCCCCCCCCCAAAAAAAACCCTACCATTAAGATTAGGCAGTTCAAATCTGCTTAGGGTCCCCAACCCCAAGGAAATAAAACTGGTTTTGACTAGAGCCAGGGCCTTTTCAGCCTTGGCCCCAGCCTGGTGGAAAACTCTGCCTGAAGAGATCTGGGCCTAGTCTGCACACATAGGATAATGCACTTTCAATGTGCTTTGGCAGCTGGATATTCCTGTGCAGAACAGGAAAATCTACTTCTAAAGTGCATTGCAAGTGCATTATCTATTGTGTGCAGACTAGGCCCAGGGCTCTCTGTTATTTCACCCCAGGCCAACATAACTATATCTGAAACAACCCAACAGCAACCAATATATAACAGGGTGAGTGGGTGGGAAGCTTCTCTGCTCAGCTGCTGTGGGGAGAAGAGGCTGGGCTTATGTATGTGGTGTCCTTATAAGGGCACCGTGAGCCTGCCCCATATTGCCTCTGTGCATGGTGCATTTTGCCACACACCCACTTTCCCCACAGCTGGAGGAGAGCTGGAAGCACATCTCCCTTGAGCCTGCTGTTTTGCAGCATCAATGGGTGGGCTCCAGGTAAGTCTATGCGTCATTCATGTTTATTCTGATATACCCTGCTATGAGTATGGAGGGAAAGGGTAGGTAATAAATACAACAACAACAATAAGTGGAGAATGTTCTTTCCCAGCTCTTGCTCTTGAGATTCTTTGAGATTACTTGTAGAACCTGGCATTATCAGGCAGAGCAGAAGATCTATGAACCTCAATCCAACCATATTGCCTGTTCTTGCCTGTTATGTTTCCTTTCTTCAGCAGCTATGATTATAGGCTACATCCATGGCCTGTGGGAGGAGCATAAATGTAACTAACATAAGAGGAAAAGAATAAAAACGACTGTACTGATATTCACTGTAGGTCATTGCATGTTGGGAAAGGGTCTAAACAATATGTTGAAATGTTGTAACCATCCCATCTTCAGCCAGCACCCAGCTGAAGCAAATGTTTAATTGCACAGCTGGCCTTTTCAAATAAATGCATGTGGATGCATCACTTGATCACTTGCTGTCAAAAGACTCAAAATCCATTTTGATTTCCCAGTTTGGCCTCCTTTCGCAGCTGAAAGCACATCACCACTGCCGGAAAAGCAAACAAACCTGAAAGCTATTTCGACACACTCCATCACAATTCAAAGAGACCAGGCTGCCCTGCCTTCAAGCAGCACAGGACAGTGACCAAAGTCAGAAACCAGGAATGTAAATAGAGAACTCACTGAGTTTTGTTCTTCAGTGGGAATGCTCACAAACAGGTAACTGCTTTTTGAGCAAGCACAGAAACGCTTCACCCATTTCTGTCCTGGAAGTAAAGAAAGAAATAGGGTTGTGATGCTTCTATCCCCTCCTCAAAAAGAACCTTGCTGCGGGTTTGACATGAGTCTTGCTTTGCTCATCTTGAATTGTAAATTGAAAATGTAGGGTACTCAATGCAAGAGAAGCAGACATTGGCTAGGATCCATGAGTGAAAACCTAAATCGATTTCATGCTCTTCTACTTGTGCAATCCTTTGTACAAACACTTTATAAGCCCAGAAGGAACACAACTGAAGATACAGTAAGGTTGACTAGTGGCTTCCATGAACTTTTCTTGCATTTCCATTTGCCCTCTAGCCTCAGATTCAACAACGAGGTGGGTAATAAGTTTCATGTTTGAATGTAAGGTTTGTACTTGGCACCAACAGTAATTCTGCCACAGTCTAGAACCCAAGGCAGTCAAGAACCCAAGGCAGGACTCTACCGAGAAGACATGGTTTGGTTCTTGGTGGTTCCCATTGAGGTCTCTGGCCCTTTGTATTCTTCTTATAATGGATTCATTCACAACAGACACAGAATGGATGGTAGGGATGGGGGATTCTCCATCTTTATCATCAAATGTGATGCTTTAGCTAGTTATTGGTGCAATAAAGCATAAAACGTCTTTTTGTAATATCTGTTATATGTATCCCTTTTTTCGTACCTAGCCACCAAGAGAGATATAAAAAAGCCCCCTTGCTGCCAACTTTGATTATTGGCAATAAAAAGGTGTTATTTATTGCTTGAATGCATGGGATGTTGTATAGGAGGAACTGGAGTGTGGGGGGAAAAAACTTTATTGTGAAAGAGCCTGTCATTCTGTTTTCAGTATTCATTGAGAGGGCACATAGCCCTGTGATTTTGCACTTCTAATTCCACAAGAAGCTGGTGAAAGGTTTCTCTGCACATAGCTTCTGAATGGATGAACACACCTGACAGTTTACTTAATGATCACATGGACAGCACCCCAATTAGGCAAGTTTGTTTTGTTTTTGGCAATTCAATACACAATTTTCTTGTATCTATCCATTATATAGTTCAAATATCATTCTAGATTAAGTGTACCTGTCTGTCTGTATATTTTACTTGTTTAACAAAACTGCACACACATGTACACATACACATGCACATATATACATATAGTATAGTACAGAAATAGTTTTTGAAGTGCAGTGTATGAGATTAAGCAAATTTACAGGGGTTATGTTCCTCTTTGAAGTGAAATACTCTTGGAAGAATGACCAAGCGTTCCATAACAGGAATATCGGAAAACAAGATTCTCTGCAAATTTGAGGAAGGAAAAGTCCCTCAATGGCTATTAGCCACTGAACCTCCATGTTCAGAAACAGAATACAATGGGATACCTGCTGGATCCAAAAGCTAACTCTTTATTTATATGTTGCATTGTAAGTGCATCTTGCCCTTCTGTCTCATACCCTACCTTAGGGCTGCCATCAACCAATAGCAACCTGCCTCTGATAAAATTGGCTGTACGGTTCAAACAGAAATTGGCACAAAAAACCAATTCAGATTGTTCTATGGGGAAGAATGTTATTTCTATAGTGAAATATCCTGGATTCAGACATGTTTTCCCCTCATCTAATTCCCCTTATCTGTGAGGGTCCTGAGATAGCCTTTCTGATGGACAATCCTCCCCCCAAAAAAAACTTTCATTAAAGCCTTCTTTGGCATTGTTATGTTCAAACACAATTTGCACAATTTTCATGTGGATTTAAATGGCTAACATTTGATAATAGCCACATTTGAAAAGAAGCTTCCCTTTGCTTTAGAATTAAATTGTATAATTCTAGATTCTAGGAAGGTCTTTGTAGAGATTTTGAACAACAGGCTTAGTTTTTGGAAGGTCGCCATGAAGACAGGGGGTCATAAACATTGACTTAACACTCATTTGTTTTGATATGGCTTTGTGGGCAGACTGATGCAGGAGACTGGTTCTCTGTCAGAATGCTCTCTCCTTTTTCCTCGGAGAGGAGAGTTGCTTTCGAAATTTCCTTCTGAGCTGTGAATTAAGCATTCCACACTCTCGCCGCGTTAGCCGGCAAAAGCAACGGGTCTGGCCGAGATAAATTATTATCTCTTAAAACGGTTTATGTTCCCTTTGGTTATTATTTGGAACTCGGTGATTGAAAGTCAAGTAGAGGACACGGGCTACCAAACAGTCTCTGTGGACTTGTCCAGGTCTCCACTGTTAATCATTTCTGCAAGCCTCCGAGCTGCAACCAATTCAAGGATTATACGTTCAAACTGTTTCTAAGCTTAACAATTCCTACCATGTACCCAATTAGAATTGTTTCTTTACATCTATTTAAAGGATAGTTGGAACGCTAACAATTATTCCTTTGTGGGGAAATTGGCAGGGGAGAAGGATAGAAAGGGACTCAGCTCATGAAAGCCACAATAATAAATTGTCCAGAAGCAGGATGGGTAATTTACATTATTACTGAGATATTTATATCCCACTTCTAGAGAACCCAAAGCAGCTTACAACACCGTTTCACCTTTCCACCAGTTTATTGCTAAGACAAACTTGTGTGGTAGGTTAGGCTCACCGGGTGATTGAGCCAAGGTCTGGCAGTGAACTTCCATGATTGAATAGGGAATCTGAACCAGAATCTCCCAGATCCCACACTGACATTCTGCACTACACCATGCTAGAAGCATGTGGAAGAATGCTTTAGTGTTGTGTCAAAGCAAGCATACCTTCCCACATCTGACAGATGAAAATAGGGATGTTTTCACAACTGTTCTTGCAGCAGGAATGACCTCACCCCTTCCATTGTCATATGATTTCAACATTCACCATATCCAGTCCATTACTGATTTTAAGGCTAAGAAGATGGCTATCCTTTTGCATAAAGAAATGTATGCAAACAAAGTAAGAGTGTCCTAGAGTTTGTTATCAACATAATACATATGCACGAAAGCCAGAAAAAACATCCTCTAAGGATTACAGTGCAATTCAATCTGAAGGTGCTTCCGCAGGGCCTGCAAAAAGGAGCTCCTCCACCAGGCATTTGGCCGAGACCAGATGTAATCTACAGCGACCAAGGGCCCCTGCTCCCCCCCACCCCCCCTCAGAATTCAATCAATAAACCACCTCCCTCAGAATCCCATCAACAAGCCTTGGACCTGTTTGTATTATGATCGTTTATTGTTATACTGTATTGTGTTTGGTTGCAATTGTTGGTTATTGATGTACATGTTCTACAGACTGTTTTATGTATGGTTCTCTGTTATAATGTAAACCGCCCTGAGCCTCCGGGGAGGGCAGTATAGAAGTATGATAAATAAATACATAAATAAATAAATAAATAAATAAATAAATAAATAAATAAATAAATAAATAAATAAGGTATTCCCATTTATAAGCCCTTGAAGTTTCATTTGTTTGTTGTCATGGTTAGGAGTGCAGACTTCTAATCTGGTGACCCAGGTTTGATTCCCTGCTCTCCCACATGCAGCCAGCTGGGTGACCTTGGGCTCACCACAGCACTGATAAAGCTGTTCTGACCGAGCAGGAATATCAGGGCTCTCTCAGCCTCACCTCCCTCACAGGGTGTCTGTTGTTCTGGGGAGAGGAAAGGGAAGGAGATTGTAAGCCACGTTGAGACTCCTTTGGGTAGAGAAAAGAGACATTTAAAAACCAGCTCTTCTTCTTCTTCTTCTTCTTCTTCTTCTTCTTCTTCTTCTTCTTCTTCTTCTAATATTTAGGGTCTGGGGAGGGAGAAGGAATCTTGAAGAACCCTGAAGATGTGTGTCATCAGGGCACCATGGGGAATTCTTAGGGGAAGGCATAGGGGAATAGTTTCTATGGAGGGTAGATTTGGAGAGGCAACTCAGTGGAATGTGATGGCCTAGAACATGGGTAGTCCAACTGCGGCCCTCCAGATGTCAATGGACTACAATTCCCATGAGCCCCTGCCAGCAAATGCTCATGGGAATTGCAGTCCATGGACATCTGGAAGGCCGCAGTTTGACTACCCCTGGCCTAGAACATGCCATTTGAAGCTGTCAGTTCTTCCCAATTGACCGGTCTCTGTAGCCCAGAGAGCAGTTGCCCTTATGTGGTTGGTAACCGTATTGAAGAATGACAATTCTGACAGTTCACATGAAGGGGATGTACAAGCTACTCTGCAGCAGCTGAGGTGCTACTTGTAGCTCATGAGTTACCTTTTGGAGATCTGTGCGATAGAAGACATGGTCTGCCCCAGGTGAATAGGAACAGGGGAAGCATTTGTACTTCAGCTCCAATTCATTTAATGGAAAATTGTTTCTTAGAGGGTTTCCATTCGTACTCTATTTTGGGTTTATTTGATAAGCCCATTCCATTCTCTCCATCGCTGAACACAATAGAAAGGACACACAAAAAGGAATTATTCAGCCCTTATCAGTCTGAGGATAGCATAAGATGGAACAAAATGGATGGCAGACTCAGAATCTCTTTGTTTCTGAAGTTGGGGGATGGGCAAAGAGCTGTGAATTTCAATAATGTGTACTTCAAATGCTGCAGAACCCCTATCATCTTTTTTTTGTCAGCACTGTAAAAAGAAATCCCACATTCCTCCTCTATATAATGATCAATTCCATTTGAAGAAGGTTCTCGTTATCTGACGGTGATTTTGTTCGCCACTCAAATGACCAAAGGCACCTGTAGTATTTGTGAACTGTTGGAAGTTCAGATTGTGAAAACCTTCCAGTTGTTTCCATTATCATTAGAGAACACCCAAGGACAATGGCACCTCTGAGAAAGGCACGGTGAAAGCACACCTGAAATGTCTGTGACTGCTAACTCGGTATGGAGATCTTGCTGTACCTATTTCTGGAAGATCTGGCATTCACAAAACTAGCAGCAGCCAAATGGACAGCCAGCCAAGCTAAGAATCATGTCAGGCTGTCAAGGGAGTATGAACTGATCAGACAAAGGTTTCATTGGAGGCCTCTCTCATGAGCATATAAAATTACCTCTGTGTATGACACCTCTGCATGTTGACTGGATGGGGAAACCAGCCTTGCATCATGGGTCATTCTTTGTGTCCCTGCTGTAACTTGGGTGGCAACAATGGATTTGTTACCTCCCTGGTGTAGGACATGGCTAGTGAGATGTTTGGATGAAAGTCTATGTATACACCAAAGTTCAATTTTACTAAGAGCAAATGTGGTGCAGCAGTTAGAATGTTAGACTAGGATTTGGGAGACCCAGGTTGGAATCCCCCTTTGTACCATGGAAGCTTGCCAGATGACTTTGGGTCACCCACACACTCTTAGCCCAACCTACCTCACAGGGTTGTGAGGTTAAAATGGAGGCAAGAAGAATGACGTAAGCCACTTTGGGTTCCCACTGGGGGGAAGGGTGGGGTGTAAATGAAGTATTTTATACGAACCCATCTGCTCTTTTCTATTGTATGTAGAGACCAAAGCCCATTGTGGAAAAGCACTACTCAGGAGTGCTTGAATCACACCGAAGTTATTCTGAAGCAGCACAAGGAACATTATGCCCTAGATAATCAGTCTGCATATATCCATTCTCCCTGAGTGAAAATTTCCTTGAACTCTGTACATATAACTTGTTTGTCAGAGAGAAAAACGAGAACATTGCCCTGCCTTGGCAATGGAAAGCCAACCAACAATCAGTCCCTCTTGTGTACATGAAGAATCAAATTCTTTCCGTCAATGTCATGATCGTAATTCTTTCTTTCTTCTAAGAAGACGCTGCCATGGAGGCTTGAGAATTCACAGACCTAAGACAGAGTACCTAAGTATAATAAACTCCAAGTTGTCTGTCCCAATCCTCAAGAGGGAGATTTGACTCATGATTGTTACAGAATGAAAAATTTAAGAAAGCCCCAAGAGAAGAATTTTCTTATTTTATTCAAATGAAGCTTCCAACTGAAGGCACATATGCTACCATATGGGATCCATTTCAAGCATTCATTAGCAGAAGAATAATTAGCCCAACATCATACAAAGTAGAAAAGAACAGGCCCAGAGGATAATTGTTTTCAAAACAGAAAGAAGAGACCTTGAAACCAAATTTGCTGGGGAAAAGACTGTGAAAAATCTAAAAAGACATGCAAGTTGATTTTTTTGTTGTTGCTGTTTAGTTCAGCTGTTGGCTTATAAAGGATGCAAAAGATGAGATGTCTTTTTTCCCCCACAATCAGAAAAAAAGACTTCCTGTTTTAGTGTGGGCGTTAACAACTTAACACTGTTGCTAGTGTTACACAAGTAGCTATGCCCCACTACCACTCCCGGGATAGTTAGAACTTTGGAACTCTGACAGCTTCACTTTGCTGAAACATTTCTCGAAATTTGGTGGGATATACAACTGCAATGTCCCAGTATCTTAGGGGAACATCACACTTATGTGGCTTGTGATCCACATGCATGCCCAATGCGCAATGTGCATGCTCAGTTAACTAGCAGAGCTTGCATATCTCCCTTTTTTCATTCTTGCAGTCCATGAGCCACAAAAATAGGAAGGCCCTTTAACCATACAGCACTAAGAGATCCCAAGAACTGCAGGGCCCATAGCATGTGCCACCTGTGGTACTAGGATAAACCACTTCTAGCCCCATTGTGGTGAAAACTATGGTCCCTGAGAGTTGTGTTTTTGGAATCGCAAGTGGTGGATGGAGTGAATTTCTCGTTGAGACCAATGCTAATATGACAGATGTAGAACGACCCATCAAAATAGACAACATAAAGATATCAAAGAGCCCAATATTTTTTAAAAAATGGACAAAGCAGGATAAACTCAAATGGCATTTCTGCATGCATCCTCAACAGGCAGATGTTCACTGCAACTTTATCCAGCATTATTCTTTAAAGATATAGTGAGATCTCCCTAGCCTTCAGTGACTTACCTGGAGTTTAAACAAGATAATTACCTGGTTCACCTGCTCTAGCAGGAAGATCAATTACATAAACTAATTAGATGCCTGTTTAAAGCAGATAGGAACTCCCAAGTTTTTAATTCTGGGTGCCACTTGTCTTAAGACGCCGCAGGAAAGGGTGGGGGGAAACAACTCCAAACAACCGTGCTTCATTTTTGTGGCTTCTTCCCACTCAGAAGGAAAATACAGAAAAGCCAGAATTTACTGTTGCTGGTTATGAAGGGCAAGTTTGCGTCCTTGCTTTATGGCCTATCAGGAGAGTAAATATCAACAGAGGGAAGAACGACGGAATCAACAAGGGAGACACGTACATGTGTCTACATACTTTGTGGAGCATAATCATGGCGCACTGAGAAACTGTCTTCCAAGAATTCTCTCTGCAGCTTGTAGATGCATGTATGGGCCTCACTTGATGACTGCAGCAAGGCACGGTAACCTGCTTGCCCACAAGAGCAATCAAGGATCACAGCTCATTTTCATAGCCTCTGTAGCATATGTACTCTAAATCAAGCATTATGCAAATGCAATAGCAGCATATCTGCTCATCCCACCCTCCCCTTATGTCCAGCACCCTTTTCTTGAAAGCAATAACCCACTGATGTCTTGCTTTTATACTGGACATTATGGATGGTACATGTTCCAAATTGGATTGATCTGATGAGAAACTGCCCTTCCTTCAGGTTTGCCGAAATTGGCTAAGGGGTTGGGGGAACCGTTTATAAAACAGTGGCTTAACTCCATCTGCAGCCCAGCAATCATTATGGCATTGTTGCACAGCCATTCAGGCAATGTGGTAATTCTTGCCAGTTCCACACTAGAGTTTCAAAGTGAGGAAGAACATCCAAGTGTCAGAGGAATTTTGAGCCAGTCTAGAATTTGGAAACAGTGATTAGAAAGGATGTATACTGACCAAAACAATCGCAAGTCAGTTTAGAAGTGAAAATGAATCACAGCCCAACACTATCTATCTATCTATCTATCTATCTATCTATCTATCTATCTATCTATCTATCTATCTATCTATCTATCTATCTATCTATCTATCTATCTATCTATCTATCTATCTATCTATCTATCTATCTATCTATCTATCTATCTATCTATCTATCATCATCTATCTATCATCTATCCATCTATCCATCTATCCATCTATCCACCCACCCACCCATCATCTGTCTGTCTGATCCAATATATAGTGAGTCCCCTAAGGTTTTCAAGCCAAGAGTTGAATACAGGTGATTAGCAAACTGCAGCCCTCCAGATATCCATGGACTACAATTCCCATGAGCCCATGGGAATTGTAGTCCATGGACATCTGGAGGGCCACAGTTTGACTACCCCTGATCTAAGTCCTAACCAGGACCAACCTTGCTAAGCCAGCTCATGGCATAGATGAACTAGAAAAAGGTACAGGAAAATATATGCTCTCCTCACAGCTACATCCTAGTGATCAGAATCACTGAAGCATTCAAGCTGCAACAAAATGCCACAATCATTGATAAAGGACTGTAGGACTATTCCTGACGTGGACATATGATTCCATTTCTTACTGCTCCTGAATAATTAAACTAGACTGCCTCGCGAATGTACAAAACAACTTAATACTGCGAACACCAAAATGATCAATCAACATGAAAGCTGGCCTGGGAATACTTTTTAAAAGACTCTTTGAATATTTTAAGCACTTTGGGAGTGGGTTGCATTTAAGCATTTATTAGCAAACTATCATGTGAAGTTAAAAGTTATACTGTCAGTTTCCTTACTAATGGTAAAGGACTTGTGGCAGAAAAGAAAACCTGCCAGCAACTTAGAGCCAAATGACCTGTGACTGAGGATACCCAGATTCCTTACCCTTAAGAACTGAAAAAATCAGTCTGCCCCAATATAGACCAAAGTCATAGTGCAGGAGATCAGTAGTTAACTTGTCCTTCTTTGTCATTTCCCCTGTCAAGACACTTTCCTTTTGCCTGTGTTTTAAAAGCAGAAAACTTATATGCCACCTATGTGCAGATCTATTTAGCTCACAAAAGGAAATGATATTAAGGACTATATCAGGCGATCTTCCAGATCTAAACACAGCTTCATCTTGAGACATTTGGTAGCATCCAATTTTGTATTTACACTAGGCTTGCCAGCTCTGGGTTGGGAAAAACATAGACCGATTACACATGAGGAATTTGCCCCCAGGACAGCCTCTTGTTGCTTGCGGGTTTTAGTGCTTTCCACATGACATCGACAGCAACCCAGAGCTCTCAAGTGGCTGGCATGAGCTTTCCCCAGATTTACTCAGTGCTGAGGGAAATTGCAAAATCACGATTTCCCTCTTCTTGCTGTTCTGCGATCCAGGGAGCAAACAGGGAAACCTGTGTGGAGGGAGAAACACACGATAGTCTCAGTAGAATTCGGCCCACCCTCGCACCTGCCCTTTCCTCTCCTCTACCGGATCCAGATTTTTTTGTTTTTGTTTTTTTAATGGCATGGTCCGTGCTGCCATAGGTTTGCAAAGCTGTGTGCTCAATGTAAATATAAAATGTTTTCATCATTATGCATTATTATTTTGGGATCAAAACACATTCCTGCTTGTGTTTTCTGGAGGTGGGGTATGCACGGGGAAAGAGAGAGGGCATGTGATAAAGCAGCCCTCTCCCTATCAGCTTGGCATCTGTGCTCTTTGTTTAAAAACTTTACTGTGAACCAACAATCACTCATTAGGTCCAGGTACCATGGCTGTGACCTCTAATCTGGAGAAGTAGCTTTGGTTTCCCACTCCTCTACATGAAGCCAACTGGGTGACCATGGGCCACTCACAGTTCTCTCAGAACTCTCTCATCCTCACCCACTGTAGAAGATGACTGTTGTGGGAAGAGAAGAGGAAAGTGGAAGTCACTTTGAGACTCCTTAGGATAGAGAAAAAACAGGATATGAAAGCCAACTCTTCTTCTTTATTGTATCCTACGGTTCCTCATGCATCCTGGCGGTTTACAATCCATAGTTTAAAACATCAAATAACAGGAAATGACACAGAGAGGATTCCTGAATGGATCTACAATGTGTCCTCTCAAAAAAACTTCCTGATTCAGCCCCTTCCCCCCGCCCCCCAAGAGGTGAATCGCTGGTACAGTTAAAGTTTATTATGTTCTTTTCCCCAGGCAATTTCCATGTGGATATCATCAAGATCTTACCTTCCAGTTGAAGAGCCAGTTTGGTGTAGTGGTTAGGAGTGCGGACTTCTAATCTGGCATGCCGGGTTCGATTCTGCACTCCCCCACATGCAGCCAGCTGGGTGACCTTGGGCTTGCCACGGCACTGATAAAACTGTTCTGACCAGGCAGTGATATCAGCGCTCTCTCAGCCTCACCCACCCCACAGGGTGTCTGTTGTGGGGAGAGGAATGAGAAGGCGACTGTAAGCCGCTTTGAGCCTCCTTTGGATAGGGAAAAGCGGCATATAAGAACCAACTCTTCTTCTTCTTCTTCAAGATAGCTTTGGAGCAGTTTTCTGTTTGAATTCTCATTGGCTCCCCAACCATATAGTTAGCAAATGCACGTGCCAGACAAGCTGCACCAAAAGGAACTCGGGGCTGTTCAGTCCATAGCTGGTTGTAGCCTTTGCACAACAAATGCAGAGTGATTTATGGATTCCCCATGATTCAACAGTTGATTTCATTTTAGATGGAAGAAATAATTCAGTTGCTCCTCAGTTAATAAGCCAGGCTAGAGTTTGACTCTGTTTATTCCACATTAGTGTGTGTGTTTCTTTTTTTTTAAGTTGGTTTCCAGCTTGTATATATTTGTTTTGAGTGAGCATAAAAGCCTGTTTTTCTTGCCTGCTGAGCGTTCATTAAATCTGATTTCAAATCTTTGCAGCCATTAGAGCACTCTCAAGGCTCAGTTCTATTGATTAAATTGTATAAGCATTTCTTTCTTCAAATAATCATGGAGAAATATAATGGAAAGGTACACACTATAGCCTTTTCATCCAAAGGCCAAAAACACTTGAAAGCTTTACTAATGGTCCTTTGAAAAGGGAGCATTTTGCCTTGTGCTTAAATTCTGTTATTAGCACTTGGCAGGGCGAATCAACTGTCACATCAGCTTCAGCTAGTGAAGATCTGAATATAGGGTACAGCTAATCAGAGAACCATGCTGGATCCGACCAGTGGTTCATGTAAAACACCAGTGCTCTGTCTGAGGACCACACTGTTTGTCACAATAGCCAGCCAGCCAGTTGCCCTGGGCTGAATAGGCACTTACTTTGTTTATTCCATTGTGGATCCTGCTGAATTCAGATCTATTTGAATTTGGGTCTTCCTCTATCCCCCTCCCTCCCCATTCTGCACATGATTAGGGAAGCTCAGAAGGGGGAGAAGACAAGCGAAGCAGGAGCCTTATTCTTTCTTTTCTTGAATGTGGGGGGGGGAGAGGATTGGAGACAGCGAGGGAGGGGGAAAAATCAAAAAGGAAAATCTCTGCTGAGAGAAGTTTGGGCTTCTGAAGTTTCTGCTGAGAGAAGTTTGGGCTTCCCCTTTAAGGGAAGCCTTGCAACCTGGGAAAAGAAAGGGGGGGGGGGAGAGAAAATAGCTTAATAGATAATTTTACAGATGAACAATATTTGACCTTGGAAATGTTCACTAAAATCAATGAGGCAAGTTTAGGCTTTGTTTTTTGGTATTTTTTAAAGTATTATTATTATTCTTTAGCATCTGTGCACTAAAATGGCACTCAGGGTAAATCTGGACATGAAATAACATAGCAATGGAAAACAACAGCTATGCATATGAAGAAAAGAAGTCTGCTGGAGAATACAGAAACATTCTTCCTCCCAGTGGAACACTCATGAAACAGAATTGCCATGGAGAAATGCTCATCAAAAGAGCACGTCAAAGGCCACTCCCAACCACTGCACCAAGCTATGCAGAACAAGAAAGTCTACTAAAGAGAGACCTCAAGATGGCGCCATAGGGAAAGCTGGACTTCAGTTCAGCTCTTAAGCCATGCCGAGGGTCAGGTGCTTATGCACCTGGCTGACCTGAACAGATACGCAAATCTGTTCACCGGTCGCCCCAGGAACCGGGAACGGTGACCTGAGGGTCCTACAGATCCGTAGGGAGAAGCAAGACCTCCTTGGATTAATAGCGGCTTGAGCTCAAGGTCAAGATGGCGTCTTTGTCGCAAACAACTTTACAAGCTTGAAACGACCAGCCGACCTCACATTCTTCCCAGACCATCATTTACCAGATCGATAGGAGCAGAAGTTGACAGAAGCTGGAACCTACAACAGTAAGAATTGAAAGCTTTCTGGCTTTTCTCTCTCTCCTCTCACAAGCTCTTCCCTCCCCCTCCCTCAACCAATTTACAAGCGAATTCCTTCTTTCCCCGAGTGAGAGACTCCCAGCTAATTACACCCATTAACCAAACAAAGAGAGTGCTTTGAAGATTTATGGGTGAACGTTCAGTGGGAGAATTTGACTTGATACGGAGATCGACAAACTGATAATTTGGGATCGCTCGTGCTCCCGCGAGACCTCACGAGACTTTCTGTTTATAGTTTGTGACTGCCTAGAACTATGGAAGAATTATCAAAGGCACAGCTTTTCCATTTGTTATGCAAAGGAAACTCAGAGATACTGAAAGCAATCAATAAGCTGGAAAAGGAAATTCGTGGGACTAAGGGGGAGTTTTTGGATAGAGCCCAAGATCCGGAGAGACCAGCTGATGACGCAGCTCAGCCAACAGTAAATCAAGTGAAACTTCAGGAGGGAGAGAGTGCCAGAGATGTAAAAACCCAAAGTATCTTTAAAGAACCCGGGAAAACAGATTCATGGAAGGAAAGTACCAAAAACCTGGAAGTCTATTCAGAGCAGGAAATGACTTGGATCAGCAAAATAAAAAGAGTCTATTCAAAAGCGACAGCAACTAGGAAGCTATCAGGAGATATTTCTGTGCGACCAGAGGAAGAGATTCAGATTGACAAAGGTTTCAGAGCCCCCTCAAAGGCGACTACAAGCAAGAATCAAGCAAGAGATTTCTCTGGCCCTGACAGAAGGACAATCAGAAACACTCTACTATGGAAAAAAATACAATTTCATTTTCTGCGACCACCTGAAAGATGAGCTGAACAATGGAGTATTCTCCTGGCTTCTTGTGAGAAAAAAAAAAAAAAAAGCAGTAGCAATCTTTAGGACAGGTCCAATATATGAAGGGAACTGACTTTATATTACTTAAGACAGTAATAGAATATATCCTTATAATAGATTATACCTTCCTATGTATCAACTACTACTTTGTTAAGAAAGATGGTAATAACTCCTAGATCAGGATTAATATGCGATGGGAATTGAATATGTATGTTAATATGTATGCCAAAAGAGGATGACAAACCATACTTTATAGGCATTAACAAGACAACAGCAGTAATTCTTGGGTTAGGGCCAACTTATGAAGGAGATTGACCTAATATCATTTAAGATAATAACAGAATGTATTCCTATAACAGATCTCATATGTATTAACAATCACTTGGCTAAGAAATATGGTAAAAACTTCTAGACTAGGAATAATATGTGATGAGAACTAAATACCTATGTTAAAAGAGATGGCAAACCATATCAACTGGTCGTTTTCTCCTTACAACTTCTCTGTAAATGCTTTATATAATAATAAACAATAAAATTATTATAAAAAAAAAAAAAAAGAGCACGTCAACGGCGAATTTCGGGCGGAATTTAGAAGTTCTTTCTTCCATGAAATAGCTGATGCGTTTTGAAGGGAACAAAAGGAGTTTTGGTATGGCTAGTTAAATTCACTGTGGGTTCAGTTTACTAGGGGGTTTCAGGATGCTGACCTTAAAACCACAGAGACTGGATAGACTAGAAGAAGAAGAAGAAGAAGAAGAAGAAGAAGAAGAAGAAGAAGAAGAAGAAGAAGAAGAAGAAGAAGAAGAAGAAGAGCTGGTTTTTAAATGTCTCTTTTCTCTACCCAAAGGAGTCTCAACGTGGCTTACAATCTCCTTCCCTTTCCTCTCCCCAGAACAACAGACACCATGTGAAGTATGTGAGGCTGAGAGAGCCCTGATATCACTGCTCGGTCAGAACAGCTTTATCAGTGCAGTGGCGATCCCAAGCTGGCTGCATGTGGGGGAGAATGGAATCAAACCCGGCTCGCCAAATTAGAAGTCCGCACTCCTATCCACTACACCAAACTAGGTCTGCTGTGGGTTTCACAGGCAAAGTGCACATCATGGGATGCGCACCTGTCTCCAACTTTAGTGGATGCATCAGCCTGGGGTGGGTTGGGTTGGGGTGGCTCTGGTGGGGGGGGGGCAGGGGAAGACCCAGGACTAGTTGGCCCAGGTTAGGTAGCTGCTCAGGCCAGGCTTTGTCCAGTGGCCATAATAGCCAATCTGCCCTCATCTCATGAGCCCTGCCTGTATTTTTCTTGTACTGTTTTCTTGACTCCTGGGGGAAGAAACAGATCTCTGCAAGGGCAGAGTTATACCGCCCCAGAACTGGCAAGGCTGAGAGAAACAGAATCTACCATACTGACAACGAATATGAAAGCCACAGTGCTGCCTGGCCGTGCAGGAGAGTCCTGGAAGGCCTCCCCCAGTGCCTTTTATGCATGAGTGGCTGCTGATTGGTGTTCTGCTGTCCTGATAGATTGAACTGCAAAAATCAATGTTTGTAATCACACCAAGCAAGAAGCAAGCCTCCTATTGTGGACTGCTAAGAGGAATCCTGGGGAGTTTGTTCTAAGTGTGTTTTGTGGCCGTTTTTGATCTGTTGCCTGCAAATCTTTTTGTAACAGAATATGTCAGGGTCAGAATTATTCATAGCAGAATTGCACCACATCCTCCAGCTTTAAACAGGGAGATGACAATTACATTCATCCCCACAAATCTTCCTGAGGGCCCCAAATCATCACAAATTAATGATGCATACTTGGGTGGGGGGAATGTGGCTGCCTGTCCTTGACAAAAGTTAATAGAAGGAGAGGATAGCTTATAAAGTGTCTGTGAAAAATACTAAAACTGAAAGCTTTAACAACCCAGCCCTGTGAATCAGCTTTGGCTAACTGTCCAGTTAAAACTCGTAAATAGTTGAGGCTTGCAATGGTTGTGCTCTGTTCCATGCTAGTGGAAATTTATCTGCAGGATAATCGGTATAATCCTAAACAAAGTTACTCCCTTCGAAGTACATTAAAGTCAATGTGCGTAGAAGGGTAGAAATCTGTTTAGGAGCACATTGTGTGCCTAGTTCTAGGATGGAGACAAATTAGAACAAACACAGCGACCTGAAAAATAAGTTTGCTTTGGAAAAGTTGAAGGAACTGGGGACGTTTAGCTTAGAGTACTGACTACTGATCAGGGATTTCATGGAATGCCTCAGCAATCTGAAGAATTGCCTTTCTGGTAGACAAGACTAAAGGCCTTGATTAATTGATAAACGTATTGCTTTCGTAGATGGTGACACAGTGGCAATTATGAGCACTGGCCCCAAGTTTTAATCACTGAAATTGATCAGTTAGGGCTGCCATGATTCAGTGACATCACTTCTGGACCATAGTGGAAATGGCATCATCACACTACTGGTGTAGAGCAGGGGTAGTCAACCTGTGGTCCTCCAGATGTTCATGGACTACAATTCCCATGAGCCCCTGCCAGCAAACACTGGCAGGGGCTCATGGGAATTGTAGTACATGCACATTTGGAGGACTACAGGTTGACTATCTCTGGGTGTAGCGCACTGGAATTCCGATGAAGACTCTATGTCAGAAGTCATTCTTGCCATTGAGTCTTAGTGTAAATACCAGAGTGACCCTGCATTATCAGCAACAGGATGACATCACTTCTGCTGAGTTGCTGGCAATGCAGACCTAGACCTGCTTTTGCTGCTGGTAAGTCCCTTGCCAGCCAGCTGATCGGTGCTCAGAGAGGGGCCCTGGAATGATCCCTGCCACTGGCAGGGGCTGGGCAACCCTATGATCAGTGTGCTACAGATTTTGTATTCTAGGAATCATTGGCAACTTTATAAGAAAAGTCATAGAAGCCATAGCCTCAGGCAACTAGGAAATCTCTAGTATCCCACAGTGTCTGGCCCCAGGTTGACCATTGTTTCCTAGGAAGCAAACAAAGAGGTGCCATTCTCTCTTCCACTAAACTGCTCTGATCCTTTTGGCTCTTGTCTGGTGATGGTCACTGGTTTAGATGACTTCAAACAGGGTGTGTCAAAATCTTTCAGGACAAGATCATTCAATGGAACCTTCAATGACAAAATAGCTAGTTACGGGGAGGAGGAGTTGGGCAACAAGAACAGGGACTTTTTCTTTTGTCCCTGTGATCTGCTAGTAGTGCTTTCAGGAAACAATGATTAAATGTTTTGTTTTTTTTTAACCTTCAAATCTGTAAACTACCACAAGATGTCTATTGCTGAGACTTGTGGTATAGAAACTGAAATATAAATAAATAAAGTCCATCAATTCCATTGTGACTCGTCTGCCAAGGAACTCACCTGTTCCTTCGTGAGGATCAAGTATATTTCAGAGAATCCTAACATTATCTATCTATCTATCTATCTATCTATCTATCTATCTATCTGTCTGTCTGTCTGTCTGTCTGTCTGTCTGTCTGTCTGTCTGTCTGTCTGTCTGTCTGTCTGTCTGTCTGTCTGTCTGTCTGTCTGTCTGTCTGTACTTGGAAAGACTGATTATTATAGGTCCAGTTGTCCAGTTCTGGTCATCTTACGTTAGACCCCCTGACAAGTTCTCCCCAAAACATCTACAGATTACTGTTGCACAAAGAGGACATTTAATATTTCCTTTCCCCTCCCCCCTGTTTTTTCCCCTAGTTTCTTCCCTAGGTTTTTTTTTTTTTTTTGCCTCAAGGAAGGTATGGATTTTATTTTCTGCTCCCATCCATGTTCTTTGGTAGGCCGTGCACAATCACAGGCACAAAGTCCACAAACCATAAAATTATCTTCCGTGTTGGAATCAATGATGATCCCATTATTGGTTAGCTAAAGTAATTTCTTCACATAACAGTAAGGAAGTCAATTTAGCCATCATGATGTTTCCTAACAATGTTTCGGGATGGGGTGGGGGAGAGAAAAATGTGCATGGCCTGGGTAAGAAAGCTAGCTGCCCTCTCATTGTGAGGTATAAGATATATGATAGTTTTTCACCCCTTTAAATTTAACAAAAGAATGGGAAAATTACAAGATGTTGTGTGTGTGTGTGTGTGTGTGTGTGTGTGTGTGTGTATGTATATATATATATATATATATATATATATATATATATATATATATATATATATATATATATATATATATATATATATATATATATATATATATATATATATATATATATATATATATATATATATATATAATGCTTCTTTGACAAAATCAAACAGAAAAGACAACGGTCTTGGATTAGGATGAGGAGGGAAAGAATATTTCAGCGAGGGAGTTGTTTAAAATCATTAAAGCTGGTGACTTTATTTTTCAGGTGTTGAATTTTATTATGGTGAACAATTATCTAAGAAATTACAGAAATTACAAATTAATTTGTACCAAAAGTTACCTGCTGAATCCATTGCTGAGCAAACAACCCATTGGAGACTCTGAGCCAATTTATTGTTATTGTATTTCATACCTACAAATGTATTCACTGTCAAATGTTATATATATCTACCCTCATATGTAACACAGCAGGACATCGCTGTTCATTGAAATGAAAATTAGGAGTGGGAGGTACCTTTTGTGCCATAAAAATCCAATAACTAAAATGATATGGAGGTTTGGAAGCCTGTTGGAGTGAAAATAACAACTTCATCACAAAAGCCAAGCTGCTTCCTTTATCTGCAACTTCCAAGCATCTGATTTGTGTCTTTTGTTCGTAAGAAATTCATGAAGTGCCGGGAACGCTTGAATTCTCAAGCATGGTGCAGCTTATTTGATGCGTTTTTACTTATTTATAAAAATTATACTCTACTTTTCCATCCTCAAAAGGTCCATCAAAGCAGCTAATGACTTAAAACATACATAATAAAATCGCCTCTTAGACAATAGCAACAATAAAACACCAACAAGCAATACACCATTAAAACAGTTAACACCAGAGTCAAAATACATACACAAACATGATAACAATAGGGTAACGTTGGGCAAGAAGGAAAGAACACTGTGACCTTGACATTTTCAAACATGAAAATGGGAGTGAAAGGAGGGATAGAATTTGTCTGCTGGATGCTGATGTTACAATAATCTTTGATGCTAAGAATTGTTTTTATTACTAGGGAAAGTGTTTTTTTTTAACTAATACAATTGTGGAGGGAGGAATGCATGAACACTGAGGATACATGTCCTTATAACGTCATGATTATGAATGGGTAAAAGTGAATGATTGGACAACTCTTAAGAGAAACAAAACAAACTCAGAACCCAGTGGCACCTTTAAGACCAATAAAGATTTACTCAAGGCGTGAGCTTTTGAGTGCAAACACTGGGGAAAAGTGCTTGCACTCAAAAGCTCACGCCTTGAGTAAATCTTTGTTGGTCTTAAAGGTGCCACTGGGCTCTGATTTTGGTTTGTTGTGCTGCTTCAGGCCAACACGGCTACCCACTTGAATCTATCTTAACAGAAAGTAAACCTTTTACCTGGGTATTCATGGTACTGCTCTCAAAAAGTTGATCAATTTGAACTATTACCAATTCTAGTTGAGGAATCTGCAAGTTTTGGTGTACCCCAAATTCCTGTTTAATTAGTATATTCAAGATGGCTGGCTTGAAATGCAGTATTGTGAGATTTATTCATGTTAAGGACAACCATGAGTTTCCTTAAAATTTATTTGTTGACAAGAATTAATATTGCCAGCTAATGAAAATTTAGAAGTTCAGAGAAAGTTAGCGAGAGTGATTTATGAGGAGAGTATGCAAATATACATATTTATGTTTCTATAAGGCAATCAAGTTGCTGATGTTTATACCAAGGCAAGAGCTTTAATTCTATTTCATCACATGAAAAGCCGTTAGGAAACAAATTATTTCAGGGAAGCATGACTTACACACACATTTCTGCCCTGAAGCCAAGCTGAAAGTAAAATAAAACTTCCTGAATTTTAATGCAAAGGATAAATATATCCACCTCTGGGATTGTTTGAAAAGACAACCATCTTATTCAGCAGCTAAGGGCTGTGGAGCAAAATACGGAACAAATGAGCTCTCTCTTCTGTGCTAAGCACTGCACGTGTGGAAGGAAAGAGAGAGTGAAAGAAAGAGACAAGACATTCCAGATTTTTAATATTAATATTAGTTTGGTGTAGTGGTTAGGAGTGTGGACTTCTAATCTGGCAAGCTGGGTTTGATTCTGCACTCCCCCACATGCAGCCAGCTGGGTGACCTTGGGCTCGCCACGGCACTGATAAAGCTGTTCTGACTGAGCAGGAATCTCAGGGCTCTCTCTGCCTCGCCTCCCTCACAGGGTGTCTGTTGTGGGGAGAGGAAAGGGAAGGCGACTATAAGCCCCTTTGAGACTCCTTTGGGTAGAGAAAAAGCAGCATATAAGAACCAATTCTTCTTCTTCTTCTTCTTCTTCTTCTTCTTCTTCTTCTTCTTCTTCTTCTTCTTCTTCTTCTTCTTCTTCTTCTTCTTCTTCTTCTTCTTCTTCATCTTCTTCGATACCTAAAATGTTAATTATGGCAGAGCTGAACTGACACAGTTTCCTCCATTTCCTCCATTGTTCTAAGATGCAAACATCACCAATCCCAGAAAATAAATAGAAATTACTATTGAGGGACAGATTTTGGCAGCAGAACAGGACCTTTGAGGTCACTACATGATAAGTAGATGCACAGAGATATAAATAGGCTTATAGATAGATTTACACATTTGCGTGTGTACAATGTACATCATTTCTAAGTATATTGTTGATTTATTTATTCCACATATTAGGGCATATATTTCCATGAGACCAAAATGGTGTGAAAAAAATAGGCAAATGCTGTGAATCATGGGTTCAGTTTGCTTAAAGAAATAGTGAATCGAAGCTGGAATTTTCTGGTCAAAACATGGGGAAGGAGAAACTCAACATAATAACAAATTTAAAAGGAATTATTCCTCTCAGATGTATTTATGAGATTTCTTTCATCACTGCTCACCCAAAGGGTCTTATGGTGACCTACAACATTAAAACCATAATGCGATCACATTGAGTTGGATCTGGAGACTAGCTGTCAGCCAGTGTATCACATGCAGAACTGGAGTAATCTGAGCTGATCATGATGTTCTGGACAGCAACCTGACACTTTCAGTTTGGACCACCTATACTCTCCAAGGCATTTTTTTCAGGTAGTTCTATGCAGAGCGAATTACAGTAACCCAATCTGGAGATGACCTCTGCAAGGACTGGCCTACACAAGTAAGGAGTCAGCTGTTGTTGGTGAAAAATGCTGACCATGTTACCATGGACATTCATTTATCCAATCATAGCTCAGAATCTAACAGCACCCCAAGGCTCTTTACAGAGTCTACAGTAGAAACCACTGAGATTTGGGGGTGATAATAAAAAGGTAATATTTTCAGTCTTTCCCAGCCACATCTCTCTGTCTCTCTGTCTCCTCTGTCTCTCTCTCTGTCTCTGTCTCTCTCTCTCTCTCATCCTCCCAAAGGCCTATAATTTTTTTAAGCCACAAAACAACCCACTCGTGGCATTTAGGACTTTGATATTCATTGTTTAGGGTTTTGTTGGCTATCTCGGTATATGCATTCAAAACCACCACATGTCTATAATTTGCATACACACACGCCGACATGTATGGCTTGACATTCAAGAAAAAACTTAATTGTTCAATCACAAGTATATGAGTCTCAGAATAATTCCATTAGGTGTCTATTATATCACTAGAAGAATGTAATTTGAGTAATGAGGATTTTTCAGATAACTGAAGTTTGAATAATAGGGCCATAATCTATATAGATTCACATACAATACTGTAATACGACTACATCTTTTTCATTTTCATTTTAGAGCACTTTCCACTCCCCCCCTCTCCCGCAGAAGCTATTGGAAAATTGCAGCTAGATTCCACAGTAGAACAAAGAGCACTTATAAAGTGCCAGATCTCAATTAGGTGCTCCTCTTATCTTTAATTAAATTAAATATTCTTCATGGTTTAACTATAAGTGCAAGAAAAAAAGGTGACTACTCAAGAAGCATTCATTATTGTTTAATTACATATATCACCATGTTCCTTTCTTTCATTGGATCTATCAGTAGAGTGTATTCTCAAACCAGGAAAAAAAAATCAGTTCCTTTTCAGGCTACTTAACCAGTCACTTATTTTTGTTATAATGGATGGATTATGCCATTCACTTTTTCATTGAGGAGGCTGAAATCCACAGCCAGAACAATATCATCATTTTTGCCCAGAGGCCTAAGATGCTATAAAGAAGAGAATTGATCTAATAATCAAAGTGTTGAAGGTGTGAGGGCTAGTTCGGGTTAACACAGATTGTAGCAGAGATGTCAAACACAGCCTGGGGGCCAAAACTGGCCCATCTAGGGCTCATCCAGGGCCCATGAGCAACTGATACAAGAAAGGGAAGTCAGGAGGCTGATCAGTGGGCACATGCCATGAGAGGTGTGTGTAGTAGAAGCTGTCAAAAAAAAAAGAAAGCAATGATTAGGGCATAGGGTTAGTGGGGGAGGGGGATGAAAGCAAACGTGGAGAAAGAGGAAGCATGGCCTTCCCCCACCAGACTCCATGTGGCATCTTGAGTATGCCACTGATAATCTCAGTCTCCCTAGATGGAATAGGGAAGCTACATTTCCTGCCTTGATGGGACTGAGAGATGGTTTGGTCACCACCCATACAAAGAAGACATCGCAGCACAAAACAAGCGACCTAACCAATGGGATTTATAGAACAGCTGTTGAAGCCACAGATTGCTCAGGGCAACAGCTTTCTAGTCAGCCAACCATATATAAATGAAGCAATGTGGGATTAGCTGGTTACTCTGGAGGCCAAGCAGAGTCTGGGGGGGTACTTTCTTCATCTAGCTTTGAGCGTGTGCAGGCTTCCAGGTTTCCCTGAACGCATCACATTGAACATTCAGGACAAAAAGAAAAAGCAGACAGGAGGAAACAGGAAAACAGCAACTTGTCAAGAATGGAATGCAGGTTATTTCAAAGACTTTGGGAACTGTTAGTTGCTAGAGAGGTGTTAAATTGCACAAAAATGCAGATAATATATTATGTGTGCTTTATTGAACAGTTTAATTATTTTATGTGTACTTTATTTTAAATCATATTTTAATGTTGATATGTTTTGATGTTCACTGCCTTGGGGACTCTATTTTAGTGGAAAGGCAGCATAGGAATATTTAAATAAAAAGAGAAATATTGCCTAACAGCTGAGTAGCTCAGTCCTATTTGAAGGTTGTCTTCCTCCACTCGAAGAGTCATTCTTGTATTGCTCAAAATAGAAAGTAGCCAGTTAGGTTGGCCTACCAGAAAAACTCCCAGTATGAAAGATGTGTAATTGGAATCCATCACATATCTAGGAAAACTAATCTGCTGTTAAAGTAAACTATAGAAAATTGAATAGTAGGAATGATGATAAAATGAGAAAGTGGGGAACTTGACGGGACATCATCATGCTAAGTCAGATGGTGGCCCTCAGATTCCAACCTCACCCTGACCTTGTGGTCTCCAAAGATCTCCTTAATACCTTTTCTCTCAATCATGTTATTTTCCCAAGATCTGTTTATAACATAAAGTGGAAATCATGTTCTCATCAGATCTCATCACCTTTTCCATTATCCTTCTGATCAAAGTACAAGGCAGAAGGTTAAGTGGCTGTCAACCCAGTCGCCCACTTGATATCAGCTCGTCTACAGTCTCAATCACTATCAAATCACTTTTCTGACCAATTTCTGCCTTTTTAGAACATTTTCAGAAATATACCCGCCTGGCATTTTCCTCATTTCCTAGTCTGTTCTTTAATGCTGCAATCCCAAGCACAGTGACTTATACCCCTCTAAGGCCTTTAAAAGTGAACTTAGAAGAGTATAATGCTATTATGGATCACATCCTCTGAATGTTGATGAACTTCATACAAAAACTACAAAGCAAGGAACTTTCCTTTAAGACTTTAGTTTCCGACAAAAGGTATATGAAGAATGAAGCTTTGACTCTCAGGCCTTCCTGTCCTCCACCATTCCCCGGAGTCCGTTTAAGTTCGCAGCGATTGCTTCAGTGACGCCATCCAGCCACCTCATTCCCTGTCGTCCCCTTCTTCTTGTAATTGTAATTGACTGACTGCAATCCTAAACACCACTTATTCTGGAGTATACTAATTTCAGTTAAGGTGGGGCTTAATTCGGAGTGAACATGCATAGAATCAGTCTGTTTATTTACTAGAGGTTTACTGTTGTCTTAGAACTAATCCTTAAGTCAATGCTTGGGGAGGGGGGGGGGACACATTACATAGCTGGAATGTATATGTGTTTCTCTGCCTCCTGCTATTAATTCTTGCAAGCCAGACAACCACTTTCAATACCACTGCTGTTTTATTGATATGATCTTTCCCTTGTCTACAGCTTGTAATTGAATCTCCCCACTGTTTAATTGAAGTCGGAATGGCTAAATAAACGGGTCTGAACATTCTTAGAGGCTGACGGGATCATCTTTCCTCTTTCTCCTTTGGAAAGTGTATGAATATCATATGTTATTAGGTATTAACAATGGATCTAATACTGCTGACGGAAGCTTAATATCCCTAGTTTGGAAAAAAAAAGTTAAGTTGCTATATCCTTTAAAAATATTCCTAAGAGAAAGAGATGTGTGCAATAAGGGGAACTTTGTGTGTGACAGATCTTCTGCAAAATTACTATGCCATCCTGTCCCTTTGTATAAGGTGAATCGGCCATCTCCCAATAAGACACAGAAGTGATTGTATTCATCATACCGATGTCAAGATGTTTTCTATAAGCGGGTCTTTCCAAGTAAGAGGCTGTCCTTAAACAATAGCTGTTAAACAGAATCTGAAAGGATCTACTGGGATCGAAACTGGGCTCCTAGAAGAGAATCATTAGCGGGTATCTTATTTTAGTTTTACACCACTGTTCCTCTAAGGAGCCCAGCACAACACACCCAATTCCCCATTCTTCCTTTTTTTTGTCATTACAATGGTGAGCAGTTTAAGGAGAGTGAGGGAAAGTGGCTGACCCAAAGTCCTTTTGAGCTGACCTTTAAATGCTTCCTGGTGAGAACTGTGTACCTTTATCTGATCAACAGCCTCCTTGTTTTTATATTCAGTGTTCTTTTGGTCTTCTTCTTGGATGGACTGTCTGGCTCCTGACATTGGCTATCCATTACTCTGGTTCTAGTTCTTCTTTATACCGCTTATCATGGGTGGATGGTATCTGGCTGCCATCTTGGCCATTCATCATGACCTTGAGTTCCATTGAGAATGAGAGTTTGCACCTTTAAGGCTAGAGAATATCAACAGGGCCACCCATAGCAGAGTTACACCCTTCTGAGCCCATTGAATTAAAAGTGTATAACTGCTTTGTAGGGCGCTGCCAATAAATATTTGACAGGGAATTGGGCATGACTGTCCACAGTGGGATGAGAAGAACAAATAAAAGATAACAACAGCAGAGTTGGAAAGAGCAGTCAAGTTGTAGAAAACTTAGGGTAATCCTGTAGGTTTTTCAAGGTGAGAGACAAACTGGTAGTTTGCCATTACCTGCCTCTGGAGCAACCCTAGGCTTTCTTAGGAAGAAATGACATTGCGGAGGTGGTTTCTATGCATCTGATTTCACAGGTACCTTACCTTACCATACCTTACCATGCCCTACCGTACCCTAGCACAGGGGTAGTCAACCTGTGGTCCTCCAGATGTTCATGGACTACAATGCCCATGAGCCCCTGCCAGCATTTGCCGGCAGGGGCTCATGGGAATGGTAGTCCATGAACATCTGGAGGACCACAGATTGACTACCCATGGACTAGATGACTCTGGAGGTACCTTTCAACTCTATATTCCGATGCTTCACTCAGATGTCTGTGTAATGTACAAATAGATTAGGATTTTTAAAGTTCATTGCAGTGCTGTTAAAGAGAATCTGAAAAAATAACAGAACACTCAATTGACCACAAGAATGTTGCTCGGGTTAGAAGACGGTTCTAAACTGCCCCTGAAAATTAGAACATTAATTTAAAAACATCATTACCCTGGTATCATAAGAAATATAAAGGTAGCTTGAAGACCCATGTACTGCCTCATTAGGAGCAGCATTAACAAAAGGAAAAGAATCCCAAAAATACTTAGGAGAACTGGTTGCCTGGACAACATGATATCCAAGAAAAACTCCACTACTGGCTAATTGGGAAAGATCTCCAGGGGCCATTAAACAGCAAATACAAAAATGGAATGGAGCCACCGTTCCAGATGTTTCCAATGGAAACGTGTGTGCAAGCCAGGAAGTAGCATCTGTCTCTCACCAAGCATAACTTAGAATATGGCCACATCTGTTCACTTAATTAAGCAAGGGTGCCAAATGGGACAGAATGAATGTCTGTGGTTAAAGAATATATTAGCCAGTACACATGTGCAAATAACAGATAACACTTTTGTTACCCGAGGATACATAAGCAGGTGATGAAAGCAAATAGATTTCTGTTGACACTATGAACACCTTATTTTTAGAAATCTAAATGTTTCTAGACTTCTCCCCCACAAACACACACACACAAACCCAATTAAAGTCATAAGCTCAGTGGCTCGAAAATTCCGAATATTTGAATGGTAGTGAAAAGTGATTATAGAATCATTCGGCTTCCGACCTTGGGACTCAGCTAAATACTGATCATGGCACATGTCTCTTGGGTGGCACATTGAGTTGAAGCTTTTCTTGGAAGCAATGTTACAAAAGGAAGATAATGAATACATTGCAAATTCAAATCAGGCTTTGCAGTGGGAAAAGATCACTGAAGGGAGCGTGTATTTGATTATCTCTCAGTTCATACTTCTCCAGTGTGGTGTTGTGTAACTGATCTTTATTAAACAATGGCCAAAAGAAAGTCCCCCTGAACTACTTTGACCTCAAGTAGGGAATCTGACCTCAATTTCCACAGCTCAATCCTATTTGGGAAGGTGATCTGTTTCGTGTGGATTCATGTCAAAAAGACAATGATCCTTCCGTCATCAAACTTAATTTGTCAGCATCTACAGAAACCATAGCTACTGGGAGGGTAAAGTTAAGTCCTGTTAGGATTCATTTATACAATCTCATCATTTCAAGAGTCATTGGGAGGGGCGAAAATATGCAAAGGGATTGAATCAAATACCCTGGGCCTAGTCTGCACATACAGGATAATGCACTTTCAATGTGCTTTGGCAGCTGGATTTTCCTGTGCAGAACAGGAAAATCTACTTCTAAAGTGCATTGAAAGTGCATTATCTATTGTGTGCAGACTAGGCCCTTGTATCTACTTAGCACAGATACTGGAGAGAACTGATGGGTTTGTATGCTTTTAGACTGAGTTCCATCCAAAAACAGTTGAGGAAAGAAGAATTTGTACAGAATCATCAGATTCAGTCTGTGGTACTTCTGGCAACCAGTTTAATAGGAAGAACTGTATTAAGCGCCAAAAGTTTTAATGAGATTCTCGGGTATCCTCTATAAATTGATAGTTTTCCTTTTTTAAAAACCCTCTGTTGTGTAGTTTGAAAACCAATGCATATGCAACACTGATAATTTTGCGGTGAAGTTGTAGATACATTTATTTTAAAAAAAATATTTCTAAATTTCTATGTCACCCTTCACTGAGGGCTCAGGGCGACCCATAACATTTGCTACAAACAAGAGTTAAAAGAGTTAAAACAAGAGTTAAAGAGCTCCCCCCACCCCCACCTCCTTCTCTCCAGTAGGAAGGAGAGGGGGGTGGGTGGGAAACAAGATGCTATAAAATTGATTCACACAATGGAAGACAAGCTTAATTTATTAATATCTGGAAACTAGCTGATTAACACAATTAATTGTTTCTTCCACTTGGAGGCAGTGTTGATAATTTCCTCTTGCTACAGGACCCCAATGACTCTTCGGGTCTGCTAGGATACCTTCTTTTGTTCCCTCCCTCCACCATCATCTCCTGACTTTTAAAGGGCTGCTAAGGACAGGCCGATCTCCCCATTCATCATTTGAAGGCTTTTCTGAGCCATCAAAAAGTCTTCTTTCTCCATTTCTTTGTAGGAGGCAACAAATCTTTCTTTTGCTGAAACTGTTTCCCCACTAATCTTCCCAAGACATTCTGTTATTGCAGAGTGGTAGCTAGGGATTACAGAAAAATCCACACATACCGTTTTTCTTTCCTTCCTCCCTGCTCAGTCTCTGCACCTTCCCAAGCTTATTGCTGGGTCACTCTCATCACCTCCTTTGAAAGTAATGTATTATTTCCAAGAAGCTCTCAGAGGCTCTGAAGAGACCCACCGGAAAAGACCAGAGCTCCTCTCTCTTACAGAATAAGGAGGCCAAAATATATTACGGGATTGGCGTTAGCAGTTGATAATTGTTAGTATTATAGACTGGGGGTTAAGATGGAAGTGCTGTTTGGACAAACCCACCCTGCACTATGAAATCACCTCACTCCAGGGTTCTATACATTCTTGGGGATTATTTGAGCAGGATAATTTTGCCGTCTCTCTGGCATACCAGCTCTTGACTACTCTCAACATTCCTTGCTGCGTGCAGGATATATAGTCCTTATGGGATCCTCTCCTCCATTTTTCTGTTGGATCATTTACAAAGTCTCCTTTTGTTGCACAGCCAGAGAGTTTCCTCTCAGATGTACGGAACCCTGCTTTGTAGCATGGTTTTGCTGCTTTGTGGTTGTAACAATCACAGCCATTTTTGTTTCAGATAGAGCCACCTTTCTCAACTTTTTTACCGTTGAGAAACCCCTGAAACATTCTTCAGGCTTTGAGAAACTGCACAAGTAGTATGGGTGTGCAGAATGTGGTTGGGAAGTATAGCTACATGCCTGCCCTCCCAGGGCTCCTCCCCTTCCTACCCCCTCCAGGCCTATTATTATACACACACTAATATAGAATTAACTAACACCATTTCAGGAAAACTTCCCAGGGATGAGAAGGTCAGACTAGCAATGGCCTGCGGTTTTCTATATTTTTAAATTTATGTTTTCCCTTGTATTCTATCCTTTCCTAGTAGCTCAGCGCAGATCACAACAAATTCAAGATGCAATATTAACATACAAATAAATTAAACATACAATATAAATTAGGCATTTTCAAGTCATACATTTTAAATTTAAGGTTTAAAATTACCTAAAAGTCATCCCCTTGTTGAATGATGGTATCAATTACATTCTATTTTATTGTGTGGGCAAAAATAGTCTTCAAGTTGCAGCCAACTTATGATGACCCCATAGGGTTTTACAGGCAAGAGATGAATTTAGATGGGAGTCAATGGGAAGAGGTGCTATCTTTAGGCTTTTACCCTTTTCTCTCTGTGCCTCTGTCTTGCCAAGAAGACATCTGTATTATGTTGAAAGACTCCTTTCTTCCAGAACCAACTGTGCTGTGCTAGAACTCCAATAGAATCATAACATTGGAAGGGATCCCTAGGATCATCTGCTCTAACCCCTCTGCCCACACAATGCAAGAAATTTGCAACTACCTGCCCAACTGCATTGACCCCAGTTCCATGTCCAGATGATGTCCCCCACAAAGTAACTCCCTTGTTTTCCTGTGCATTTTACTGCCACTGAACTATATGCCAATTTTTAAACGAGAGCCAGTTTGGTGTAGTGGTTAGGAGTGCGGACTTCTAATCTGGCATGCCAGGTTCGATTCTGCGCTCCCCCACATGCAACCAGCTGGGTGACCTTGGGCTCGCCACGGCACTGATAAAACTGTTCTGACCGAGCAGTAATATCAGGGCTCTCTCAGCCTCACCCACCTCACAGGGTGTCTGTTGTGGGGAGAGGAATGGGAAGGCAACTGTAAGCCGCTTTGAGCCTCCTTCGGGTAGGGAAAAGCGGCATATAAGAACCAACTCTTCTTCTTCTTCTTCTTCTTCTTCTTAAAAGCTTTTCCCCCTTAAATTTATTCAATAAAGCTTTATTCTGCTTTATTGTGTGTGTTGCCCGGGAAGTATTTGAGACCAAATCCAGGTACAGCTTGGTCACATTCAATCAATCAAACTTTATTACAGTCATTCAGACCAAGTTATATGAAGTCAATACATAAAAGACCAAAAGAATATGGTCAACTTGGTTACATTACGGCAACCAGACGGGGTCCTATCTTGATAAATCCAAAGAATACTTTGCCTGTGGGGGATGGCTTATTAAATACAATGGGACAGACTTCTGAGTAGGCCTACCTTGGATTATTCTTCAAATCAATACTGAAACCAGGTAGCAAATGAACAAAAAGTGATGAGCTTACAACGAGCGATATCAGAAGGATCAGAAGGATCATCCCTTGGTCATCCCTTGACAACTAGAGCAAAACTTTTGAACTCAAATCAGTAATTCTGTGAGAGGTTCGTTCTTAACTAGCTGAAGCAATTTACTCCTTAATCAGGTATGTGCTTCAGTCTTTTCCTCTTCGCAACTTCTTCTTTGTTGTCTCCATAGCTTAGATTATTGATTGATAACTGCAGCCACACCATAAATGGATTGCCGTACAGTTCACATGCCCCATTGAGCTGATGGCTCAAACATTCAACCCATTCAACATGCCTTTGGTTAACACCGCGCGCGCATATTTCTGAAAAGCTGATCGGCCTGCAATTTCAATCTCACAACTGTCACCTTCATTTGTGTGGCCACCCGTCTAGCGCTTGAGCATTCAGAAGGTCATTAACTCAAATGCTAATTCAATCAATACTAGATTAAATAAACTATAAAAAGTAAATTAATTTCAGGTAACCTGATGCATTGCTCCATAAGATTTCAGAATATGTCCCCTGTCAGCACATTTAAAATGATAAATGAAAGCAGTGTGCCTTTAGAAAATAAAGTTATTTCCTCAGAAAGTTATCGAAGGGTTGTTGTTGGGGTTTTTTTGAGGGGGAGTAAATACGTATTTAGAACTTTAAACATGACGAAGTTAGAGACAACTATCTTCTATACTCATATTACCACAATTCTCTCCATCCAATTCCCTCCCCCTGCCAGGATTTGGGACATTCAGATGACTTGGTCTGATTTCCGGGGTAGAACCAATGGTCCCCTATTGATATATTGTTTTTATTTCTGAACTTTGTACAAAGAATGTTTAGTCACAGAGGTTCATAGACATCCTGTTGGCTCTAACTAGCATTTTATCCTGCTTAGTCGTAGAACATGCTATCAAGTTGCAGCCTCTGTAGAATTTGGGCAAGCAATGAACAGAGACAGTTTGCTATTGTCTACCCTGGATTTCTAGTACTAACCAGGGCTGGCCCTGCTTAGTTTCTGCGGTCTTACTGGTTCTGAATATCTGACTGGTTCTGGATATCTAGATTAGGGCTTATCCTGCTTACCAGCAAGAAGAAGAAGAAGAAGAAGAAGAAGAAGAAGAAGAAGAAGAAGAAGAAGAAGAAGAAGAAGAAGAAGAGGGAGGGAGGGAGGGAGGGAGGGAGGGAGGGAGGAAGGAAACCCCTACATTAATTGGAGTTATTTGAGAGTTAATGTCAGCATTCTAAAGAAAGATACTCAAAGAACGAATATGCAATGAGTGGGCAGTGGAGACATAATGGAAAGACACCTGGCCACTTCTTCCTCTGGTTTCACTTACAATAGTGAGAAGCTTCAGAGAAGGGAGATTTCAAGTAGTGCCTGATCCCAACATGGTGAGGGAATCTATCTTCTGTCTCTACTCCCTCCAGATTTCAATGTCTCTTATGAGGAAGAAGGCTGGCAATATCATTTTGCCAGGTTAATGGGATCTGAGCAGACCTTCTTTCAGGTGATTTAGCTTGTGCCTAGCCAGAAGTGAGTTCCTTTGGTGCAAGCCAAAGGACTCTTTCCTGTCAGCTCAACCTCTAAGTCATAAATCTGCGGTCTCCAATGCGCCACGCCAATACATCCAGGATTAATCCAGAAACTGCCCATTGTGCTCGTGCATTTGTGTGTTTAAATTGTATTCTTTGCATTTTGCAAATCACTTGGAATCCCCCCCCCCTGAAGAAGAGCAGCAGCAAAGAGCAAAACGTAACAAAATGCCCTCACAAATGGACGAATCATAACCCATCCTTTTGCTGAAAGAAATACTAATTAGAAGTAGAGTCATCATTGTTGCAAAGTAGTCTGAGTGTAGCTTTTTAATACACTCCTGAGGTGAGATGGAAACAGACACCGATTCTGCACATTACAGTGATTTCACAGCAGTTAGCTAAACAATACAACATTCATTTTCAGTGTTTTCACACATGGCTGCATGAGAGATCCCTGCAGCCCAATCCCAGCTCTACCTTTGCCTCATTCCACCACCCCCTCCCCATTTTCCATTTCTGGTGTTTCATTCACTTTAATCATTTTCTGCTGTGCACACCCTTTCACCTTATTATTGTTGCAAAACCAAGGCACCCATTTAATTCAGACTCGCCTTGCTAGGGTACATTAAGCTGGATTTAAGTGCTTTTATGTGACAGTTCGACTTCAAAAGCTGTTTTATCAGTTACTAGCAGAGAGAGCGAGAGAGATCCATCCATGACAGTTAGTAAACTTACCCACACAGTCTTGCATTCCATACGCGGTGACCTTCAAAAAGAAAACTGTGGATTTTTGTCATTTTCAGTCAAATTAGCCCTTTTCATTGTGAACGCTAAGACAGTGCACAGGAGGGGGAATTAAAGGATAAGACTATTCCTGCCTTTTTATTTTGGTAACTAAACACCCAATTCAATCAGTTTTAGTTATGCAACTGTGATCTTTTTGTTATTGCACTCCATTTTTTTCATTAACTTCTAAGGGATTTGGGGGGGGGGGAGGCTGACTTCTATTTCTGAGAAGAACTGTGCTCTTAGGAAGGTACTTTGTGATAGCTCAGCTTTGAAGTGCCCAAGAAGTCCTTTGCTAAATGTGTCAGCAGAACATTTGAAGGGCGTATTTGAAATGTCGGGAAGGACATGGGGAAGAACAGGGGAATGCCTATGTTGCCATCACAGTTCAGCCAAGAATGCTAAATATGATGACCTTGGGAAATCCTTTGAATGCTGGATTCTACGACTAGTTTCTCTGAACTTTCTGCCATGTGACATACAGAACAATGTGATATAAGAAACCCACCATTTGAAGAGGTAATCTCCCTTTTCCCAAGCACTAAAAAAGTGGCTATTATATATAGCAGGTCTTTCTCAACCAGGGTTTGTGAAACCCTGGGGTTTCTTGATGGCCCTGGAAGGGTTTCCCGAATGGGTGGGAGTTAAATATCTATCTATCTATCTATCTATCTATCTATCTATCTATCTATCTATCTATCTATCTATCTATCTATCTATCTATCTATCTATCTATCTATCTATCTATCTATCTATCTATCTATCTATCTATCTATCTATCTATCTATCTATCTATCTATCTATCTATCTATCCATCTATCCATCCATCCATCCATCCATCCATCCATCCATCCATCCATCCATCCATCCATCCATCCATCCATCCATCCATCCATCCATCCATCCATCCATCCATCCATCCATCCATCCATCCATCCATCCATCCATCCATCCATCCATCCATCCCCCAGAAGTCATGTTGGACCTAGCGTGATGCCTGCATATCTGTTCCTATCCTTTAATCCTCCTGGGGCGTCAGGCATCAGACTGGTATCCCTACCTATGGCAGTTAGCAAGTGAGGCAAAGGTAGCTGAACTTTATAGGAGATTTGGTACTTAGTTTGGATCTAATGTTTCCATCCATTCTCCAGAGACCCCTGGGAACACTGAGAGAGAAACTCTTGAAAATGGACCCAGTTCACTAAACTGCTGGTAATTCCATCAAAAGTTTTCAACACAGTTCAATTTCTGTTGCATGTGAAAAGAAGGGAGGGAGGGAGGGAGGGAGGGAGGGAGGAGACATGCTTCTCAGTGTCATTCAAAAAATAGAAAGCAGGAGATTTCTTTCTTTTTAAGTAAGGGCAATGCACTTATTGTAGGATCACTATGATTTTTCTCATAGGAAACAAAAAGTCATTTTCCTCCCTTAATTACAAATGAACATTGATGGGTGTTTGTTATCAGTGAGAATGGCTCTGAGTGTGAAAACCACTAGATTTAATCTAAAATGAAGTGCTGAGATTACCCCCAAATCCCCTAGACATTATCTGTGTGTAGGACTTTTGTATATATATAATCTTGTTCTAAGGCTAAGATCAATGAAACCTTAAAGAAGGATTTACTGATACTGATAGGATTTTCTCTTTTTGATAGATTCTGTGATGTGGGGAAAACCCCTCAATATTAATAGAAGTGTGTTTAAAAGTTTCTCGACCATATTCCAGTTCTGCGTTTAATGCCTCTATTGTAGAAAGAACTTTTCCAAGGCCTGTTGGGGCCTGAGTTTTTGAGTGAGTTCCACTTTTGTTAGGAAGTGAAAACTGAACTTTCTTGTGAACTATCCAAAGAGGCATAACAAAGCCTGCACACAGAGATACCCCTACCTCAAACCCAAATAAAGCCAACTATTGGATTCAAATCTGGGCCCGTTCTGCACGTATAGGATAATACACTTTCAATGTGCTTTGGCAGCTGGATTATCCAGTGCAGAACAGGAAAATCTACTTCTAAAGTGCATTGAAAGTGCATTATCTATTGTGTGCAGAATAGGCCCTGTTTGACCCTATTGACTGGGAATGTTTAAATATAAGTCAAAGCCTTACAGTTTGTGACCCTCTAAATCAATTTAGCAAACCAGAACAGATACAGGCACCATCTTCAGCATCTGGAGCATTTTTCTTGAAAGCTATAATCTATAGAAACTGGGTTTTTTTTGGTCTGTCTGCAAGTGAGTAATGCATTAAAATATGAGTGTTATGAATGTGTATCAGGTCCAGATTGTTTCCGAAGGAGCCATTTGAGCTTGAGGTTTAAATATCTATTGATAAATGTTTTAAAATGCCCATTATGCGACCCAATAAACTGGAATGATTGTTCCTGGAGTGGTTCCATGTAAGCGTGTAAATGTATTTAAGATTCATAGTGCCTATTTGGAAACAAAAATAAAGAAATGCATGGCAAAAACAAATCCCAAGGGACTGTGTAAAACACAGTTGTTTTTGCTCCTGGGTTCATATACGCTCAGTTAGATCAGGTATGCATGCATATGCTCAGCAGAGCTATGATAAAATAACAAGATGCTCTGAGCCATTTACACTTCGGTCTACAGACAGCAAGACTAGGGCTGCATACGAATTCCTCTTTGATAGGAATTCTCCCCAGATGTATTGCTTGGATCAGTATGGTTCTGAGCATAAGATAGATATATGTGTATAATTATTATACCAATTTTCCATTGGCAAGTCCTGTTTCTTCCTGTGCAGGGAATTACGGATTTGGGTATCTATTACTGTTGCAGAAATACAATGGAAACGGAGTTTGCAGTACGAAATGTATGAAAAGATATATCAGAATGGACATTCAGATGTGTGAAGCAGGCTGATATCTAGGCAGAAGTTAGACACGTGGCTCAGGAAAACGACCTCTGAAGTCGAAAATTGGCAATGATACAAGTCTGCTCAAGACTGAAGCTGAAATTTTTATTTGATTTCTCTCCTTTGCCATAACATTTGTACCTGATGCTTTCAGCCAACCAGGCTTCCGTACACCCATTAAAGCAGTAAAGCAAGGGATAATTAAAACAACTGTCCATGAAATATTTATTATGACACACCCCCCTTTTCAGGTTGTTCTATACAGCAAGGGTAGTCAACCTGTGGTCCTCCAGATGTTAATGGACTACAATTCCCATGAGCCCCTGCCAGCAAAGGTCTGGCGGGGGCTCATGGGAATTGTAGTCTGTGAACATCTGGAGGACCACAGGTTGACTACCCCTGCTATACAGGACTTAGGACTTAGAGACAAGCTAATCCAAGCTTCCACTGGAAGAAGGAGACTGAGGCATGTTGTGTGTAGGATGTTTGGTGCCATGTTTGGTGTCATGTGTGCCACGTTCAATGAGAGTCTGGGGAACCGTTATTTAAATGTTTCTATTTCACGTGGTTGCAATTCAGAACCCAGCTCCTTTTGACTGGCGAACAAATGAGCAATTTGAGAGAGTAGCGGAGAGGAACAGAGAGAGCATTTAATTTTTGAGCGTTCTTCAGCAGGATTCCAGCTAAGTCAGTTTAATCATAATGAGGTTACAATCCTACTTTTATAGGCATCAAAAGTAATGGCAACTAACAATGTTATCAATGGCTAAGTCAGGAATTTAGTACAAAGAGGAAGTTATTTCCAGAATTGCTGCATACATTCATTGGGGAGTGTTTGTTTTTTTGGGGGGGGTCTCTTTTCAGAAGAAGTTGAGTTCAAATCTGCTTTGATCTGGGAATGGAGGCAAGAAAAATGATTGAACCAGTTGGATTGTTACTGTCTGCAGACCAGACCTCTTCATAGCAGAGATATAATGTAAGTTACCATAGTAAGTAACCGTATCATTTGACTGTTTCAAAGGTAGTAACGGGACACCTAAATCCAAATTAGGGACATCACCCCCCCCCCCCCCGGAGGTCAGAAAGTGTACATCGCTCCCTTCCATTATCTCAGTTACTAGTATGGGGAGGGATGGGGATTTTTTGCTGACATGTCAGTATTTTAAAGTCTTAATATGGGTTTTAATGGGGTTGAGACTACTGTGACCCACCTCGAGCCTGTAGGTAGAGGCGGGAAATAAATCGAACAACAACAACAACAACAACAACAACAGTAGGGTCCAAGTAGTAGCTTTCAGTGGAGAACACATCTGGCCAAAGGAACCAGGCTGTAAGTGGGTTGCTTAGAAAGGGGTTGTTTCCTCTGCTCTAGGAGGATTACAGATCTTCAGGGGACGTGGGCAAGATCCATGGAGTCTTATCATTCCCATGTGAATAGCACTCCTAGAAGTACTTCTTTACAACATTTCTCCTCTTCTTTATCCATTTTTTCCTCCCTCGGTGGTGGAAAGGGCAGTCAAGTGATAGGCAAGAGTTTCAAGGTTATGAAAACTGTCAGCTTTGCACAGCTGTTATTTTTTGATACAAAGAACCATGAGTCAACATAGACAAAGGTTCAGTGTGATGAACAGTCCTTTCATTGAAGAGTTTGACTGGAAAACATAAGATGAGTTTCAATTTAATGCAGAAATCTGGGTCCATTTATGAGTCGCACCCAAGGTTGAAATTAACCTGTACACAAATTCATTCATGATAAAAGCCAGAAGAATAAAACTGTTAAATAAAGCACCTGGTATTGTGGAAAGACATTGACATACACAACATGCCTCATTGGTCCATCTGGTACATATGGATGTCATTCAGTAGAGTAGTTTCCCATCAATGAGTGGCAGAAAAAATATCTCAGTGGATTAAATGTGAGTACCAAATGTCAATCATTCATTGCCTTCTAATTCTCCAAGGATGTATTTCTCACTGTTTCTATCCTGAAAGAGACTGTGCTGTGCATTAAGAAATGAAGATTCTCCTATCTCCCAACAAACTAAAAATATATATAGCATACAGAGGACCTAACTTTTAAGGATAATAGTCATTTTAAAATCAAAATTTTGAGGATTTCTTCTCTAGGTCAAATAGAAGAGGTGAGTGCTAGAGTTCAGAAGGTTCTTCTTTTTTGATTAGGTATGGAAGAAGGTCTAGTTATTGATATTTACATTAGGACTGAAAAATTATAAAGGATGGTTTAGGATATGTCTGAATCTCATTCAACAAGGTTTCTAATTCAGGCTTTGAAATTGTTGACAATGCTGTTGCATTTCCTCAATGTATATCTTCATAAAGGATTGTGTGAGCCATGGCAGAATTACACTGCTATACTATTCATCCAGTTTCTTGATGCTGAACTATCTCAGGAAAAGAAAGGTATATTTTCACCTCTAAATCTCTCCCCTTTGGCAGGCAGTCATGGAGACCAGGGGTAGTCAAACTGTGGCCCTCCAGGGGCCCATGGGAACTGTAGTCCATGGACATCTGGAGGGCCACAGTTAGAGTACCCCTGTTGTAGACCATTCACACTGGAGTGTGGTCTCCCTGATTATCATGGCATACGAGCAATAAGCAGAGTCCAGAGTCCATGTGAGATAAAATTTCTATGTATTCTGCACAGTAAGACCTGTGAGCCCTTACTTCTACTTGGAAGTCCTCCTTGCCAAAGACGTCTGATACTTGAAAGGGAAAGGGAAGCCAGCAGCTAAGTCATAGAGATCCAGTATTTGACTGAGCCCATTATAAAAAGGGCAATAATGTCACGTGGGGAGGGTGTTGGCTTACTTCAAAATGGACTTGGTGTTTCCAAACTAATGAAATATACAGTTGGATTCTGCCAGTTCTCCACATGGTTTTTGTCCATGGAGTTCACATAATCCCGAATATAGCTTTTTTTGGTGGTCAAAGGTGACTTCTACCTCCCTTTATCACCAGCAGAAAAACTGGTTGCATCCAAACGTGACCCCAATGTTGGTATAAACAAGGCCACAGCTTTATTACCTCCCCATGGAAGGGTTGGCACAACATGGGAGAAGGAGCCTGACCTTGCTGTCAGCAGACTGCACCATCAACCCATGGAGTCCAGAAGGCATCCTAGGGACCCGCACTGTTCCCAGCCAGGAAAGCAGATCCCCTTGCCTACTGAAGTCTGCCACTATGGGAAGCGACCTATGCAGGGGCGCTACCAGGCACCAACCTGCTTTGAATGCCCCCAGGACACCTGGCAAATGAGCTCCTGGCCTCCCAGCTGGGTAAGCTACGCTTGTATACACGCTGCCTCCTAGGAAGGCCCCGAAACCCAGGGAGTCCAATCACACACTGGGCTCCAAAAGGCACCAACCCATGCAAACCCACAGCTGTGACAATTATTGAACAAAACGTCCACTTCAAAACCTCAAACAATGCTGTATACAACTACATAGGTTGAGTGGGAGGGAAGCAGCTCCCATGGTGTCTCTGGCGAAGAGGGCAAGATCTACACACATGGTGACTTAAATAGTTGTTCTAGGTCCCAGCCCTGCCCTTGGTGCTGTGCACACTGCATTCTGTCATTGCACACAGTAGAGGGCCTCTGGGTGGTCGCTTCTTCCTCCCAGCAAGCCGTCTGCCATATCAATGTTCAGCCTAGGTAAGTGTCGGCTGGGTTTTAGCTGGAGAACCACAGTAACAAAGGTGAAATTAGGCTGCCTGGTAAAAATCACAATGCAGCAGAAAATAAGTAATCTTTTCAATTGCGCCTGAACTGCAGGGGCAGAGTCGATCCTTCGTAGGCCCAGGCTGAAATCTTCCACTAAGCAGTGCTCATGGAAATGCATTGCTAGGAGCTGTCAAAAAATCCCATCGGAATATAACAAGGGCGATAATATGGGGTGGTATGTAGAACTACTTTAGCCAGGACTCTTGCACATGTAGAAATTCTCCCTGGGATCCAACCCTCTGAGTCTGGGCACCATAGCTATGATCCAATTAAACCACCTTCCCAATGACAACCTTGAAACTCAAAGATGAAAGTTCCAATCACTGGATCTCCTATATGCTATGAGCACCACCTTCATTTATTTGTGACAATTGCAAAAAAAAAAAAAAACAAAACAAAAATCCAACAACTATGATATGGTGGGTAAATGAGTCAAAGCAAATGCAGGCCAGCAGCAGACTTTCAAAGCACTTGGACAAACACAGCTCTGATTTTCCCTCTTGCTCTCCAGGCCAGCATCTTCTACATTTATGGGTTGCTATGGAAACTGTGATGCTCCTCTTGTACTTTGCAAGTGAGAGGGGTCAAGGAGGTAATTTGGGGTGCCTTCCATTTCAGAAAGGTGCAATTTTCACCAGTGTCAGAGGAAATGCTGCCAGTGTCGGGATGAGAATGACATTTACCCAAACAGTCCCTCTGGAGAGTTTCCTTGGTGTGCCCTTTGCTCCTATGGCATAGATCAAAGTTAGTTAGCAAAGTTGACGTGGATCAAAGTTAGTTGGCATCCCCCCTCCCATCACTGAAACGGATCATTTTGCTGAACGCTGGGAAGGCAGCGGAAATTGCATTACGATAGAATGAACTTAATTGAAAGGACTTCTGGAAATAACATGATCGTTGCAATAGTGAGGAGTGTTACTTGATTCTGGTACTTTTTGGCTTAATCATCCATCCCAACCATGGACACAAAGTGCCATATGCTTGGCCTGTCGGAGGCCAGCACATAGTAGCACAGATAAAATATCTCCCATTTAAAAAAGAAGGAGAGGGAGCAAAGAGGAGGCTGAGAAAAGGAAGACCTGGAGGAAGGTCAACATATTGGAGCTTGTGGCTCAGAGCATCAGCAGAGTCTATGGGGCCTTCAGGGGTGGCACGGCTTCTGTTCAGGAGCAGGAGCATAAGCCCTGGAAAAGGGGAGGGGTATGGCATATGGGCTCCACGTGGGTTGGGTTCACAAGGGCAAGACAGTCTTCCACTGACTCTGTGATGGGCCTTATGTGCCACTCCTCTCTCTTTCTTTCTTTGCTTTTAGTACCACAGGGTGGAACTCTTGCAGCCAGCTCTGGTCTCAATGAAGAAGTAGATGAGAGATCCCTGTGGGATAGCTCTGTCCTATGTGGTCTGTTGCCTTTCACAATGTCAAAGTGACCACAATGACCTAAGAAGGATTTGGAAGGAGTTGACATATGGTGGCAAATTCAGCTTCATTGGGACAAGGTGATAATTAAATGAAGGGGGGACACCTCCCCTCTAGTCTCACTCTGTACTTATTCCTTCAGTGTTCTTAGCTGCTCCTTCTGTGTGGGTGTGTCTCCAATAGTCAAAGGGATGACCATCTTCCGGGCGGGGGGAAGTCAACTGATCTTCTGACTGTCCTGACCTCAACCATAGACCTGGTGGAAGAGCTCTATCTTACAGGCCCCACGGAAAACCACAAGCTCCTGCAAGGCCCATAGCTCTTCCGGAAGCTCATTCCACTGCTTCATAAAGGAGTGACAATTTTGGGTCCAAAAAGAGGGAAGCACAAAGACACAAATGTATGACCTCCTTCGAACCATTATTTTGACTGCCTCTGCAGCCACTTGTCCAGCTGCGATGCATATGCTTAAGCAAGAGCGATAAGAGAGCTGTACATCATTTGGAAGGATGTGGAGAGAGTGTACAATGCGTGCCGAATGAGCTTCTTGCACAAAGTCTGTCTTGAAAATGTCAGAAGATAAGGAATGAATATCGGTGCCAGTGACCTTCGGCTTGGAAGAACTTGGCGAAAGGAAAGTCTGAGAAAAGGAGCTCCGTTCTGCCGGCCTCGGTGTACTTTCTAATAACAATGCAGGTCAGATACCCTCAGCGCATCTAAATGTCTAATCCCACTTTGCTCTTCTCATTTAGAAACTGGCATTAAAAATATTGCTGGAGAATAGCGTTTAATAGATGGTATGCAGGAATGCAATCCCGTGGCATTTGAGATAAAGTTTTAGACGTCTGTGAAACCTAATATAGTATTTATTTGTAGCCACTTCAATAAATTTCATCTTCATTCCCTCCTTTCATTTTTGGTACTCATCTTTTTTCTTTTCCTGACCCCCCCAGCTGTTTAGAATTGGGGGGGAGGGTTACAGGGGAAAGGGGTTGTATGACAGTACATGTTTTATATTCAGGTGGGTGGTTGTGTTGTTCTGAAGAAACAGAACAAAGTTTGAGTTAAGCGGCACCTTTAAGACCCACAAAAGTTTAATCCCGGGTGTAAGCTTCAGGTGTATGCACGCTTCTTCAGATACATTGAAACAGACTTTGCTAAGTATTGCTAAGAGTGGATTAAAGCAGGTGGTAAAACCTGTGAATAGCAGCAAATTAGCATACAGATAATCAAAGATTTAACAAACAGATGCGAGAACTGAATGACTTGGCATGTGTGGTGAGATAAGGACCCAGTATTACTGTTAAGCCCTGGGGGTTCTATAATCCTGAGTGTTGTCATAATTTGTAATTCAGCAGTCACCCATTCTATGTGGTTTCTGGAATTCCTTTGCAATAAAACAGCTACTCTGAGGTTCCCCTATGTGTGCCCTGGGAAGTTGAAATGTTAGAATAAACCTGAGATGGTGCAGTTGATGCTCTTAAGACTATAAAGGTAAAGGTAAAGTTATCCCCTGTGCAATCACCGCGTCATGTCTGACCCTTGGGGTGATGCCCTGCAGCATTTTCATGGCAGACTCAATACGGGGTGGTTTGCCATTCCCTCCCTCAGTCATTACCGTTTACCCCCCAGCAAGATGAGTACTCATTTTTCCGACCTCAGAAGGATGGAAGGCTGAGTCAACCTTGAGCCGGCTGCTGGGATTGAACTCCCAGCCTCATGGGCAGAGCTTTCATACTGCATTTCTACTGCCTTACCACTCTGCGCCACAAGAGGCTCTCTCTTAAGACTATATCACCTGTCATTTCTCTAGAAAGCACTTTCCTGGGGGAGCCTTCTTTTAGGAACTGTAACTCAGAACTCATCAGTGCCATCCTTACTAAACTTGAAAGGCAGGGAGTGGAGAGTCAACTGGAGGTCCCCAGCATGCTTGGATTCTCTTGCTTGTGCAGGTTCCATTCTTTATATTCATGAAAAATGGTAATTTTGTCAGTTGCAGGTTCAGAAGGTTCAGAATGGATCTTGTGCAAGCTAGAGACATCAAAGTCACATAGGACTTTCCACAGATGCTCCTCTACATGCCTTCCAAGTTGTTGCTTTGAAACTTTGTAAGCATTTTGATTGAATGGAGACTGTCTGGGAATATGAATGAACCGGCACAAACCTCCAGGAACAGCTTGAAAGTTCACACCGGTCACCCAGCTACAAACTTGACTTCATGAAGCACACACTGTTCAAAACTCATCATGAACTTTAGTTTGTGAGTCAATTCATGTCCATTGCTAACTGGCATAGTAATACGGGATGATGAGGACATTCAAAGTGTTACAATTCTAGCTACTATCCTGCTGAAATACAGTGACACAGCAATTGTAGTGTCAGGAGAAGTTCTCCTACACCAGGGATAGTCAACCTGTGGTCCTCCAGATGTCCAAGGACTACAATTCCCATGAGCCCCTGCCAGCGTTTGCTGGCAGGGGCTCATGGGAATTGTAGTTCATGAACATCTGGAGGACCACAGGTTGACTACCCCTGTCCTACACTATTTTATACTCCTGCTATAACCTAAAAGGAACATCTTTGAATTGTAGGTGATCTAAGACATTTCTGAGAGACACAGTCACGAGATAGTTCTGTGAAGATCTTAGATGGCATAGAAGTTCAGGCCAGGAGAGGTGGCCCTTCCAGGTCTCAAGAGGTTTACAGCTTTCAAAGCAAGACTCAGCGCCTTGAATTGGACCTGAAAGCATATTTATAATCAGGGTAGATTTAGGTCCACCTGAAGCCCCACTCCCTCAGCAGAAGGCTAATACTGCTCGCCACAGGGGTATACAATCATAACATTTAAGACTGCATTTTTCAGTTCTTTTCAAAGGTTTATTGCTTCCATGCAGAAGAGTGATTTGAATTCCGTCGGCTTTATTATAACCAAGTGGATTCCCACAGTATATTAATCCTTCTTATATTGGCATGAAAGGAAGACTATAACAGCCATTTTATATTTATTGGGATTTCACTAGAATAAGCTTTCAATGTTAATGCAACAGTGCTTTATTTTAATTTTCCTCCATTGCCAGAACGGCAATCAGTTTAGTGAAAATATGATTATAGCTTCCTATAACAAATGGAGATAAACCAATGTGCAAAATTAGCCATCTTCAGCTGGGAAGAGAATTTAATTGTCACTTTGATTATAGCATGGGAAAACAATATGTTCCCCTCTAGCAGAGCGTTTCTGGGTTCAGATGGTCTATGGAGTGTATCTTGTTTGCTGCTGCAGCATTGCCGGAGCTAAGCAGATCTGGGTCTGGTCAGTGCCTGGATCAGAGAGTTCCTAGGAAGCCAGTGCATGCTGATTTGAGCTCCGGGATAAAAGAAATGCAAAACATCCACAGTATTTTGTTTTAATTGCAAAGCACGGGTGTATTTAGCTGTACCAACACAAGATATATTTAGCTGTACCAACACAAGATGTACCAACACAAGTGTTGGTACATCTTGTTGGCATTTTCCTCCCTCCCTCCTGATAACCAGAGTTGGGTGTAGGATTGAAGTTGCATCCCATGACGTATGTGTATGTGCTGTCAAGTCACAATTCATGGCAACTCCAGCAAAGGGTGTTCAAAGTGTGTGAGAAGTGGAGGTGATTTTCCACTGCCTTCCTCTGCAGGATCTTCCTTGGTTGTCCCTCATCTGGGTACCAACCCAGCTTCTGAGATCTGACAATATTGGACTAAAATATGACATTCCACATCCCTGTGTCCTATGATGCCATTCTGCTAAGTCTGGTCCCAGTGGAAGGTACCTTGATCTGCTGGAGGAAGACCTTATAGATATATTAACGACTAGTAGCAAAGCGTATTTGAAAAAAAAGGGGGTGGGCTCTTTAAGGGGCAGTAGATAAGAGGGCTTCTGAAGAGCGGAGTGGCCTAGCCAGCAAGCTGGGTTACCAAGGCTGGTTTGGTGGAGTCTAGCTGGCTGGCCACTCCCACTTCCTGGTAGCCTAGGAGGCTTGGGAGTGCGACAGCATAGCCATGGGAGTTGGGCCACCATGGCTGGCCCAGGTGAACAGCTTCCTCTTGCTCCCTGGTAAGTAGGAGACCTGGAAGTAGGGCAGCCCATCTGCAAGCCAGGCTACTTGGGCTGGTACAGCTCCATGGAGTGCAGCCAGCCTCCCCGCCTCCCCCTCTCCCCCCCCCGTCCATCTCTGGCTTACCTTCTTCCGCTTTTCCCCCTCCTAAGTGCCCAGAAGAGGCATGAAGAAAATGGGAGCCGAAAAGATCCATGACTGACCTTCAGTGGAGGAGTGCCCTCTTCCTATTGGATGCATGTCCCCCACTGAGGGCCTATCAGGACAGATTTGACTGGGTGCATTGTCTGCACACAAATCAGGCATTATTAGGGCTACAGATATACATTGTCTACCTGCTTTTTTGTACATAGTCACATACAAAAGCTAAGGGCTGTCAAATTGCAACCAATTTACAGGTGATCCCCAGCAAGAGGCTTTCAAGGTAAGTCTGAAGCAGAGGTCATTTCTCATTGCTCCCTTCTGCAGAATCTTCCTTAATGGTCTCCAGTTAGCTTCTGAGATCTGATGAGATTGAGCCATACCAGGCTGCCTTCCCTTAACGGTGCACACAGGAAATTAATAATCAGTTCCAGCAACAAAAATGAATAGATCACAAATTTTCCCAATGACAGGATAAAAAATCAAAAGTAATGGAAAACAGCATCCCTTTCCTAGTTTTAATCTCTCTTCCTTATTAATTGTACAAATGCTAAATGCTAAGAATGTATTTGTGGTGGGGGAATCATAGAATCATAGAATACTAGAGTTGGAAGGGACCTCATGAGTCATCTAGTCCAACCTCCTGCACTATGCAGGACACTCACATCCCAATCGCTCATCCACTGTCACCTGCCACCCCTTTGCCTTCACAGAATCATCCTCTTCGTCAGATGGCTATCTAGCCTCTGTTTAAAAATTTCCAAAGATGGAGAACCCACCACCTTCCGAGGAAGCCTGTTCCACTGAAAAACCGCTCTAACTGTCAGGAACTTCTTCCGGATATTTAGATGTATTTTCTTTTGCATTAATTTCATTCCATTCATTCTGGTCTGTTCCTCTGGGGCAAGAGAGAACAATTCTGCTCCATCCTCCATATGGCACCCTTTTAAATACTTGAAGACGGTTATCAGATCCCCTCTCAGTCATCTCCTCTCTAGGCTAAACAGACCAAGCTCCCCCAACCTTTCTCCATATGTCTTGGTCTCCAAACCCCTCACCATCTTTGTTGCCCTCCTGGACACATTCCAGTTTGTCAATATCCCTCTTCAACTGGGGTGCCCAGAACTGAACACAGGATTCCAAGTGAGGCCAAACCAGAGCAGAGTAAAGCGAGTAGTGGGGGGAGAAGAATAAGGTCCCACAAAAGGGTACTTTAATATGTGTTTACAGGAAAAAGAGAATAAAGTGGTTCCCTTTAAGCTACAGCATGACATAGATCTTCACAACCATACAGATTGCTCCTGTACAAGCTAATCTAATGAAAACAGTAGTTCCAGAGTGATTCTACATTTCTCTATTGGATGAGCTGGTAATAACAGTAATTTATCTCCAACTGCAGAAGTTTGTGTTTTCAGCACAGAGCACTGTGAATTGTACACCTATGCAAAACGTGCCTTCTTTGATATGTTCATGCACAAGGCCCTTGCGATCACAAATCCTCAGAAATTCACTGTAAAATTTGCCTCCGGCTTTTAGCAAACACAAATGCACAAGGGCTTGAATAGCATATGCTGGTCTGAGCTGAGAAGAATGGAAAAATCATCAACATTTGTGATTTTTTTTGATCCCCTGGGTTAATAAGCAAACCAGCCTGAATTTCAACTCACATTCATACCACCAATTTTATGAGTTTCTTTATTCTTCCTTTTTGCTTTGCGAAATAGGGAGGGAATAGAGTTATAGTAAAACTAGCCAGAAAACTAGCCAGAAAGCCCATTGCAATCAGGAATGAAATGGGCTCTAGGACCCAGGGGACATCAGAAGGTTCAGAGCTGCACCCTGATTGGCCCTATTCCAACTTGGACAGCCGGACATGCCCCACCCCCCAGGCTGTTTCACAAATATATAGAGGAACCATGGATAAGGATGGAACATGATGATCCGGATGGTCTGACTTGGATGGGCCAGGCTAGTTTGATATTGTCAGATATCAGAAGCTAAACATAGTTGACTAATCCTGGTTAGGATATGGATGGGAGACCATCAAGGATGTCCAGGGCTGCTATGAAGAGGCAGGCAATGACAAAACATCTCTGTTAGCATTTTGCCTTGAAGACCCTATGGGGTCACCATCAGCCTGCTGGGACTTGATGGAACATTGCAACATTAAATGGAACTGGTCAGGAGGGCCCTTTCATATAAAATGAACAGAGTTGTGGTGATGGACCAGGAGAGCATTTTCATATATGGAATTGAGTCATAGTTTCTTGCTCTGTTTGCTATGTATATGTCTGCATTGTATCAATTTCAATCTTTTTTTGTTATCCAGTTGCTGCATTCCCTATGACGTACCTTGCATTGTTTTCTGCATTCCATTGTTTGTTCTACATTTTTAAACAGCTTTGAATCTACACAAGAAAGGTGGGCTATAAATGCAGTAACACATGTTCTTGTTCAGTTTTAGCATAATGAATTGGCTGGTTGGTTTGCTTAAAAATGAAGAGGTTATTACTGAAAACTACCTGGCTTGAGGGCTGGCTTCCCCACCCCACCCCAGGTATAGGTTTTAGCAGATCCTAGGCAAGGTAACTACCATGACATGACAGCCAATTACATGTAAATGCACACAGATGCCTCACATACGAGAAAGGAGACACAATTATTCCACACTATTTAAGGCATCACCAAGTCCGAAAGAAACATGGAAGATATTTACTTGCCTTCCTCCAGGAACTTCTTTCATGGCATGGTGCTGTTGCCAATCTTTTTTTTTTTCTGCTGGTGACATAGGAAAGAGGGGTCTCATTTGATAACCTCAGATAGCCATGCTGGAGACCATGGCACCTCCAGGTACAAAAATCATTGCAATGTAGTACACAGGCACTGAAGCACAGAAGGAATCTACTACAATTGAGTGAATCCAACCTATGAAATTGAGTTTGCCTCTGAGTCCCTTTCAATGTTGCAAAAACAGCAACCTTCTAATATTTGGTTATACAGCATTAAATATGGAATTAATGTTGCAATTTTCTCCATGCATACACATCCATGAAAATGATGCCTGCTTCACTCTAACAGATGCAAACGTTATATTAGACAAAATCCTCAGTCATTTATAAGCAGCTACAACTAAATTATCTCTTGTTACTTCACATTTCCTTTTTAAGAACACTGTTGTTTTGTTGGTCACGTGATTGTATAAATGAACTCAGATGGATTGCAAATTAAACAGCTGTGTTTTATGCTTTGTATTTATTTTAGGATAGAATGGCTTTCTGGAAAAGTTTTTGAAAAGTGACATTTGAATGAATGATTTGGACTTCTCTCCCCTTCCTCTAAGGCATTATGAGCTATTGCTGTTTGCTTGAAAAAGGGATGCAAAATATCAAATTCAAAGAAGGACAATGCAATCTAGCTTTCATTTTGGTATGGATTCTCTACTATTGTGTCACTTTGTCCAAAGGAAACAAAATACATTAATTTGTTGCAGTTTTCTCAGTGTGAAGATTAGATTTCTAACAGGAGATTTATAACTGTGATTTTATCATGTATGCTTTAAAGAACCATCTTGGTAGCGCTTGTCAATGCAGAAAAGTGTGATATAAATTTTGTAAAAGGTTTACCATTCTTAATCCGTCATCAAACCTAGACATTTCTTTATTTGAAATGCTACTATAACTGTCAACATGTCATTGATCCTAGAACTGGAAGGGATCTTGTAAACTACCAAGTGCAAATCTCTGCTCAGGGCATGAAATCAGAATCTGAGTGTTCTTGGCAGATCCCACCCCTTACCTGAAGGTCTCCAGACCAGTAACGCTTTATGGCTTGAGATTCCTGTTGGCTTCATTCTTGGAGATGCTATTGTCATGAACCCCGATTCATGCCCCCTCAATTGCCTTGCATTCCAGCATTCCTGATGCCCTCTGATCCTGTCACCATAAAACAGTCATGCCTATCTTGTTTTCTATCTGGTGCCCATCCTCCTGATGTTCCGAGCAGGACACCCTTATCTCTTTCGCCCCAGCAGCCTTGAAGTCTGTGGAGGCGAAACAGAGTTGTTACAAATTAGATCAAAGGTGGGGCATCTGGTTCAGCCTGAGAAACTTAGCACCATTTTGTGTTCTTTGCTCTTCTGCCATAATCCCAATGTCCCCCTCCCTTATAGTACCAATTCTATATATGTAACCAATGTACCTATGCCCTTTGTCTCTGCCAAGAAATTTGCTCAATGCTTCTTGGCTGTCTTCAGTCTTTTGTACTGCCTACTCAATAAAGCCTTTTCTTTGGATTTCACCTGGAGATCTCAGATGCTTGATTTGAGAGGACTGTACTAGCTGAACTCTGCCCAGTTCATGACAGCTATCTTCTAAAGGTTTCCTGTCAGAATAAACCTAATGAAAGAAATCATAGGTACGTGGCTATTCCCTAACTTTTGTCCGGTTGGTTATTCTATGTAGTCAGAAGCTGCATATGCAACATATGATCAACCTATTGTGATGAACAAAGAAACTAAGATTTTCAGTGAGTAATTGCATGTGCAGTATAAATCCCTATATTTTTATGTGTACAATAATGTCAGAAAATGTTTATACATACAATGGTATTTCCGAACCATGTCACAAATCTTCCAGAAACATAATGATCCCAGTAAACCTCCAACCTCCCCAACCGGATCCTAACCCTAACCACAGAATTTACCCCAATATAAATTCCAAAAGATTTACATGTACAAATTCAAAAAATATATATTTATACATCTCATAGTCTTTCCAAACTATGCCACAAAGTCTTCCCCACCCCTAACAATGCCAGTAAACCTCCAAACTCCCCAACCAGACCCATGATTAAGCTAACCTTAACCCTAACTTGAGAATTTACCATAATATCCATCTCTATATATTTGCATGTACAATAATGTCAGAAAATATTTATATTTGACCTTTCTAAATCATGCCACAAAGTCTTCCCCACCCCTAACAATTCCAGTAAACCTAAATCATGCTACAAAGTCTTCCCCACCCCTAGCAATTCCAGTAAACCTACAAAATCCCTAACCAGACCCATACCTAAACTAACCCTAACCTGAGAATTTAGTCAAATATAACTCTACATTTTTACATATACAATAATGTCAGAAAATATTTATACATCTAATGGTGGTTCCAAACCATGTCACAACATTTTCCCCTCTTCTAACGATCTCAGTAAACCTACAAACTTCCCAACTGGACCCATGCTTAAGCTAACCCTAACCCTAACCTAAGAATCCACCCCAATATGAATCCCTATACATTGCATGGCCCAACTGCTGCAATAAATGTTGATTGATTGACCTAGGGTCTGAGGCTCAAGGCTTGTTCAGGATTCCTCCCCTGGCCTGTCAAGGCCACCATGACTGCCAGACAGTGGCTAAAAACCAGGTGCCATCAGGATGGTGATGCAAGTAAGGCTTGCTACTTTGGTCTCACATGGTGCGTAAGCCAGTGTAGGAAGATACAGCCCAAAGAAATCTTTTTTGGGAGGAAGCCACACTGTATAACTTGGATTTTACTTCTGAGTATACCTGCTTAGGCTCGATCCTACTGTCTATCATGTACATGAGCCCCAGACTGTAGTAGCTCTCAAGTTAAAGCAGGTTGCTGAAAAGAGATCCAAAATTAATAAACCAAAGAATGAAAAAGGGAGGCTGATCTTTATAAGAATCCTGAGAGGAAGTTCTAGAAATTAGGGGAAATAAGAGGAAAATTCACCACGTGGCAGTAATATGCTGTTGTGCGAACAGGAATATAGTGGAGACCATATTTAATAGTGCCTTAAACGGCTAAATTAACTTCACACAATGAAGTTAAACTAATGTCTTGCTGTAACAGGAGAGCTACAATGTATTCGGCTTCCTATGGGCCAAGAGACAGATATTGACAAGCGACCCACATTCATTTTCAGCTCATAAGCCTATATTTGTACTTACCCCAATTAACCTACATGAATCAGTCTCTTAATCCACCTACGCTGGAAACATGAAAATCTCTCGGGGTATCCTTTAATGCTGACCAAACCATACATTAACATGCAAATGGAGTTTCCAACCTGAAACTTTACTTGGAACCTGGCCTATTCCTGGGCAAAGTAATAATAAAAAGGAAGAAATGACATTGCGGAGGTGGTTTCTATGCATCTGGTTTCACAGGTACCTTACCCTACCATACCTTACCATGCCCTACCGTACCCTAGCACAGGGGTAGTCAACCTGTGGTCCTCCAGATGTTCATGGACTACAATGAACATCATGGGCATTGTAGTCCATGAACATCTGGAGGATCACAGGTTGACTACCCCTGCCCTACCGTACACTACCGTAACCTACCCTACCATACTCTACCCTGCAAGCCACCAAGATAGCCATTGTTCCCAACTTCCTTTATTGTATTGTCATTCTGAGACACCATCTATGTCTATGTCTTCTGCTATGTAGCAACTAGTTACCATGGGGATGGCTTGCCACACTTGTGCACACTTGTGCACACTTGTGCACAGCAGTTTACCAACAGATTGCCTCCCTACCCTGGCACTGATTTTGAATAATGCGTGAATGGTAGAGACGGTGAGTGAATGGTGGAGCACAACTGCGAAGCTTGAAGCACAAGGACTACCAATCAAAAGAGTGAAAAATTTAGGCCAGAGGAGGAAGAGAAAGCTAAAATAGCCTGTTTTAGAGCTACTTGGGGGGCAGGGCAATTGACTTCCTCCCTTTCGCTTCCTCTGTTTCTCTTCAAAAATAAAAACTCCCAAATTCCAGAAGATTAATTTCCATCCCTGTTGGAATTTGTGGGGTGTCTTGTTTCACCTGGGCTACATTCCCTTGGGGTATATTTTTTTGCTTGGTTATACTAGAAAGCACAGCCCTAGCCAACCCTGCTTTGTGTCTAGTGACATGCCTCCAACATCTATTGTTTTGTATAAAGTAGAAAGCTTTATGTTAACAGCTGGCAGGATTCTTTCAGCCAAGTCCTGAAGAGAATAAATTACTGGCTGTAAACAATTTGAGATTTTTTGAGCATGCGGCTATGTTGAAACGTACAAAATGTACATAAAAGAAAAGAGCCTCAAAAGGTAATTATTTTGCATAATGTTAGCCATGATTCCATAATTGCTGGAA